>NW_024081173.1:833996-1306688 GCF_003009895.1 Hyaena hyaena
GGGGGGGGGGGGGGGGGGGGACCCATCAGCAGCTGCTCTGCCTAGCTGACAATCAAGTCAAGGCCAGGAAACCTAAAAGACAATCCAAGGGAAAAGTTGGGGGCCACTTCAAGATTCCTGACCAAGGGGATAAACACCCCGTGCCACAGCAGAGGTCACCTTCTGCCACACCGTGCGCTGCTCTCATATATTCTCCTGCTTCACGCCCCTCTGAAGCTCCTTCAAGCGGGTGAGTCGGCATCTGGGGCCAGGATTCGGGGGAGGCGAATGAGCAACTAGCCTCAGATGCAAAATTTAAGACTGCTAAAAAAGGCCCTGAGTAATCAAGATAATACTCAATGGAATATACGTATATTTTAAGTTTTTAATTTCTTTAAGTTTATTTCTTTTGAGAGAGAGTGAGGTCAAGAGTGCACAGAACGGGGAGAGACAGAGAGAGAGAGAGAGACAGAATCCCAAGCAGACTCCTCACGTCCTCATGGAGCCAGATGCAGGGCTCAAACCCATGAACCATGAGAGCATGACCTGAGTCCGAAATCAAGAATCAGAGGCTTAACCGACTGAGCCACCCAGGAGCTCCCAATGTAATATTTTGAAAACTCAAAATTTATGCAAAAAAATCACACTGAACAAAACATTGAAATCTTCAACAAAGATGAATGCTGGGGCACCTTTTAATCTGACAAATAAGCGATGTCTTGCAATATGACACCAAATGTCACATAATCACAACTGAGCCCCTGGTTGTTGTTCTCTCTCTGTCTCTGTACCCCTCCCTCCCTCTCCCTCCCTCCCTCCTTCCCTCTTTTTCTCTTTCTCTCCCTCTCTCCCTCCCTCTCTCTCTCATGCACATACAGACATGCATGCTACAGGATTGTGGGCGAACGTCTCCCAGGCTCAGATCCTCCATCTCAAGGCCACAGTGTTGGGCAGAAAGCAATGGTTTTTCAGAACGTTGGAAGGTGCCCATAACTGACACTAGTGTATTTTTTTGTGGCTTCAAAGCTCCTATGACAATCCTTTGCTTTTCCATGTAAAAGTAAGCTTAGGAAGGCTTGGTTTCATTCTAGGTCAGGCTGCCTGCTGACACGGACCCTTTCCTCTGCTGCCTTATTGCCAGTTACATTAAATACTGTATATGACAAGAGTTTATTACACTGCACTGCAGTCAACATCAGATGGTTAGTGATAGTGAAAGTCATCCTACACAATAACCCTCCCCTCTCTCGTCTTAGTCCCACCAGCCATGAAGGTTTGCAAAGGTAAATACAGGTTAATTTGTTTATCTTTCTTTATATTTTGTATTTTCTTTATTATTTTGTATCTATTACAGTATTATAATCATTTTATATGAATACTTCTGGGTTATGGAATGAATCATCTGAGTTTCCATTACTTCTTTTAAAATTATTTTTAATGTTTCATTTATTTTGAGAGTGACGGAGTGTGAGTGGGGGAGAGCACAGAGAGAGAGGGAGACACAGATTCAAAAGCAGGCTCCAGGTTCTGAGCTGTCAGCACAGAGCCTGACACGGGGCTCGAACCCGTAAACCCTGAAATCATGACCTGAGCTGAAGCTGGATGCTTAACTGAATGAGACACCCAAGGGCCCCTCCATTATTTCCTATTATAGGGAAATTTGCTTTGATATACAAGTGCTTTGGATTATGAGCATGTTTCTGGAATGAATTATACTCACAAACCAAGGTTTTACTGTATCATGAAGCCAGAAAACCAGAATTTATTATAATTTCAATTTCTGGGTTTAATAGATACAAAGTCAAAAATATTTCCAATACTTACTTCTTTATCTTGTTTTTGATGGGCAAATCACCATGCTTGATGTTTTTTCATCAACCACTCATGATCTTAAATAATTTTAAATTAACTGAATTAACATTGTTAATTTAATTAATTTCATTTTTGTTTGGCCTCGAATTCCAGTATGATTGGCATTGTAATGGTCTTTATTTAAAATATTCATTTTTGGGGGCGTCTGAGTGGCTCAGTCGGTTAAGCGTCGAGCTTCAGCTCAGGTCATGATCTCGCAGTTCGTGGGTTCAGGCCCCACGTCGGGCTCTGTGCTGACAGCTCAGAGCCTGAGCCTGAAGCCTGCTTCAGATTCTGCGTCTCCCTCTCTCTCTGTCCCTCCCCCACTCATGTTCTGTCTCTCTGTCTCTCAAAAATAAATAAAGATTAAAAATAAATTTAGGGGTGCCTGGGTGGCTTAGTTAAGCGTCTGACTTTGGCTCAGGTCATGATCTCACGGTTTGTTGGTTCAAGCCCTCTGTCGGGCTCTGTGCTGACAGCCAGCTCAGAGCCTGGAGCCTGTTTCAGATTCTGTGTCTCCCTCTCTCTCTGACCCTCCCCTGATCATGCAGTCTCTCTCTCAGAAATAAATAAAACATTAAAAAAATTTTTTAAACAAATTTAAAACAGTCATTTCTGCTCATCGAGGACTTTATTTTATTTGATTTTTAAAAAATAATGAATTAAAATATGTTTTCCTGGTGACTGAGTATTCTGGCACTCTCTTACATTGTGCATTGCTTGTTCAAGCCAAAGTTGAAGCAATAGCCATTTTTTACAAATAATAACAAAAATGACTCTAAATGTGGAAAAGAGCACAAGGTATGTTAAATGAAGGAAGTATGTTGCAGAATAATATGTAAGTATGGGTTCATTTGCACCTAACTTTTTTAAATAGCTCAGTCATTATACATCAAATATATATGTTTAGTAAAGGGTAAAGAATGCAATCACCGAGACAAGGTTCTTAATCATAATGCTACATGCAGTTCACAAATAACTTATTGTTTTTTATTAATGTTTATTTATTTATTTTGAGAGAGAGAGAGAGAGATGAGCAGGAGAGGGAAAGAGAGAAGGTGAGGAGAGAATCCCAAGCAGGCTCTAAACTATTAATGCAGAGCTAGACGCAGGGTTCAGTCTCACAAATTGAGGGATTATGGCCTGAGTCTAAATCAAGAGTCAGACACGTAATGCACTGAGCCACCCAGGCACGCAGTAATACATTACCAATTACAAGTATTACTCTTTGCTAACATTTGATATCTTTGGATGATTATCCCTACAGTAATGATTCCCATTCGCTTGTAGCTAGATACAATTTTTTTTCTTTTGAGAGAGAGAAAGAAAGTGGGGGGGGGGTTATAGTGTGTGTACTAGAAACTATAAGCAACCACCGTAGGCTCAAGGAACCCCATGGGCATCTCGACAACAATAAGTATCATGGTGAAACAGACAGAGAACCATTTGTCTAGGCAGTAATTAGTTCCTATTAGTAGGCTAAGATATATACACGAAGCACATTTGTTTGTTACTGTCGGGGAGCAAGAATGCCTCACCACCTTCACGGGGAGTAGGGACTCCTGTCCCCTTCAAGGTCCTTTTCTCTGGACTAAGAATCAAATCCCCATGAAACAAATTAACTGGAGAAAATCCAATTTAATAGGCATCCATATGGGGAATCCACATAGACATGGAAATTCCAAAGACAGGAAAAACGAGGGTTATATGATATTCGGAACTAAGGAGCAGGGGGCAGGGATCTGGAATTTCAGAGGAAAGGGATACATCACACAGGGCAACAAGAAGAACAGATGTTTGGTAATTAGATGTTTGCTCTCTCATACAGATGGGTCACTCAGATAACCTTTATCTCTTTTAATAACCCTTACTCTGGGCAAGTCCTCTAATTTAGATTCTTCCATGTGGTTAAGGAAGGGACAAGGTTTCTCTTGAGCCTGTAGGGTCTCAAGTGCCTTCAGCTCAAAATAATCCACATGCCAAAGTGGCACATTCTGGGGAGGGCACTGTCCTGAACCCCTTCATTATGTTTGGGGGGCTTGGGGATCCTACTCTGTCTCCCCACCTTTCCAATAATTATAATGTTTTTGTTTGTTTTGTTAGCCAAACTTATGGAGGTATAATTTTACAGCAGTAAAATTTACACTGTTTAATTGAACTTCTATGAATTTTGACAAACATTTATACTCTTATAGCCA
Organism: Hyaena hyaena; assembly: GCF_003009895.1. NCBI lineage: Eukaryota > Metazoa > Chordata > Mammalia > Carnivora > Hyaenidae > Hyaena > Hyaena hyaena. The sequence goes on from NW_024081173.1 coordinate 838,025, forward strand.
ACACCACAATCAAAATATAAAACATTTCCATCACCCACCAAAGTTCCCTCATACATCAGCTGTAGTCAAGTGTTCATCCTTTTCCACAGCCCCTGGCAGCCCCTAATTTGTTTTCTGTCCCTTATACATTTGCCTATGCCCAGAAACATCATATAAGTGAAATCATAAGCCTTTGGTGTCTGGCTTCGTTCACTTAGTGGAAAGCATATGGAATTCATCCCTTTGTGGCATATATTTACTCCTTTTCCTTGCTGAGTGTCATTCTACTGTGTTCTACAGTTTATTTATCTATCGTAAAAAGATTTTGATTTTGATCTGGCAAATCATCCATACTCCACTCTCAGGTAATGTGATTTATAAAAGGCTGATCCAATGCTACTTCACAGAGTATCTATCCATACCCAGACCTATATTCCAGTATATTCCCATCACCCGGACCACAGGGATGAGTTCAGAGGTGAGCACATGGTCCAATTTGATCTAGTGCTATCCAATGCAAGGAAATTAACAGAACTAATAGTAACAAGAAGTTATAACCTGCAATCATAGGGCAAAGATACTAAGCTGGTATTTCTGGTGCCCATCCCGACCTCACGAGGGAGTTCCCAACTTACAGATAAGGAGAATGGAAAGCAAAGTACAATCAATTTGGTGAGACAAATTCCCACCTAGTTTGACCACTTGGTATAGCCACGCCTAAAGATCTGTCCCTAGACTTGGCAACTGCATGAGTCAATAAATTCTTCTAACTGAAGTCAATTTAGGTTATGTTCTTGGCTTTTTTCTGAGAGAGAGTGAGAAAGAGCCTGTGGGGGGAGAGGGGGCAGAGGGAGGGAGAGAGAGAAGCTCAACCAGGCTTCAGGCTCACCGTGGAGCCCAATGTGGGGCTTAATTCCATGACACCCTGGGATCATGACCTGAGCCAAATCAAGAATCAGATGCTAAAGTGATTGAGCCACCCAAGTGCCTCTCTATTCTTGACTTTTGAGAAAGAAATCTTTCATAATCCATCCATCAATGAGCTTAAAGAGAGTTTTGAAAATAAGACATAAGTGCAATCCACATCAGATGTCCCGGCTTCACCAGTTTACCACTTCATTAGTACATGGTCTCAAGGATTCTCTTTATTCATATAAACCTTTGTTTTGTCCTTCCCAAAATAGAGAAAATAATTTCTTTCTCATTTTATAATATTATTTTAAAAATTAAAAAAAGACGATGTGGGTTGAAATGCAAAAGTAAAATAAATATTATGACTATTATACATACAAAATAATTTGTATACACTTCTTTGCATGAAGTGTTTGCATGAAGCAAACACTCGGTACAGTACAATTAAGTTATAAAAACCATGATCCTACAATTTTTTTTAAATTTTTTTAATGTTTTATTTATTTCTAAGAGAGAGAGACAGCGTGAGCAGGGGAGGGTCAGAGAGAGAGGGAGTCACAGACTGAAACAGGCTCCAGGCTCTGAGCTGGCAGTCAGCACAGAGCCGGACACGGGGCCCGAACCCACGAACCGCGAGATCGTAACCTAAGCGAAAGTCGGACGCTTAACCGACTAAGCCACCCAGGCGCCCCACCATGATCCTACAATTAATTTAGCCATTCCATTGCCTTATATACAACTGTGCATGTTGTATTGGACACATTAAGACTTAGAAAGTCTAGTCATGTAATATCATGTGATATTATCACATGGTAATAAATGAAGTTCTACTGTGTTTTTAAACATTTCTTAGCCAATTCTACACATTTAAGTCAGCTATTTGGTGTCATAAACACAAGGCAAAAATCCATTAGGGAAAAATGATTGTCCATCTGGCACCAAGATGGCTCAAAGCATTAGACTACTTTAAGGAGGAAGTCAGGTTTTCTTCTATCCTATATTCTCAAAAGGATAAAAACCCAAAATAGAATTGCTTACAAAGTAACCAGAATCAATGAGGAAAAGAGGAAACAAGGATGAATGAGACGTTCCCTCCTCAAAAGCAGAGCCTTCCCCTCAGGATACCAGGAACTTGTAATTACTTACACCTGACCTATAAACCAAGAATGTCACTTGTTTGTCCTTCCATTTCTACTTTTCTAGCTTTTGTGCTCATCAGAGTCCCCAGAGAATGGCTCATTTTTAAGCCACTCATTATTTCTATCTAGAACTTCATTTACGCATTCAGTCTTTAAGTTACTCAATGATGATTTTTATTTGCTGAGCCTTGGGCTAAAGATCGAAAGTCCCAAATACCAAAGCAAAGTCAAGAAACAGATGCATACTAGGATAAAACATTTATGATATATAATTACAGATTCAGGTCAAAGGCCCTAATAGAATATGTATATTCTTAAAAGTGGAAAGAAATACGGGTTCAAAACTGCGTTGTTAGTATGAGCGATATATAAGAATAGTTCACAGAAGAGGATATAGAAATGACTGTTAAAAATCTGAAAATGTGCTTAACTGTACTTATAATAAGAGACACAAGTTAAAACCACAGTGAGAATTTTGACAACTATTCTATACTAACGTAGCCGATTAACTGTAGGAGGCGCTGGGTGAGAAGTACGTGAGAACTCCTTGTACGATGTTCACAACTTCCCTGTTAATCTAAAACTATTCTCAAATTTAAAAAGCTTATTTAAAGACAAATACACTGATACACACTCCTTACCTACCAGTTTCACAGAAATTCAAAGCATACAGACAAGGAAGGGTATGGAGAAAAGGTCCCCCTCATGCACTGCTAGAGAGAGTGCAAAAGGGCATACAGCTTCTATGGAGGGAAATTTGGTATTAGTTAAAGAAACCATGCATCTATTTACTTTTGTATCTATTTAACTACCTATCTATTTTCTTACCAACAATGTCAGTTATAGCATTTTTTTGGTTGTTGTTGTTTTGTTTTTGTTTGTTTGTTTTGTTTTGTTTTGTTTTGGGTTGGTTTGGTTTTTTGATGGGGGGGCAGAGAAAGGAGAGGGAGAATCCCAAGCAGGTTCTACACTGTTCAATAGAGTTGATGTAAGGCTCGAACTCACAAACCGTGAAATCATGACCTGAGACTAAATGAAGAGTTGAATGCTCAACTGACAGAGCCACTCAGGTGCTCCCACTAATGGAATTTCGCTCTGAACATACACCTTCAAACATGTGACAAAACATGGGTACAAGGTTATTCCCTGTGGCATTATTTCCAATAAGAAAATACTAGGTGCAACCTAACCAGCCACAGGGACAACATTGATATGTCACTCAAAGGTGTACCAGCCAGCTATAGTAAGAAATGAGGGAGACTTTATAAAATAATATGAAATAATTGCCAGGATAAAAAAGGTGAAAACAACTATGTGTAATATGGTAATTTCTGCATAAGAAAGAAGAGTAAATATATTTGTATATGTATATTTTTGTGATAAACACATGAAAGATAAACCAGAAAGTGGTAATGCTTACTGTAGAGGGTCGGTACCGGTTGGACAGATAAAAATGAAATGGGAATTCCTTGAACAGCTTTTTATCTTGTTTTGATTTTTGGACCATATAAAGTCTTGTACACACAAAATAAAAGAAAACAGAAAAAAAAATTCAAACCAAAGGAAACTTGCATACAAACAAATAAACAAAATTAATGGCATATCATATTGCTACAAATAGTCACAGAAGACAAAAATTAATTTAAATAACTTTTGAATCTAGCACTATGAATGTATGTCTGTAGTGGAATACTAGAACAAAAAGCAGTACAAATAAATCCTGAACTTTACTTAGTAGATTAGCTGTTGGAAGTGGTATCGATGTAGTAATTCTGCAACTATTTTCTGTGTGTTATAGAACAGAGCAAATGGATCAATACGTTGGGCTCTCACTGTGGAATAAAGAAGATAAAAAGGTAGAATGAGGGAAGAATCCTGTGATGTTGGATTTGAATTGTTGAATTTTACATTATTAGTATACATATAGCATATATGTAATTATCTGCAATAATACGCAATTCAACTATATATATATATATACAGTATCTATATAGTATAGTGTGTATGTGTGTGTGTGTATATATATGCATATATATATAATATAAACATATTAGCAATAAGACCACCTAGTAGCTTAAGTTTCATTTCTGAATTCCATTCCCAACTAAAGGAAGCCAAGCAGAGCTCTATGAAGAAATGATTTCTTCTTGATCAGGGGTAGGGAAAATATAAGGTAAGCCTAAAATATCTTATTTTGCCCAAGGACATACTCAAAAACTGATGTCCTTTTATGTCAAAAGGACATAAAAGTTAGTTTACAGGGGATCCTACTGGCTAAACTGAAGATAATTTGAAACTCATAAAAGATTAAGAAGTTGTTTATATAGTTACATTGTTTTGTGGGACTTCCTTGAGCTACACACTTAAGATCTGTGCACTTTTCTATAGGTTTGCTATACTTCAATACAAAGATATAGTGACTTAAAAAAAAAAATAGCTATAACACAAGCAGCAAAGGAAACACAAATTTGAGTCTAGCTGAAAGAAGGACCATACTATGAATAAATTGTTCCAACTATTACAATAATTATTCAGTCCTACTATACATATGGTGGGGAGGGTCAGGAGCTCTTTGGTGACCAAGGAAGGTCAGCTAATAAATGTCTAAGAATAATACAGTAACCAAAACACTATGAGGCAAGAATCATCAATGGATGATAAAACCAATGGATGAAATGTTCTTAGGACACAGGATATTCGCTCAGTCTCAAAATATCACCACAGAGATTGCTTAACTAATCACAAAGCAAACCACAAATCTAAAAACAAAAATTAAAAAAGCAAAAAGCAAAAAAAAAACAAACAACCCATACCTAAAATCCAAAAATGGAGGGATCTGGAGAAAGCATCTTAATCAAGTGATCAAACAGCACCACCAATAATGCAACAAACGAACCAGTGCCTCTGATATGACACACTATGATGTATACAATATCAACTAGGTAGTATGTCGGCCAAAAATGTTGAAGCTAAATCTAATCAGGAAGAAACGATTGGGCAGATGTACATGACATTCTACATGACACTGCCTTGGAACCACCAGAAATATCAACTCATGAAAGACACGTGAAAAGCAGGGAACTCTATTCTAGAGGAAAAGAGTCCAAAGACATGCACCAACTAAGTTAAATGCATAAGCCTTTATTTGATTTTAAAAAAAAGAAAAGAAAAGAAAAATAAGGAAAAAGATATTATGAGGTACAAGGGACCTTAATGGGGACACTTGAATATAGTTGATAACATATCAATGTTAAATTTCTTGGATGTGGTAATGGTATTATTTTATACATACTGATCTCAAGAGATAGAAGGTTAAGTGCCAGGGGGAAATAAGATGAGCTGCAAATGTTCTTTTTAAGGTATATAAATAAGAAAAAGAAACCAAATGAACAATTATGACAATACATTAATAACTGAATTCTTGTGCACTGTATTTGGATACCTACTCATCTCTACTCCCAACTTTTTTTAAATTTTAGTATTTTCAAAAAAAAACTTGGGGTGGGGGAATAATTGGGATAGACTGTAAAAATAAGTAAATCAAGTTCAGCCAGCATTTTTAAAATGCCCACTATATGTCAGACCCTACTCAGAGGAGGTTGCAATAATAATTCCTTTAATCCTCATAATTCTATGTGATTGATTTAATAATATCTCCATTGTATAGGTGAGAAAATTGGGTCCTACAGAGGAAAATAACTTGACCAAACTAATATTCACAGTACTTAGGATTTGAACCTAAGAAATTTAGATTCAAAGTTCATTATCATGGCCATGATACTTTCCTGCCCTTCAAAAGTAGTGAATTGGATTACTGCAACACACTTATCAAATAATATGAAATAATCCGATTGGTAGAACGACCATATTAATCATATCGGCCTAATGATTAATATGCATCTGATTATCTCCTATGTGCCCAGCACAGTATTCTGGAGGACTCAATTTGTTCTGATTAGTTCTATTTCCTGTGCTGGAAAATGAAATCAGTAATAAGTGGAGGCCAACAAATGCCTGAAGTGAGGAGGGAGGTTGATTTTTATAAATATAGCATTCAAAAGGAGCATGGGAAGGTAGAGGTGTTATTTTTACAATAGAGAATATAGGAAAGATCAAAGGATCAATATTTACATTTACTAGATTAAAGGAAAAGGAGCAAAACTACAGATGCTTTGAGATTTGGACTGTGTTAATACCATTATAAAACGGTCCATTTTCTAAGTGGGCAGCCACAGTAGCCCCTGACAGAGCAGAAATTACATCATTAGTCAATTAATCAGTTTCTCTCGCGATAGCTCAACAGGGTGCCCTCTTTAACTCAATAGAGAACCAGCTCACCAACAGTATCTAAAAAAGAGGAAAGTCATAGAATGACAAAAGTAGACATGAAAAGCTACAGAGAAAAGAGACTAAAGCAGACAAAGGCAGCTGTGCTATGAAAGAAAGTGAGAAGTGGAAAGGGAAATGTCAGGAATCAAAGGTTAAAAAAGAAAAGATCAGGATTAAAAAAAAAAAAAACACACAGAAGCATCTTATGAAGGAAAAGGGACTGGTGAGGAGATAAAAATCATGACCAGAGTTGAAGCCTGAAAACACTAGGCAGCAGAGAGAAGCAGCAAGAGCAGAGCTAGCCTCCCACGACTCATTTACTCACGTGGCTCACCCCTACAACGTCGTAGGGAGGTATCTGCCAAGCTTTGAGGGACCCTTGACCTCAAAGAGCCCAGATGTTCACTGTTGCAAGTGCCTATTTTTCTAATGTAATTTTAATTATTCCAGCCACACTTTAGCTAATTGTGATAGTGAATTTTATGTGTTAACTTGACTGGGACACAGGGTGTCCAGATTATAACACTATTACTGGATGTATCTGTGAGTGTGCTTCAGAATGAGATGAGCATCTGAGTCGTGGACTCAGCGAAGCAGATGGCCCTCCCCAATGTGGGTGGACATCACCCAATCCCCTGATGGCCAGAATAGAACAAAAAGACAGAAGAAGAGAGAATCCATGCTCTCTGTCTGGCTGTTGAGCTGTGACATCCCTCTTCTCCTGCCCTGTACTGTGACTACACCACCAGTACTCCAATTCTTGGAACTATCCCACTGGCTTTCTTGGGTCTCTGGCCTGCAAATGGCAGATTATGCAACTTCTCAGCCTCCATAACCACATGAACCATTTCCTTATAATAAATTATATTATATATAATTATACATAATAATTATATATATTATTAATACATATTAATATTATTAATAATTATATATTATATATATAATTTGATTTGTTTCTCTGGAGAACATGTCTAACACATGACGAATACTCTCATACTCAACACATACTTCCAAAAATTACAGCAATTACATCATCTACTTAAAAAGGGTACTTTTTAAAGGCAGCTGAGGTACTGAATAAGTTTGTTATGAAAAGGAGACATGTTTATATTTCCAATTCACTGATAGAATACAAAAGAGCGTGTATACAAAAGAGTATGGATAGATATTTTCAACACTGAATACAGCACACTTCATATCACCCTCCTTCTTTCTTTTCATCATCCTATTCCAGGGAGTTGAACGTTAACAAAGGACAAAGTATGCTACAGAAAGAGGAAATACAGATAAGGAGTTTAGGGACCAGGTTTTCATTTGCTTTCTAATTTCCCATAAGAGTTCAATGAAAAGCAGTAATGACTAATGGAATGAATATTTGCCATATGGTATCTGAGAGTGAATTCTGGGCTAAATGAAGATACAGTTAAGGAAGAGCCTCCCAACCAAATATCCTTAGCTAGTCCCTCACATATAAAAGATACCTAACTGATACACCATTTGGATAAAACAGAAATTCACTTCCCAGAATGCCTCTGTGAATGATCTCAGCTTTTACTAAGGTCGACTGACTCCCTGAAAAGAGCTGAATTCAAGTCTGAATGGGTGTTTCATACATTCGATTTAGAACACCCTCCCTTCTTGTCCCCAGATCTACAGGAGAGGGTGAAGAGTATGGAAGAGCACATATTATTTTTACTGCTCAATATCTGATTCCTTTAGGGCACCCAACCCACTGTGGTTCTTCTGGGATCTCAATCAAGGGGCCTCATCTCATCTACCAGAGGTAGGAATGTGAGTCAAACTAACATCAGTCTTTTCTCAGATCTGTAGGAATCAGCTGAAATAAAAAGGGGCTTCTGAGATAGCAGGAAGTAGAATTCACATAAGACTGAAGCTGCTCGAGGATCATTTTCCCACCGCAGGACTGAGACTAAAGAGCAAATTTACAGAGAAGAAATGGGCTGTGAGGTGGGGAGAGAGGAGAGACAAGTTTACCAAGAAGCTATTAAAACTTCAGGTTTATTAGTCCCTTAATAGCAATGTGGTCATTTGTATTCTTTTTATAAAGAAGGTTCTCCAAGGGATGCCTGGGTGGCTCGGTGGGTTAAGTGTCCACTTCAGCTCAAGTCATGATCTCATGGTTCATGAGTTCAAGTCCCACTTCAGGCTTCGCACTAACAGTACAGAGCCTGGTGGGATTCTCTTTCTCTCTCTCTCTCTCTCTGCCCCTCGTGGGATTCTCTCCCCCCGCTTCTGCCCCTTGCTTACTCATGCCGTCTGTCTCTCAAAAATAAATAAAAATAAAAGTAATTAATTTTTAAAAATGCTCCAAACTGCATAAACTTCAGGCCACACAAAATTTCCATCCACCCCTGGAAAGGCAGTTTTGAGTACACAATGAAGCACACTTTGCCATCCATAACAAAAGCCAGCTCACCCCAATGGATTCTGCAATTATGTGAGCCAATATTCACCCTTTTCTCTTGGGATAACCTAAATTTAGTGTTATCCACTGGCAACTGAAAGGGGGTAGAATATGCCCCCCCAAAGTATGTCTCCTTGGCATAATAATTCTTTTGAGCTGATTACTTTTAAGAAAGTGCAGACACCTCAGTTTAGAGAAGCTCTAAAAAATGAGTGGAAGTTACCCATTTGTAACAGATGTTTACATTTATAAAAGAAATCTCCATTTGTAAGTATCTCCTCTGTATCAGGAAGAGAAGGATGACTCTAAATCGTAAGGCAATCTTGGGGCACCTAGCTGGCTCAGTCTATACAGCGTGTGACTCTCGATCTCAGGGTCATGAGTTCAAGCCTCACGTTGCACGTGGAGATTGCTTAAGTAAATAAAACTTTAAAAAAATCATAAGAAAATCTTATCAATGGAGCAGGTACTAAATCTGCAGAACAAATCTTAGCTTTATTTACCTCACTGGGCAGTGTGGCCGTCTTAGGGAGCTTTACTGAGTTTTCCTGAGTATCTCCTGTATACACACGAGGTATACAAGTTAATAAAAGTCTGATTGTTTTTCTCTTGTTAAGATGTTTCTTTATTACGGGACGTCTCAGATAAAAACTCAGAAGGGTACGGTGAAAATTATTCTTTCTCCCCTACACAGCCAAAAGCATCTGGAGATTTTAAGACAAAAATAAAATAATAGATCTTAACCTCTGGTGGGGAAAAATGGAAATCAATGCTATTTCAACTTTCAGAATATCTATTATAAGCAATTATTTTATTTCTTCCCCACATTTCAGGAAGTAGTTTACAGTCACTTAAACATCAGATTTGTAACCAATTTTACAGACACAAACTATGGGGCAGTCTTTATACATTTTTTTCAAAGATGCTTCCTTTGATTGGTTATAAATGATAAAAAGTATTAAGCTGATACTACAAAAAAGTCTGACTTCATGATATCATTTTTGCACTACTGCTTTTACCAAACATGTGTCTTTATTTCTCCATAGCACACAGTACTTACTTATTCTCTACTGAGAGTTCCATTTAAATTCTCCTCTGTCTGCCAGTCCACATGATTGCTAAGGAATCACTTCCCAATACTATGATGTATATCAAAACCCCACCACAGTGCTTTGACACTCATAGTCTCCCCCAGACAAATCACAATTAGACATCTAAGATTCTTAGAAATCTGCAAGAAAGGCATCTTTGGAAATGTTTCGTTTAAGCTAGACTCCACTTTCTTGAGATTTCCCCATGGAAGAGGGTATTTTCAAAAGTGATAAAAGTAATTAGAGTATATGCTGTACTTCTCTGATTAGAAACCCGCAAACCAATAAAGGTCCACACATTCCCTCCCATGTGCTTCATATATACATGGCTCACGAATACAAGAAAAATGAAACTTGGTTCTTATTAAGTACATTTCAAAAGCTACTTACAATTACATGCATTCGAAAAAGCGAGATTATTTATCCCAGAAGAAACAACACTTCATGTCCAAACAATCAGGAAATCAATCAAAATGGACCAGTTGTCTATAAATGATTCATTCAGAATGACAAAGGAAATCACTGTTTAACCAGAGACTGACTGACCAGCTCTTATTTTGAAGAATAGCGGGCAGTGAGAGAAAAATGAATCCCGGGATTTTGAAAAAGCACTATTCTGAGCAATGGTTCAAGTCCTAATCAAGTCCTGTCACCAACCCCCAACCCCTTGCACCCTCACCGAAAGAGACAATAAAACTGTACCGACCCCATCGAAAAGCGTGCAGCCAAATGATCTTCGTTTAGAGAGCTCTACATAGACACACAGACACACACACATCCCCGCCTCCACCTCTACCATCATCATCACGTTGGAGAAGAGTCACCTTGGGAGTAAAGGAATTTGAGAACTTAAGTAAATTTAAGTAAATTTAAGTATTTAAGAATTTAAGTAAAGTTTCCTGGCTGGAGGGCCTAGTATCTTCATTCAAACCAGGAGCAGGTTCTCTGTAGGGCACTGGCTTTGGCACCACAGAGCACTGACATTTCCAGCACTGTCTGTTTTCTTTAATGTTCAGAGGAATATAAGCATCCCAACCAACAAGTATGGTGATGTCTATCCATCTAATTTCAAGGTAGGCTTTATATCATAGTCTTTTACGGTTTTTAAAAGAAGTATTTTTGCTATTCTGATGGAAAATTCCAACAGTAGTGGCTCCTGTCTGACAAATGCCTTAGTGAAACAGTAAGTCTGAAGCAAAGGGAGGAGGGCAAAATTATTTTGTTGCAATAGGTAACGTCCAGTGAAAACAGAGACTTCTGAAGTTTAAAAGAATAATCTATATTTATTCTGGGTAACGACTTTTCCCACGTCAGCACTTTAAATACCACCATAAAATGCTGACAGTAATTATGTGAACGTTGCTATAAAAAATTAAATCTTTCAACTAATGGGTTTCAAAGGTGCGTCTACTTCTGCTTTATACACACACACACACACACACACGTACATTTCAGCTTCTTTGGATTTCCCAAAGTCAACTCTAGTGCAGGGAGGGGAAATATCTCTAGCACTACTGCTACTGCTGCTATTCCAGAGACACAACTGAACAAAAAGAAGAATGAACGACAGTGCACCTACCCTGAGGCCTCAAGCTCAGTGTGCTGGCTTTCTGGCTGGGAGGTGATATAGCAAAACTGGAGTCAGGACGTTCTTGGCTTCCTCAATGAGTGACAGGGCAATCAACTGAACCTCCCTTAACCCCAGTTTCCCCGTCTGTATAACAGTGATGGTCATGTTTGTTATAGGGATTAAAGGAGGAAATATATACAAATCACCTAAGAAAGGCTGGCTCACAGCAAAGCACTCAGGATGTCAAGTGATTCCTATTATTAATGATTGTCACCAAGCATGCATCTCGGTTAAACAGATACCAGTCCTGGCAGCATAAAGTGACTCAGACCAGAGTTAGATTTGAGGAGACTACAACTAACAAGTACCTTGTTCAAAACTGACTGTAAGCTGTTGGAATTGGAATGCGTATTAGATAGAGAAGAGACCCAGTGCAGGATATGGAATTTCAACAGAAAGGCAAGTCTAACTTTCTTGACTGTAATAAGCAACATGTTAATCTTTCAATGGATAGTCTTCTCCACCTGCACCTTTGCTACTCCCGGTGTGGCCCACACACCAGAGCATTACCTGGGAGATTCTTACATATAGAGAATCACAGCCCCACCTCTGACCTGCTGGATTACAATTCTAACAAGATCCTCAGGATTTTAACAAGATTTGTAAGCACATTAAAGTTTGAAAAGCGGCCCTGTAGAGCACAAAATTCGATGTACAGTCACTCCCATGTGGGCTGTGTTTCTTTTTTATTTTAAAAAGGTTTTAATGTAATTTATTTTGAGAGAGAGGGAGAGAGCACAAGCACTGGAGGGGCAGAGAGAGGAAGAGAGAGAATCCCAAGCAGGCTCCACATTACTAGCGCAGAGCTCCACGCAGGGCTTGAACTCATGAATCATGAGACCATGAACTGAGCCAAAATTGTGGCAGGACACTCAACCAACTGAGCCACCTGGGTGCCCCTGGGGCGTATCTCTATGATCTTTGTTGCATAATAAACCACTTAAAAACTCTTGTTGTGACTTAAGAAACAAGAACAACCAAGTGTTTGCTCTACCTTTTCAATGTAGGCAGGGCTTAGCGGGGTGGCTCATCTCTGTCCCAGTGCTCAGGAGAGGGGAATGGGCAGCTCTTTTCAGGAGATGAGGGCAGGCACACACAGGAACAAAGATTTGTTGAAAACTGTCTTCACAGACCAGTTACCACAGGGTATCTGTTGCTCTTCCACTTTTTTCCTCTCCCTGTTCTCATGATTGATGAAACATCCACTTCGTTTCGATTAGACAAACACATACAAGCCCCCATTGGGAGCCGAACAAATTTTAAGGCATGATATCTCCCCTCAAGGAACTTCTAATAAAATGGGTGAAACAAGGCATCAATATGTTGAAATTTTAATTACAATACTGTAATAATAAAATATTTAAGTAGCAGTGTAAGATAATAATAGAAATGATGTCCTATGTCTATGAACCTTTCGTTTAATTAATCCTGCACACAATAACCACTCTGAACATTCAGAGAAAAGAACAGAAGTGCAGGAGAAGCTCCACGGAAGACGAGGAATGTGTAGCCTGAGCAAGATTTTCACAGGAAGGATGAGATGGAGTTGAAAAAGAAAAGCCCAGTGAAATATACTTGGAGGATAACATAACCAGGGAGCCAAGGGGACAGGGTCATGGGGACACAAGGCCATGAATGAGTGTCTCTGCATATTCTTTGGTGATGATTATAAATTCAATGTTCCTGAAAGAATTTCCTGCCTCATAACCTCCGCCTTTACTTCTCCCCTTAGATATGTTCATAAGCCATTTGTGGAATCCCCACCAGCAATATAACCTTGTATTAATAATGAAGGGTTTTTACTAACCTTATAAACTTTACTATACCTTGGGGTTGGGGGTAGGAAAAACAAACAGAAATGTAGGCATCATCAAATAGCAACTTGTAAACTTCACTGTTCACTGTATGGGAACTAGCGCTTTTGGTATTGTTAAGCAGCAACTTGTAAATTTCACTCTCCCTTAGAAAATAAAAATGGAACGAAAGGTACTGCTTAGAAGAAACATATAAATTTCAATCTCCACTGCAGGGAAATAAGCTCTGATTACACTACATAGTTCACACACCTCAATGTGCCAAACACTTGTTTTATTATGCATTCATGTATAATGAGTTGGTTTTCCAGCAACAGAGAATGAAATTTACAAGTTGTTATTTAACTTTTCTAGGACTGTATTTTTCTTCCTTTTCTCTTTTTCCTCCTCCTTCCTCCCCAAAACACAATATGAGCCATGGGGTTGCTGAACAGTACCACCTATTCATTCCTTCTATAACAGTGATTAAAATAATTTAAAACATTGTTCTCTGGGCTTTGTGATACCACATACAACCGCAGAGAATGACACGGTTTGGGGCCATACATTGCAAACAATTGCTCTTTACCTTCTTGGGGGTAGGGGGAGCTTTTAAAAAGTTGATAATAAGCATTATTACTAGTTTTTAACTTCTATTTGTTGTTAAAAAAAAAAAAACAGGCCTATGACTCCCAGGACTCCCTTTCATTTTCATAAATATACCCAACATTAATCCAGAGCCAGAGGATTTGAACAATTTTGCCATTTATTCAAGCATGTTTCTGAATAGTTATCCTGGACAGGAAGGATGGGAACAGTGGAAGAAAGTGGCTGCACTATATTCTGTAGAGTCATGGCAAGAAATAAAGAAAGAAGGGGAGTCGCCACCTCAATACTAAAAGTGTCAGTGCAATGATATCCTAATAAAAGGTGTTCTATTAGAAGTTATAAAATCCCATACCGAGAAACACTCTCAAAACAGAAGTCAGGTGCAATACAGCCCAGAATCAACCAAAGACATCTTTATGTCAGGTAGTAAAAAGATACCAGTATACCATCTCTACAATTTTCTTAATTTGTAATTTTTGAATAGATGATTTATACACAAAGTAAAAATTGAAACAAGACCAAAAATACAGTAAGAAAGAAGTAAATCTTTTCCATCCATGCTGTTAACAATCTCTTGTGAAGTCTTCAGTATATATATATAATAGTGTGCATGTATATACACACACATATAATTTAAATTTCTATGACAACAAATGGTAGCATATTCTAACCCTTTCTCCACTTAAGGATATCATAGAGATGGTTCTATATAGATACTTTATTTTGTAATGGCTTCATTGTATTACAAAGCACAGATATCCCATAATTTATTTACCTAATCCCCCATTGCTTGGACACTTGAGCTGTTTTGAATCATTTTTTGTTAGACAAAATGCCTTGATGAATATTTCTGCACACAGATTTTTGTGCACCTGCATGACCATATTTTGAAGATCAAAGACTAGAAATGAAACTGCTAGGTCAAAGAGTTGCATGAATCTTATTTTGATAGTTATGATCAAATAGCATTCCAAAGACAGTGTACCAATTTATACTTCCATCCCTGATACCAATATAGCTCCCACTGAAGGAATTCCAAAAAACCCAAAAGTTCATTATCATTTTTCCATCAACTGATCTCTTCCCTCTAAAATGGGGCCGGGGGTAAAGACCATCTATTTTTAATTGTAAGTATAGGCAGGTTATAATGATTATTGTCCAAGATCCAAGGCCGTTTCCTTACCCACTGCACCACTCTGTCCTCACTGTGCTATAATTCTAACTGGTCAGATAGATCTTTAATTTGCAGACCTCCTCAGAATACAGAGTATCTGCATTCTGCAGACATCTGCAAAAAGCCATCCGCAAGTGCATATTTCATGGCTGAATATTTTTACATAACATCAGCTGGAGCCCATCGTGCTAGCATTCTAGCCAAGTGTCACAACCTGCTCTATTATATCAATAGGCAGCTTCAATTAGTCATTTTCTCCCCATGGTGACGACAGCTATAATAGCATGCAGTGGTCTGATGAAGTTTGTAATACAAAGTAGAGATGGAGGTATTAAAAGGGGATACAAAATTAGAATAGCATTAAAAAAAATTCCACCTCCCAGGTAGTCATTTGGGGAAATGACAACGTTTCTGAAACAGGATGCAAGAATGAATACAAAAATGCAATCACTTTTGAAAAAGATGGATAAATAAATTCACCATGGGGACACATTCCAGCCCCAGAGAGAACCCGGGTTTTTATTGACTAATGAGTCATTAAGTGTCATCTCAAAAACAACTATAATTAAAGAATATTTGGTAAATAGAAAAAAAACTTAAATCTTAAACAGAGTTGTATGATGAAAATAAGTGTCAACGGAGAATGCTGCTCTGAAAGCATGATAAAGTAGTAAATAACTTAGAAAGCATGACAGGGTTGGTGCTACCCTCAGAATTTATTCCTAATCCTGCTGCTTCTCAATTCATCTGCTAGGATCACTGGGCTCCAAGCCATGCTTAACTCCCCCCACACACAGCCACAGCCCTCTAATTGCCTGCCTGCCTCTCCTCTTGTCCCCTTCAGTCTCTTCCATCCATAGCAGCTGAAATGATTTTTCAAAAATATAAATCAGATCACGTCATTTCCTTCCTTTCAGCCCTCCAGTGCCTTCCTTCCCCCAAATCTAAAAGCCTTACCATGGCAGAAAAGGCCTTGCATAACCCAGTGCTAGCACCTCTCCAAGGACTTGACCCAATGATGCCTTCTCAACCCCAGTGACCTCCATCAAGCACAGTTCCAACTCAGATCCTCAGCAAGGCCCAGCTTCCAGGTGGGATGCACGTTCCCCAGATATTCACATGCATCCCTTCCTCCTTCACACGTGTCCTCAATGCCATCTTATATCAGAGAGGGATTCTTTGATCACTCCATCTAAAGAGCAACCCAAAGTTCTATCAATGCATGCTGATTTACTTTCCTTACACCACTGTATTCCACTTTACATTATACAGTGTAGTAATATGTGTATCAGTTTATTATCTATGGCCACTTCTAGAACGTAATTTCTATGAAGGCAAGAAGAAGGAAAAATACAAATGGTGCATCCCAACTAGACACAAAATCATACTATGATTTTGATTTAAACGCACAGTTGAAGAAATAGCATTTAACTTACTTTGGATCAAATCCACTCAACTCATCAAACATTTAGTGAGCTTTTAATTATATATTGGATTATTATATATTATGTATATATTTATTACATTGTATGTATATATATAACTGCATATATATCAAATACAAACTATTGAAATAATAAACCAAATGTTAACAATCAGAAGCCACTAGGAGTAGAGTAGACAATAAATGTCAAGAAGTTCCAAGGAGAGATCTGTGTAGGCTCAGAGGGAGAAGGAAAGTTTCAAAAAGAAAGCTGGAGAGGATGGAAAAGGAAACCAGGAGTGTAAGACATTAGGGTGAGAACACAGGGTGGGCAAAAACATCAGTTAGGCCAGTGTTCCCCCAACTTCAGGGCAGGAAATCCTGGTCCATTGACAGGACAGAGCAAAAATAAATAAAGTGATGTCCTTTCTGATTCTCTTTTAATTTTCTGGAGTCATTCAATGAGAAAGTATTAATTAGTGCTAATATGCCCAAACATCTTTCTCACACTTGCTTATCTGAATAACAGTTTTATTTCTGTTGCATTTTCCGTTAAAGCTTTACTTCCCTATTTATGGTGAGGTAGTCACCGTATTATTCAGGGAATAACCTATGAGCTTCTTTATCTATAAACTTATTTAAGTAAGTGAACTGAGTCAGTTTAAAGTCAGGCATTAAGTCAGTCATGGTGTGGCAGGCACACCACCTCCCGAGACCCAGCAGAGCCCACCTTTCCAGGAAGCAAAGGAGGGGGCGCCTGGGTGGCTCAGTCGGTTAAGCGTCCGGCTTCAGCTCAGGTCATGATCTCGCGGTTCATGGGTGCAAGCCCCACACCGGGCTCTGTGCTGACAGCTCTGAGCCTGGAGCCTGTTTCAGATTCTGTGTCTCCCGCTCTCTCTGACCCTCCCCTGCTCATGCTCTCTCTCTCTCTCAGAAATAAATAGAACATTTAAAAAAAAAAAAAAAAAGAAGCAAAGGAGGGTCAGCAGCAAAAAATGGGAAGCAAACTCTTGTCAAAATGCAAGAGGCAAGTGGCAGGCGAAGGAATTTGAAACATGTATGTAGGCCTGTAGTTTCCCTGAAAGTCTGTAACTTTCCTGGTACAAAGCCAAATTCCTAAGAAACGTCCTTCATATGTAAGCGTGGCATGTCTCTTATTTTCAAGACAGCATGAAATGTAACAGTCTTCAATTCCATTATACAAACTTAAGAACAAAGTAAAAAAAAAAAAAAACCTAAGTACAACTTCATACTGTATGTGAGTATAAAACCACAACCATAACTATAGCTTTACTTTAAAATGAAACAAAACAAAAGCAGTCTACTATATCCATTAGGATCTGGGGGAAAACATGTTTCCCCAAACACTTAGCTGGGGTGATGTGCAGAAGTATTTACGAAGGTACAGTAATGGGCGGTGGGGGGAGGAGAGAAAACGGAAGGTTAATGCGGTACCTTGGACTAAGGGAGGACCCCATTCATTAAGTCCACAGAGGAGAACCTACCAGGTTCAGAGCTGAGTAGAAAGTGGATATGAAGTGATAATGGAAGACACCCAGCACACAAAACTATTTTCAAATATCTTCTGGGTATTTCCTTACCACTGTCCAATCACTGGCTATACACTGGGCTTGGGACTGCACAGGTAAAGAGTACAGATGGGCTGGACTTAAACCTCAGCTTGCCATTCACTAGCTGTGTGAGCTTCTTATGTCACTGAACATAGCTTTCTCAATAAAAATGGGGAATAATACCAGGATTCACTATAAAGCTGGTCTGAGAAGCAAATGAATAAATCCATATACAGCTCTTAGCATAGTGTTTGCCTGCAACAATTGTGTGTGTGTGCGTGTGTGTGTGTGTGTGTGTGCAGGGGGTGGGAGAGGGACAGTGGTTCACCAAAGCATTCAAAAGAAACTTATGGAAGAGAAGCTGAAAATTGCAGAAATTCTCAATTTAAATTACATTAACTTAATACTTCATATGACTTGCCCAAAAAACCCCGTATTATTCTATTTTGTTGATAAAATATCTCAAAGGCTTACAAAGAAGGTAAATTATTTAGACTATTAGAGGCAGATCGTGGTGGTGTTGGGGACAGTGGTGGCGGCAAAAGCGGGTGATGGTGGTGGTGATGGAAGGCAACCTAGAGAAGAAGGTGACACTTAAAATGAGACCAACCTGAAGCATAACAGGACTTAGCTAAGGAAAGAGGTGGATGAAATGTGCTCTCAACCTAGGGAACCCAAATTGCCACAGCTCTGGGAAAGAGAAAACAGCACAGGTTCAGTGAACTAGATGATCAAGATGTGAAAGACGAAAAGGGGTTGGAGAGGTAGAACTTTCAGTCATGTGTAAAGAGCCTGAATTAGGGGTGCCTGGGTAGCTCAGTCAGGTAAGTGTTCAACTCTTTGTTTGGACTCAGGTCATGATCTCATGGTTCCTGAGTTCCGGCCCTGGGTTAGGCTCTGCACAGGCAAGTTGGAGCCTGCTTGTGATTCTCTCTCTCTCTCTCTCTCTCTCTCTCTCTGCCCCTCCCCAGCTTGTGCTCTCTCTCAGTCTCTCTCAAATTAAATAAATAAAGCTTTAAAAAAAATTTTTTTTAAAAAAAGAGGCTGAATTAAGGGTGCCTGGATGGCTCAGTCAGTTAAACATTCAACTATTGGTTTTGGCTCAGGTCATGATTTCACAGTTCATGAGTTCAAGCCCCATGTCAGGCTCTGTGCTCAGAAGAACAAGGAGCCTGCTTGGGATTCTCTGTCTTCCTCTCTCTGCCCCTGCCTGCTCTCTCTCTCTCCCTTTCTCTCTCTCTCTCTCCCAAAAATAAATAAATAAACTTTATAAAAATAAATAAATAAAGGGGTGCCTGGATGGCTCAGTCAGTTAAGAATCCAGCTTCAACCCAGGTCATATCTCAGAGTTCGTGAGTTCAAGCCCCTATCAGCACAAAGCCCACTTCAGATCCTCTATTCCCCCTGCCCCCGCCCCTTCCCCAATCATGAGCTCTCTCTCTCTCTCAAACATAATTTTTTAAAATGTTAAAAATATAATTAAAAAATTAAATAAATAAATAAAGAGCTTGACTTCTATTTTTCCTGAGGATAATGAGAACCCCATGAAGGATTTTAAGCAGGGAAAAGACATGATCCCATGATCAGATTGTCAGAACTAGAAAACCACCACTAAAGGGAATGGGGAGTCATTGAAGGGTTTGGAGTTGTTACAAAAATGGGTTGCATATTGTCACCTGTAATTTTTTCTTGAGTTAACATGGATAGTCATTCAGTTACTCATTCACTCATGATGGTGTTTCCTGAGTATCTAACAGATACCAGGAACCGTGTTCACAGAAGGACAAGGGAAGAAAATGCACAAATAAGCAAAACAAGCCTTGTAAAAAGGGCTAAGACTTCAAAGTCAAAGGAAATTTCCAAGAGGTGGGTCAAGTTCCAAAGATGGGAGCTGGCAGAGTGCATGTGATAAAACATATTCCAGAATGGTTAAAGTACACAGTCCAGGGGCAGCAGGAACACATCCGTTCAACAGGGATGTACTGAGAACCCACTACATGCCAGCTTTGAGCAGGCGCTGGGGATACAGTGATGAGGAAGAAGGCACTTAAAATAAGAAAGACAACAATAACCTTTTGTAAAATGTTTTTTTATTTATTTTTGAGAGAGAGAGAGAGAGAGAGACAGCGTGAGCAGGGGAGGGTCAGAGAGAGAGGGAGACACAGACTGAAACAGGCTCCAGGCTCTGAGCTGTCAGCACAGAGCCCGACGCAGGGCTCGAACCCACAAACCGTGAGATCATAACCTGAGCTCAAGTCCGACGCTTAACCGACTGAGCCACCCAGGCGCCCCAAAGACAATGATAACTTTTATCACTGCAGATAACACTAGGTTGATCATTAAGAGCGTGAGAGGCAGAAAAACAGAAGTAAAGAGCAGTGCCTTAATTTAAGGTGGCTTGAAGTGGCCATAAACTATTTTTAATTAAAACTTCTCTGCTGAGAATTGACAGTCTTGGAGAGCTTGTGTAAACCGTAAATGAGTTACATGCAAACCTATTAGCGATGTTACAGCTTTCAAAATGACATTCTAACTTTTAAAATGTCAAATAATTTTGAATGTCAAATGGTATTCCCTCTGCCACCCCCTCAAAAAATTCCAATCATGAATTGTCTAGTTGATCCCAAGTCAAATCAACCTTCTGAAAAGAGAAATGCCCATTCCTTACACCGAAGAGGAGAAATGCCCCGGATGTGGTCAGATGTTCCCTTGTCTTCAGAGAATCTTGGTGCTGATACTGACCCAGCAAGTCAGCTAAGATCCATTTGGATCTTAAGAAAGGGGGAAAATATGCTCCCCATCCAACACTAACCTTTCCAGCTCAGCCCCTGATCATGCCAAGACATCACAGTGTAATAATGGTAATTTAATAACGGAGTCGGCCAGGCTCAGCCCATATTAGAAAGCTCAGGAAAATAAATGAGGCTTGCAAGCCAAACAGAGAGAAACTTCTCCAGACAGCACCTGCAGCAGGGAGATACCTGGTAATGAAATACCTGCTGTCTCCATTCATTATACAGGAGGTAAGCCTTAAAAGAGAGTCTGGAAAGGTGAAGGTCTCAACATAGAAATAAATAAATAAATAAATAAATAAGCACACCTGCCATGGCAAGATCTCTGAAAATGGCTCGAAAGGACGGCCCAGAGATTTTTCTGGGGGGACGTGGCAAAGTTTCATCAGATGTCAAGGGAGGTAATTATGTGCTTGGGCACATTTGCTGGATAAATTGGCCTCCTTACCTTCATCTGCCCATGCAGGCACCAGATACAGAAACTGTGTTTAAACTCCACAGTGTTCTCACTGGCTTTTACTATAAAAAAGGAAATAAAAATGTGTCCTAGGTGCCTGGCAAATCAGTCCAGTGTTAGATGGGGACCCATTATCTTTGACCTTCACATTTTTGCCTCTTCTGACTCACAGAAAATCCTCAGAAAGCCTTTCAGGTAAAGATATCTGGTTTCTGGGAGGCTCTCACTTTCAGGAGAAAGATCCTGTTTTTGTAATATAAAAATAATAGTTGAAGTAGGTGATTTCTCGATATTTAATTTCAGTTGATCTGCTACCTGCTCAACTTTGAGCAATTTACATAAAATGATGGAAGTTTTCCTTACTGGTTATGTTAGTAACATGTGAAGCCAACAGCCAGTACCTTCCTTTCTTTGCCTTTCTTCTCCAATTACTAAAACACTCTAACATTTCTCCATCGTAGCTTCTGTATAGAAAAATTCTGACAGGTAACTCTGGCATAGTCTCTCACTTCTGAAACCAGTAATGAAATGTCAGACGAGGAATGGTTAATTAAAATTGTGGAATCCACTTTGCATCCTCTCAGAGTCAATAAAAGTGCAATTAAAGATACCTTTCAACACATGATTTAACTAGCGTAAGTCACATTTTTAAATAACATTTGGCTGTTAAAAATCAAAAATCATTAATATGAACTGAATCCTCAGTAAACATCCTGCTTCCTTGGCCATCAAACACCTTTAGCTCCACTAGTGCCATAGATTTGATATTGAGATCCATTAAGAAGGTGTTTTCTAGTAATACAACAAAGAAGATGGCAGGTAATTCTCAGGAATAAAAACTGCACCTGAATCTTCCACACAGGCTTACCTAAGCTATTATCTTTAACAAAATTTCCTCACATTCTAGGGTTACTCCAGAAACATTTAAGAAAGCGATGGAATAGAACAGCAGTTTAGAACTCAGCTCTGGACTCCAGTGTTGTGTGCTTCACCCCTGCCTCTGTCCTTACTAAACAAGAGACTGCAAATCACTTGGCTTCGTTTCTTGGAACCTCATTTTGCTTACTTGCAAAATGAAGAAAATGCTATCTACCTACAGGGCTGCTATGAGGATTAAATGAGATAATATGCATAAAGTATTTAAAATAGTGACTAGGGGGTGCCTGGGTAGGTCAGTCGGTTAAGCGTCAGAGTTCTGCTCAGGGCATGATCTCACGGTTCCTGGGTTCGAGCCCCACATCAGGCCATGTGCTGACAGGTAGGTCAGAGCCTGGAGCCTGTTTCAGATTCTGTATCTAGCTCTCTCTCTGACCCTTCCCAGCTCATGCCGTCTGTCTGTCTGTCTGTCTCTCTCTCTCTCAGAAATAATTTAAATAAATAAGTAAATGAATGAATGAATGAATGAATGAATAAATAAATAAATAAATAAATAAAACATTAAAATAGTGCCTAGGACCTTGTAAAGGTGGAATAAATATATGCCATTCTACCTGTTTGATACCTTACCCCTTTAAAAATTACATTCCCTAAAAGAGCCTAGAGACTTCAGAAATTCATATATTTGGAATCTATTCATTTATTTTGCATGATCTCACTATTCATTTTTCTATGTAAAAATTAGGGAGATGATATTTCAGGGTCCCTTCATTCCAAATGCTGCCGCTCATTTTCAGTACAAATCTCAGTTAAGCAAAGGAGAATGAAAGGGTCAAAGCAGCTCAGAAGCTGCCAGCTTCCACCCTTGCTTGTAAACTTTATTCCATATGAGTCAAATGACACTCCCCAGAGAACACTTGTGAAAGTCCCTGATTTATAGAAGTATTTACTTTAGGGTTTGGGGTTTGTTTTTTCAGGTTTATCTCTGGGAGAGCTTGCTAGAGCTAACAGTCCAGCAATTTTATTAAACTCTGTTCAATTTCAGCATTTTTTAAAGAGTATATAGAAACCACACAGGCAGTGGCTATTTAAACTTCCCAGTGGATGCCAAAAATAATAAAAGGACACTTACATGACCATTTTTGAGCAGGGCCAGCAGCATGTGGTCTAATTATCCAACTACATGAAAAAGTCTACAGATTTTTAGCAGAGTGGAAGGGTTTGATATGCACAATTCAGAACGCAAGCGGCCACCTCACTGGGGTGTATAGAACGTTTCAAGTCCAAATAGAAGGCGCAGATCTATCTGGATAAGTTTATACTCTGTTTTTCCTGACGATTAACTTATAAGAGATGATAAATGAAGAGACAGTAAGAAGTGGATATAGCTAAGCCACTGATGAATAGAAACATTGAAAATGTCACGCCTAAGTGCCCGCCTTCATTTGTTGCTGTTAACAACCTTCTGAGGTAGGTATTATTATGCACATTTGACAGAGAAGGAAGCCAAAGTGCAGAAAGGTAAGTGCCTTACCCCAGAGAGTAGGCATCAGACCTGGTGTCCTTCCTGGCTTTTCTCCATTTGCCCCTTTGCATCCTTTGTCTGCTTTGTGGGGACCGCAGCCCTCTGCGGACTCAACTCCTGAGCCCCCGGGCTTCTGTTGGGTTAAAACACTGGCAGGCAGCCTTCCCTAATTGATTGTCCCTATCTTAAAACCATCTCCTCTTTGTTTTGTTTTCCTCGACATGGGTGTAAACATTATCATACACTTATTTGTGAATTTATTCAACGATATTTACTGGGAGTCGACCATACACCGAGCACACTGTTGAGGTGCTCGGAATGTTACGGTAAATAAGACTCACATGGTCCATGCCCTACTTATTTCCTCTTCTTTTCTTTTCCAACTTAAATATTAAAGATAAGAGATTTCTAGAAACCATATACCGTGTCTTCTACAAATCTCTGGATGGTGTTGGACATATTAATGGATAAAAGAAAGTCATCTGAAGTATCTGCAAGACCAGTAGAGAAGCCGCCAAGTCTAAGACTCATTAATTTGATGAGGAAACCCGTAAAAGTGCTACTCATTAAAATATGAATTAAGAACATGTGGGATCTAACAAACAACTGAACAAATAAATAAAGCCTAAACAGATGGATAAATACAGAGAACAAACTGGGGGTTGCCAGAGTAGAGGGGTTGGAGGTGGATGGGCAAAATGGGTGAAGGGGACTGGGAGATATTGATTTCCAGTTATGGAATGAATAAACCACTGGGACGAAAAGTACAGCATAGAGAATACAATCAATGGTATTGTAATAGCACTATATGGTGAAAGCTGGTAGTTATGCTTGTGGTGAGTACAGCATAACCTACTGACTTGGCGAATCTCTATGCTGTACTACTAAAACTAATATAACATTGTATGTCAATGATACTTTAACAAAAAAAATTAAGAATTAAAAAAAAACAGAACAATGATGATATCCCATGTTGATAAAAGTGAAGTGAAATGAACACGCACATAAACCTCCCAAGTACCAATCAGTGACATCTCTCTATATGGAGATTTGCTTAGCAACCACAAACAGGACTGTGACTTGATTAATTGGCTTCCAGAAACAAACCCTAGGAGCATGATTAAGGCTGAAGCCAAGTATATAGTTAGAAGTACATTCGTGAATAATTTGAAAAATTGTTGATGGTAATAACCTAAGTGTTCAACAATAGGGGACTGGATTAATCAATTAAGGCGCCCAATGTAATGAACTGTTACAAATGATTAAAAATAATGCCATATCACATATTTCATGACATGAACATCTTCACGATCTAGTATTAACTGAGAAAGGAAGACACAAAGTAATATGTAGAATATCCGGTTTTTCTTTAAAGAGATTTTATATATGCAAAGAAAAACCACTAAAATAGCACTGTCCAATAGAACTATAATACAAGGCACAGCTGTAATTTTAAAGTGTTGGTAGTCACATTTAAAAAAGCCAAAAGAATTAGGTGAATCATTTTATGATATTTCATTTAATCCAACATACCAAAATAACAATGATTAATTTTTTTCTATTGAAATCCGGTGTGAATAGTTTATACTTGGCACATGTCAATTCACTCTTGCCACATTTTAAATATTCAGAAGCTACACGGGCCTAGTGGCTATCATGGAACAGCTCAAGTAAGCCTTCAAAGCAGATGTGAAAAGAAAGGATTTGGATAAATTTACTTTCTTCTTTTCTTTCTCTCTCTCTTTTTTTTTTTTTTTTGCAATTACCATTTTAATTTTACTATTGGCATATACTACTTCTGTAACATGAGCAACATTGGTTTTAAATACTAGGAAGAGAGGGGGTGCCTGGGTGGCTCAGTCCGTTAAGCGTCCGACTTCGGCTCAGGTCATGATCTCACAGTCCATGGGTTCAAGCCCCACGTCGGGCTCTGTGCTGACAGCTCAGAGCCTGGAGCCTGCTTCAGATTCTGTTATCTCCCTCTCTCTCTGCCCCTCCCCTGCTCACTCTCTCTCTCTCTCTCTCTCTCTCTCAGAAATAAATAAAAAACATTTAAAAATAAATAAACACTAGGAAGAGAGGGTTTTTTTTTTTTCTGCTTCTGGACACTTTTTGGCTCCTCCTTTCTGTAAGTGCACAGACTCCATGCTTCCTATAACTACAAGACCGCTCCCCTCTCTTCCCTTCCCTTTACATACACTTTAAATAGCTGCCTAGCTTCAGGCCATGGACACCTGAGTAGGGATCAAAGAGTGCTGTTCTTCAACGTGGCTGCTAAGCCAGTCCCCACTGTCCAGGGGAGCCCCCCGGAATCTATTAGGACTCCAGGCACCACTTCAATGGCTCTCTCGGGTTTGTGGAAGGGCATGGAATGGGACCAGAAATTGCTTAATTTGAGGTTAATTAAATAGTGATGACAAGCCTTAATCTCCAACTTGTCCTCAGATTGTAAACACTGATTGCAGCTGCAGCAATCTGCAATAAACCTATTGAGAGAAATCTTGACCAGAATGAAATGAGTATGTCAGTTACCCAGATGAAGCTAAGAGAGGCAAGATGGAGGAAATCCAGGCCCTTGTAACATCAGGAGCCACAGAGACCCAAGATGAGAGAAATTAAAGGAAGAATGTGTCAAATCTGATTCCTGTACAACCCAATTTAAAAAAAAAAATCTCTGCATTCCATGAGACTGGAGGCTGAAAGAAACAAAGATGGAGATGCCAAACCATCAGCTGTGTACATGAAGAAATTGAAATTGTTCCACCTCTATTGACCACTAATGGGGTTTTCTTGGGGCCTCTGGACAGAGGGCTAGACCACAGGAAGTGAGTTACTGCAGTTCACTAAAGGGGACGGGGGCAAGAATAAGAGTTACAGTGGGTTAGGAATCTACATGTCAGGCACTTCACATGTAATTTATTGATAATTCTTAGAATAATTTTATCAGGTGAGCATTATTATTTTCATTTATTTTAAGTGTTTATTTTTGAGACAGAGACAGAGTGTGAGCAAGGGAGGACACAGAATCCAAGCAGGCACCAGGATGTGAGCTGTCAGCACAGAGCCCAATGTGGGGCTTGAACCCGCAAACCACAAGATCATGACCTGAGCCCAACTTTGATGCTTAACCAACTGAGCCACTCAGGCACCCTTATTATTTTCATTTAAAAAAAAGAACACTAAATCTCAAAGAGATCCCCTCCCTTGCCTCAGGCCATGAAACACATGAGTGGAACCCAGATTTGAACCCAGACTAACTCCCTAAAGTCAGCTCTAAATTTCAGGCTGCCCTATCAAGAGTGAGGCAATGGCCAGGAAGTGATAAAGGTGAACAAATAGTGAAGTTCATGAGGACAATGGGCAAAAAAAAGAGCAACAATTCCCCTAGGAGGATCCGACTAGCAAGTCAGATGGCCTAGTAAAAAACTGCAAGGTGGATGAACATTTTGATACCGCTGCTCTAAATGCACCCCTGAAAATGCCCTTCCTGGTCTCACTGGCCTGGAGAACACATCCACACACTTCAAGACCCAGAATCAACAAGCAACCTCTTCTGTGAAGCCTTCCCCAAAGCTCCTGGTGAGAGATTTGCATTAGTTTTTATATTAAAGCAGGGTGCATTGGAAGTGAAGGACCAGACACCATGTCCTGTGTAAAGAAAGGTCAAAGAAATGAGAATCTCAACTTGAGGATGAGAAAAACTGGAGAAGGGAAAGAACTGTGACAGTAGTTGTCAAATAGTTAATGGACTAATATGTAAGGTTTTAATCCACACCTTCTTCCCTAAAGCCTTTTTGGGACAAAACATTCATTCATTCATTTACTCATTCCCTAGTGCTGAGATACTGCTAGAGAAATAACAGTGAGCAAAAACAGACAAAATTCTGTTGTCGGAGTACACACCTCTAAAAGGGGTCACACAGCCATAATAAAAAAAAATCACACAAATAAATGAAGAATTGTGATAAATGTACAAAGTAATAGGGTAAATGAGATGTTAGGATTTTATATAAAATAGAAAACTGCAACTAATAAAGAGAGGATGTACAGGAATAAGCTTCATTTCATTATTTGGAAGAACTGTCCAACAATCCACAGAATCCAGAAATGGCCCCCCAAAGGAGTATGCTTCCCTCTGAGCACTGGACCTGCCCAGGGTGAGGTGGGGGAGCGTAAGGGTGCATCCCCTACACGACTTCTCTAGTCTCTGCAAGCTCTAAGAAACTAGGATCCCAGCATTCCAAACGAAAATATTTTCTCAGAAGGCAATGAGAATTTGCTACATTGAATTTCTAGGAGACTCGGGAAATTTGTGCAGAGAAGAATCACTTTCCGTGCATGGAGGGGAGACACGTGAAACAGAGTCCCCCACACCTCTCAGTGGTGCTCTGCAGCTCCCGTCATAGCACGGATGCACTTCTGTCTCACGCGCTGTCCTGGAAGCTTCCTGAGGACAGGGGCGATAGGCTTGTTCATCACTGAATCATCAGTGATTGGCACATGGCATATATTAAGTATTTGTTAAATGAACAAATGAGTATAGCACTAAAATGTAGTCTGTGCAAGCACACTCACTTTATAAAAACTTTCTTTTAGTGTTGCCGACTTCATAAACAAACTTTTTTGGATAATTAATGAGCATGAAAGTGTATCAATCACTTGCCTCCTGATTACTTGTTAGGGTCCCTTGTCCAAGCAGCCATTTAGTTTCATTAAAAATTAATAATTTTCCATGGAATAAAAATACACTATACATAGAACATCAAGGGTTCCAGTGTTAATAAGCAATTAAGTAAATCAGAAAGAAAAAGAACTATTAACTAAGAGAGAACTCCACAAACTTGCCCTCTAAGTCATCGTTCATTTCCTACCTATTTCTCTTCTAAATTTCAAAATTATTTAGCCAGGAAAAAAAGTAGCTCTGAAAATGGAATAAATAAGGTTACTAGGGCGTCATATTATGGTTAACATTTGCAGGCTAACAAAATGAGTTTTTGTTAAAGATTTGAGATATGTTATTCCTTCTGTGAAATGAAGAATACATTAGGGAAGATCAATACAAAACTGAAGGACTATATGTAAAATGTTAAGGGTCTATCACTGAAAAATTATGAACCATGCTATAGAACTTAGCCAGGTCAGAGCTAAATTAAATTATTGATCTACATTCATTTTTTTCCCTTTCTATGTGACTATCTCTTGATTCTTTATAACG
The DNA here is from genome assembly GCF_003009895.1 of Hyaena hyaena. Lineage (NCBI taxonomy): Eukaryota > Metazoa > Chordata > Mammalia > Carnivora > Hyaenidae > Hyaena > Hyaena hyaena. The sequence continues at coordinate 866,968 of NW_024081173.1, forward strand.
TATATTATTGCCTGTACAGCAAATGAATCATCGTATTCTAGCCCCAGTATGTCGGCTGACTGACAATTTTCTAAAATTAATTGTCATGTTGATGGCGTTCAGATTTATATATTGAGCTACGCTCACGTAAACATCTAAATATTCAGTGTAAAACTTACAAGCTTTTGTAGCATGAACTCAAAAAGAAAGAGGGCAATTTTCATTTTTTTCAATACAAAGAATGCAAAGAAAAAATGAAATGTTATTTTTCTTGACACCATTTCACTACTTGATGGTACTTGATACATTTCATTGATGGAAATGTACTCACTTGACTTTTAAACAATGACTTCACTGTATTGCTAAGCAAGGTGATGCAATCAACATTGCACGAATTAAGGTCTGTAACTTTTCAGACCCAAACCTTCCTTAAGATGTGTAACCTCAAATCCTGTAAGCAGTTTTACCAATCGCTTTGAGGGTTTCTTTAAATCAAAGAACTCTCATCCCCAATCAGCCTCTAAAGTGATAGAAGAATGTGGCTTGAATTAGGATTTGCTCTCACCTGCTAAAAAGGGAAAATGGGTAAATATTTTGTAAGAAATGTAAATTCCAGAGACCCACATTAGTTCATGAAAAAGGAAGCTGAAGTAAGAGTTCTTGGGAGAAATCATCTTGAATTTGGGGCTGAATTTAGCCAGTAGCTTTTGCCTACTGGGAAAATAGTTTCTCTTTAATGAAGTAGTGTCAGACGCAGAGCCTCTTTATTTTCTCTAATGGAGATACGATCATTCTGACTTATGCTCCAAATGAGGCAGAAATTATCCCTAATGTGTGGTTTGAACAGTTGTATCAAAATACAGTGAAATGCTTTTTCAGAGTCTGTTGAGAAAATCATGTGAGCTCACAAAATGTCTGTCTCCGTCAGGTGGAGAAACCATGCTTTTCCTCATGCTTGTGGTCACTATGAGAAGTCGTGGCATTAGGGGAATGTCCTGTAGTCTCACACAAATGCCAAACCCTGCCGCTGGGATAAGGGGATTCCGGCCTCACAGTGGGCCTGAGTTACTCTGCTTCTCAACAGGTCTGCTCCAAAGCTGAGGGCCCTTTGCACTAGAAATCAATGTCATCCAGCAAAAACTCCAGGAGAAAGTTAAATACCAGCAGCAGAAACATCTCTTGTGTACCAGTCTCTCCCCACTGTGTTTCTGTCAGGGGACAAAAAGCAATAAGAAAAACAGAGTGAGCAAGGCTGGAAGAGTGAAGAACCTGTGAGTGAAGGGATAAACCTTCAAATAGGAAAAGGCTCAAACAGAAATACAGAATGCTGTCTGCAGAAGGGCCCAACTGAAGGTCATGGATCCATACCTTAGGAGGGTCCTTCACCAGATTTCAGGCACTCTGAACCTTGATGTTCTCGGCACACAAAACGGAGTCCATTTCTCAGGAGGTAGGCTCCATTAACAAGCTCACAAGACCAAGGCATAAAACCAAACTGTCAAAGCAGAAGTCTATAATTTGTGGTACAACTACTGCATGGATGTCAGAAAGACCAGTATGTTCCCTTCCTGAAGACGTCTGTCCTCCATGCAATGCCAAATCCTAATCAGACAGCGATTTGATATGTAAGGAACCTGAACAAGAGGAGCTCATTTGATGAACTGAATGTTAAACTGCATCAGGGATGATGGAATCACCAATGGGAGGATACACAACATGTGCTGGCTGCAGCTCTCTGGATCCATTGCCACAACAGGGACGGCCTTGCCAATAGAATAGCAACTGTTCCAAGTTCCTCATAGGAAATCTATCCCTCCAAAGAGGACTACAGATGCACTCCTTCCTCTGCATCTCCATAGTCCAACCCAACATACATACCTATGTTACATCAAAATAGGAGTACCTCCTGAGTTCTACCTTAGTGCTTTTCTTTTAATTAACCAGGGCTCATAAATAGCTTTCCATGCCATGAAGTAATACCATGATAGATATTCTTGTACACACTCCTTTGCCCAAACCTCTGATTACTTCCCAGGGAACCTTCCCAGATACAGAATCCTTGGGTCCAGTAGGCACACACCCACCCATTCATTTACATATTGCCTAAGGATGCTTTCACCCAATAACAGCAGAGTCCAAAGGTCAAGAATGCCTACAATATTTAGTCTCTGGTCATTTTCAGAAAAGGTTGGCCAACCACTGGCCTAGAGTCTATCATTAGCTAGAGACAGAACATTAACAATAGGACAGCATCCACAAGAGGCCACAGACTCCCCACACCATGACTATATGCAGATCTTTTCCATATCAATTATCTTCTACCTTTTATCATTCTTTAACCAGTCTGAAGGTTCTATGGGATATAACTTCATTTATCATTAGAATAGTACTAAAAAATACTATCAGAGAAATGTAGCTCCATTATTTTTAACTACAGAAACTTATTTAAATGGGAACTAAATCAAATAAAATGAGATAAGTTATAAAAATTCCTTTCTTGCATAATAATGTATAAAAAATATAAATATACATGTTCTTAAACTTTGAGATAAAAATTGTCTATTAAATTAAAAACTAAAAGAGATTCCATTTCTTGGGTCTTTGATTTGAAACAACTAAGAATTTCAGACTAGATTCTCTTTATTCATGAGCGAGACTCAGAAACTTGGCTAAGGAAAGAACACACTTTTTATTGAAAAAGAATCATATAGACCACATCTGAAATTTATAAATTCCTCATTAATTAGATTTTAATCCACATGACTATACCATATGTTAGAAAACCATCCACATACAAACTCTAGGAGACTGTTTAACTGCTGTTACTTTAAGAGCCATTTAAAAGATTTTCTATGGAATAAAGATTGGGTGATTTATCATGGTTTTATGCACCTTTAATCTGCTCCATCTTCCCATTGTAAAATAAATATTGGTTTTAAAATAAATGGTTCTGCCCAGGTTTTGATGAGAAAAATTGTCCTGTAAATCACAAGCTCATGTGTGCCAAACTCGAAGTCCAATGTTAACTAGTCCATTCTGATGAAAAATAAGTCAATGTTATAGAACAAAACCTAAGGAAGACAATTACTTAAGTATATTATCAATGCTGCAATGTAACTAATTTGAGATATGAGCTTCCCCACCCTCTGTTTTTTAATTCTTAAAATAATCACTAGTTGATGCCAAGCAGATCCTTCGATTGGACTTTTTAAAAAGTATTTTCTCTACAATAGTCATTATAATTGTCTCTCCAATTCCAATAGACAAGTAATGTAATGGAAAATAAATATAAGCAAATCTGAGGGTTGAGAACATCTTTATCAATCACTTTTTTCACACCTGAGTCCAAAGAAATTTAACAGTCCCTTCCCTAGACTATTTCACAGAGCTCTAAGAAACTGACAATAAATGCATTTTCCTACAGTAAGCACAGCAGCTAAAAGCACTCTGGAAGATATGAATGGTTTAAAGCAGAGCTTTGCCAACTGTCTGTGAAGTAATACTAGTTGACTGTATTCTTCATTTCCAATATGCTGTGGGTTGATGATACAATTTGTAAAATCCAATTAAAAGATGCACTTGGATGTGGAGGCAAAGCCAAACTGCTACAAAAATTTCTAAACCAGCACTACCCAACATGTATATGATGCTGGCCACTTGTGTCATTTTAAACTTTCCAGGAGGTGCATTTAAAAAATGTAAAAAGAATCAGGTGACATTAATTTTAATAACATTTCATGTAATTCAATATATCTACAATCTTATTTCAACAGATTACACAATTATTATATTATATATCATATATTATATGTATATTGTAAAAATATTATGGAAGTACTTTGCATTCTTTTTTTAAGTATTGTCTTTGGAATCTGGTGTATATTTTACACTTACCGCATGCCTCAGTTCACACTGGCCACATTTCAAGGACTCAGTAGGCATATAAAGCTAGTGGCTACTGTGTTGGACAGGGCAGTTCTAAATCCTTACTCTCAAATTTCAGCACCTCCCTCTTCCCATTCTGAATAGTACTGTCTAAACCACTGCTGCCTTCAGAATGGCGTCTCTTAGTTCCACATCCTGCCTGATGTTTTATAATTAAGGGCTCCATTGCAGATCAGGCCAACCCTTAAATAAAGAACCTAGTAAACACATGACTGAGGCTAACTTCATACTTCCTTTGATCAAATGCCTTTAACAAGGGATGGATGTAGTCCTCTGCTCTCCCCTCTCTAGAAACAATCACAATTCTGAATGAAGCTGGCTTATTTCCTTCCCATCCACGTTTTTACAGTTTATCTACAGATCATAGTCTTAAGCATTTACATAAATCTATTAACAAATGAAACCAAGTGTTTGTGTTTTACGGAAATGTGTGGATTTAATGCATTTGGCTCCTGCAAACCCTTTCCGTATTCCAACAGCAATTGCCAAAATGGAATCTCATACCTTTCGACTGTCCCACTCTATGATCTATATCTTTGGACGCTGAACTACTTCCTAGCCTGGATAATTCTTACTCATTATTTAGGTCAGAGCTTCAATGTCACTTGATCAGGAAACCTTTGCTAATGTGCCCTTTGCCCTGATGAGATTAGTTTCCCTGCTCTTACCTTTCCTATTGCACTATCACAATTGTGAGTATCTATTTTTGTATTGACTTGTTTAATGTCTACCTCCATCATGAAAATATAAGCTAGCAGCAGCACATTTCAAAGTAGACAATAAGTGTTCATAAATATTTGTACGAATGAATGATTTTTTTATTCCAGGAAGTCAGACTCAAACTCAACTCAGCTAGACATGTCAGGGTGTGTCAGGGTGGAAGAGGCACCAGACTCAAGTTAGACATCATGTTTCTTATGTCTCTTGTTGGGACATAAGCTTAGAACGTGTAGTATCATCTGGGTACTGGGTACCCTTATTTTAGAATGTATGTTTTCTTTTTTTTTTTTTAATTCTTTTTTAACATTTATTCATTTTTGAGAGACAGAGAGAGACAGAGTGTGAGGCGGGGAGGGCCACAGAGAGAGAAGGGGAGAGAGACAGAATCCGAAGCAAGCTGTAGGCTCTGAACTGTCAGCACAGAGCCCAATTCAGGGCTCGAACCCATGAACTGTGACACCATGACCTGAGCCAAAGTCAGATGCTTAACCGACTGAGCCACCCAGGTGCCCCTAGACTGTATGTTTTCAAATATAGTACTATCAAGTTATTCATAGTATATTCCTATTGTCTAGTAAGTCTATATTCAGACTTAATTTTATTGTCTAGTAAGTCTATATTTAGCATTCCCTTTTCATTTCTAATACCATTTGTATTCTCTCTCCCCCCACCCTCTATCTCTGCTTCTGTAACTGATCAAGTTTGCTGGAAGTGTATGTGTTTGGAGAATCTTTCAAAGAAATATCTTTAGCTTTGTTGATCTTTTCTACTGTTCCTTTTGTATTCTATTTCGTTTGTTTTTTTAATATTTTATATTATCCCTTACCTTTACTTTATCTGGGTTTACTCTGTTATTTATGCCTTCTTGGTTGAATGCTTAACTCACTAATAACCAGCATTTCTTTATTTCTAATACCTAAATTTGTGAATCTATAAATTTCCTCCTGTGTACCCCTCTAACCATACCCCATGAGATTTAAAATAAAATACCTACCAATTTCTCTCATCACTTTTCTATGACTCAAAAAATCATTTGGAAGTATCATCTTGAGTTTCCAAATGTATGAAATTTTGATGTCTGTAGGTTTTTGGCCTCTGAATTTTTTCTACTCTGGGATAAAAAATGTAGTCAATAGAATTTGTATCAATATTCTGCCTTTCTACATACAAATATTCTCTGCTAATGGAGTTCTAAGTTCTATATATGTCCGTATGACCAAGCTCATCAGTGATATTAGTTAAATCTTCTTTACCCTTTCCAATTTTTTAAGTTTATTTATCAGTGTCTGAGAGAAAATGTTTAGAACTCCTTGGTTATGATTCCCTATATTCTCTCTATATCTTATGATGATTCTGCCAATTTTTATATTATATATTTTTGAAATGATTCTGCTCACACTCTCCACAATAGCTAAAACATGGAAAGAGCCTAAGTGTCCATCAACAGATGAATGGATCAAGAAGATGTGGTTTATCTATACCATGGAATACTACATGGCAATGAGAAACAATGAAATCTGGCCATGTGTAGCAATATGGATGGACCTTGAGGGTGTTATGCTGAACGAAATAAGTCAGGCAGAGAAGGACAAATATCATATGTTTGCACGTATAGGAGGATTAGGAGGAACTTAACAAGGGGGAGAAGGGGGGAAGCGGTAGGGGAAAGGGAGAGAGGCAAACCATGAGAGACTCTTGAATGCTGACAAAAACTGAGGACTGATGGATGTGGGGGAGGGATGGGCATAGAGGAGGGCACTTGTGGGGATGAGCACTGAGTGTTATGTGGAAACTAATTTGACAATAAACTATTTGTAAAAAAAAAAAAAAAAAAAAAAAGGAATGATTCTGCTCAGTAATGTAGGTCCAGGTCCGTATATTTTCCTGGTGAATTGTTTTTTTTTTAATTATTAAATATTAACTGTCTCTAACCATAATAATACTTTTTGTGTTAAAGCACATTTTGTTTGTTATTAATACAGCACCCACCAGCTTTCTTTGAAAGGTATTGGCATGGACTATTATGTCAATTCCCATTTATTTTCTTTCAATCTTCCTATATGTAATAGGGGCATCCTTTGTAAATAGTCTGTAAAGAGTACATAGATGCTTTCCTCTCCCATCCATCGTAATAATCTTTGTCTACTGATAGCTAAAATTAAGCATTTTGGTATTTATTATGATCCCTACATATTTGGCTTTATTTCAGCCATCAAATTGATCTACAATTTCCCCAGAATTAGGGATTATTTAAATGTATCAAGTACAGCACAGCACAGGAAGTACTGCTGTATCTAGCTTATGGTCATAATTTAGTTCTTCTTGATAAGTCATTTAGACACATTAGCAAACTATATTCTCTTAAAGCTTTAAGGTAGTAAATCCTTAAAAAATATATAATACCCTTATAAACTCAACTAAAATCCTTATAAAATAACTTGTAAAAACATCCAAATTAAGATGTCCAGGCCACTATTTTACTTCCTTACCTATAACATGAATCCATTTTCCAATCTACCTCTTCTTCTTTGGCTGTTCTTCCCTCTTCCTCATTATTTTTTTTCATTTCTAACACAGCTCTAATTCTGTCTCTGCCTTTCCTATACTTCTTCCCCACTCTGGTTCTCTTCATCTCTTACCCCGATGACTGCATTAATAACTTCTCTCTCGTGATCTTAATCTAACTCCCTTCCACTCCAATTCACCCTCCAGTTAAATGACAGCCTTGTATTTTAAGCTAAGAAATTTGAACTTTACCCTGCAGGTCAGTGTCTCTAAAACTAAAATCCAATGACATACTCTCATAGCTCCAAACATTCTGAAAGAATTTTTTATTTTAATTTGTGGTTCAATCCAATGAACATTCTACAAAATCTAAATGACAACCTGATAATTGAGCTGTGCTTTCCAATAGCAGTGCCTGTGTGTGTCCTTTTTCCCCTCATCGACTATGTTCTGTTCTCAGTGTCATTGGCACCAAACAATCACCCAAAGTGACAGCTTTTAACTTTCACTGTGTCAGTAAGCACATCTGGCTGTTCGGTTGGTATGTCCTGATGCTAAAATTGTCCCAAGTCTGCCATTGTGCTCTTTAGGGGAGATAATTTGCAATTGAAAGATATTGTCATCAAATAAGGCTTTAATTTATGAAGTTATTTAATTAATGGAGACTTTGATATGACATCATAAAAACTCATAGTGTGGCAGAGTAATGGTCGATTTTAATTGTTATGGATTAATGAGAAAAGAACAAAGGCAGAATTAATATGTAAATGATGTGTTTATATCAAACGAAAGCCAAATGATGTTATGGGACACTGTACAAAAGAAGGTTTCCAGATCTTTCAAATAGAGGAAAGTAGTAAGAGAACTGAATCATCATATGGCTCAGAGAAGTATAGGCATGCAAATTAAAAGAACCTTTACCAGTATTTGAAAACACATAGGAATGCAAATTTTCTGGAGGAGATGAGGAGTTGAAGTGAGGGCATCTGCTGAATGGGAGAACTGGGGACTGGAGTTGGAGGTATGAGGTAGGGGTGAAGGTGTAAATTACTTGTTTTAGAGACCATAAGTATTAAGTAAATAAGGCAGGACTGCCAAGTGGAGCAGAGGATCTACTTGAAATTAGAGGACATAAATTTAAAGTAAGTCCATAAAACTTAGCATTGTTCTCCATCCATCTGCACTCAGTCCCAAAGTGGACAGAAAGCTCAGTGAGAGTCAAGAGTTATGCCAGACAAGGATGACAGCTATGACAAAGGAGAGAGAGATTAACCACAGCACCTAAGCTGGGTGAGGAGGGAAGTGAGGCCATGACAGGGATAATGATTAGTACAAAAAAGCAGTAGGTCAATAGATTGGAAGTCCTAAGGAGTCAAAGAATTCCTATTGGAAGAGGAATGTTGTGGGCACAAGACGTGGCATCCTTGGAAAGACAGATGGAAAGAGAGAGGCTTTGAAATGCATTTTGAAGGTCATCACAGTGTTTCTTAACAAGGGCACTATGACATTGGGGATGCAAAATTTTTGCATTGTGTAGGACTGTCCCTGGTCCTGAATGACATTTAGCATCCTTAATTCCTGCCCTCTAAAGGCCAGTGGCACTTCTTACACTTCCAAATAATCTCTCCTTACATTTGCAAATACCCTCTGGAAGAGGGAAGCCTCCTAGAATGAGAGCCACTGGCCTGGGGTATGACCAACAGGCAGAAAAAATAGACATTTGCCTGTGAGAAACTGAAGGAACTGGGAGGCCAGAGATGAATCTTCTATGTGGATGTTTTTACCAACAACAATGGCAGGAGGTAATGGGCCATAACGACAGTAAGCTAGGGGGCAAATTTTTCTTTTTTTCTTTTTTTAAATTTTTCAATAAATATACAGGACTAGGTAGTAGGATTATCTGATGGCATCTGCTTTCTTCTTCTTCTTCTTCTTCTTCTTCTTCTTCTTCTTCTTCTTCAAAGTTTAATTTTGAGAGAGAGAGTATGAGCAGAGGAAGGAGCGGGGAAGTGGGGGACGGGGGGACACAGAATCCAAGGCAGGCTCCAGGCTGAGCTATCAGCATAGTGCCCAACATGGGGCTCAAACTCACGAGCCTTGAGATCATCACCTGAGCCAATGTCGGATGCTTAACTGATTGAGCCACCCAGGTACCCCTGATGGCAACTGCTTTCAAAGAGCTTCTGTGGATGAAGAGAATAGAAATTGTCTGTAAGTGACAGCAGGGATGAAGAAGGACACCAAGTCCACTCCAGACACTGAGAAAAAAGTGATGACCTGAGAAGATGAGAGATATCCTTAGGTAGAGATCTAAGAGTATCAGAGCAGCGCTGTGCAACAGAACTTTCTGTGATGATAGAAATGTTGTTTATCTATGCTGTCCAATAAGAGCCAATAGCCACCAATACTATCAGGCCCTTCAAAAGAGGCTAGTGTGACTAAGGAAATATTTTTTTTTACTTTGTTTAATTTAAATCAATTGGAATGTAAATAGCCACACATGGCTAGTAGTTACCATATTGGATGGTGGAGAAGAGTAAAAGTTGAAAGGAACATTCACAAATGAGTTTAAAGATGCAGGAAATGGTTCTTAATCTCTAGGCCTTGAGGAAAAGGGACAAGGATAGATAGGAGTCTAGTTAAGTGTGTGGGTCTGGATAAGGAAGGAAAGATAAGTCATGTGTGACAGTATTATCATTTTCAATAAACAAGATTCCCAAAATCCATTTTAATTCATTTCTGCCTCCTCCCAGACTAACTTCTGGACCATATTGTTATGGAAGACATTTGAGAAAATCTCCTTCTAAAGCCTAAAATGTGTGCACCATGTAAAAATTACTTCTCATAAGAACAATTTGGTATTAATAGACTATCACTACTGACTATTTCTCTGGACCTAACTGTCCCTTCCCCAAAGACTGGCTTTCTATCTCTAACAAAGAGAGAAAAAAAAATGTAACTTCTGAGAATTTCCTGTTAAAAGGGATGGTGATTTTTAAAAATCATGTTTCTTGCTGTTTTGTGTTTTTACAAAAGAATATAAAGACACTGTTTTTTTGTTATCCAAAATAAGGTGAAGGTATTACATTTGGCTTCAGTCATAAAACTATCATTAGTTTTTAATAAAGTGATAAAAAAGTGTCATGAACTCCCACATCCACCCGACCACACACACACACACACACACACACACACACAGACTTCTAGAATGGAATTATGGTCATGCTCTTGGAGTTTCAGCACCAAACATACCAGCAACATCTCTGTCAAACTGCCCTCATCAATCTAATGGGCAAGAGCACCTGGGTGGCTCAGTGGGTTAAGTGTCCAACTTCGGCTCGTCGTGATCTCAGTTTGTGGGTTCGAGCTCTGCATCAGGCTCTGTGCTGACAGCTAGCTCAGAGACTGGAGCCTGCTTCAGATTCTGTGTCTCCCTCTCTCTCTGACCCTCCACTGCTCACACTGTCTCTCTCTCTCAGAAATTAAAATAAAAAAATTAAAATAAATAAATAAACCAATAAATGCCAATCTAGGCAGAGGACCACTCACCCAATGGAAGAATCTCAGGTTTAAGCAGGAGACTGGCAGAGTATAGGTAGTATCTGGATATTGCTCAACACTGGATTTGATTGGGAATAAAGCAACAGTGAAACACTTCTGATTAGTTTCTGTCTCTTAGTGTTTCCAATTTCCATTTAATTATAATCAAAATATTAAAATAGTCTCTGTCCCGAGAGAAGGGACACAATCCCCAGTTTAATAAACCCTAAAATAAAAAGCGAAGAAACAACCTTTGTGGGGTTAATCAGCACAGCACTATAACTGGTTGGATTCCCTATTGGACAAAGGTCAATTTCTCTTGGTCCTAAGAAAGAATCTCTCCTATAAATGTTCTTGCCTGGATTGGATGACAAGCATGTCCATACTGCCTTCCAGATCTTGTATACTGATTCTGACTTAAAAGGTCTTCTTTATTAAATATAGTTCTGAACTCTAGGGATTGGCCAGAGTTGGTTAGAAGTATCAGGAAATAACCATACATTCCCACAATGCTGGTGAAGCTGATTCTAACACATGCCCAGTCTTGGATCAATTTCGGCTCCAGGATCAAATTTATGCTTCCACCTTAATAATTCCAAAGTTTCCAGTATTTGACCCACAATTAAAGAGGCTATTCTTACTCTCACTTTTGGTTGCCCCAGTGGGACTTAGATCAACATGGAAGCCAAAAACCATCCTGGTGCTAAACCATTAACACCAGTTAACTACTCTCTTCTGCGGTCACCACCAAAGTCATCTTGTAACTGAATTTCACTGGGAACAGGAACAAGGAGGTGCATGGAATAATGAAAGTACATCTCAGCTCTTGAGGAAAAACCTTACGAGTCAGTGAAGACAGGCACAAAGAGACGAATTATTAATTCCCACTGTATTTCTCTGCCCACAAGCCCCCTCTGGTGGAGGAACTAATAGTAACAAAATAGTTACAATAACAATAAGCAAAGTTTTAAAAAAAAAAGGAAAGGAAAGAAAAGAAAAGGCAATCCACAGCAAGACAATCAGCCCCTGTAGAATTGAGAGTCAAATGCAGTGATTAGCAAATATGAGCTACAACTGGAAAACCACTTACAGATGAAGCAGTATGATGAATGATTTACCAAAAGGTCAACACTGCTCTTTTATCTTCACCACCCATCAGTTTCCATTGCCTTCAATTTGTCTGGCACATAACAGAAAGCGGGCCATAAAATATTCACCATAAAAATTAACCTTATTTTGCAGCATTAAAAAAGGAAACAGAGCTGGATATAGTCTAAGCATATGGGCCAGCTTCTCAAATTAGGATTCCTCACATACATTAGAAAAAGCATTGACATTTAAAACTCCGTTATGAGAGGTGATGTGATCAGCAAGTATCCAAACTCTCTGCCCTACGCTCAGTTTTGCTGATCCACTTTCAGTTCTCAAACAAGGAAAGGCAGCGCCCCCTCGCCAAAGACCACAGCAATGACGGGGTGGGTAGGCAGTGGAAGGTGTCAACATTTCCCTCTTCTTCTTCTGTATGCTACACGCCGCAGCCTCTGCTATTAGCTGCTGTGGATGCCAGGCTTTCAACCTCAACATGCCTACATACATCATCCCACGGGAGTTGTGAGATGCACTACCTTCACACTCTCATATGACAACCTTTGTACAAAAAGAAACACAAGATCAGGAGAAAATGTACTTTGAGGCAGGAGGTATCCTGAAAATGAAAATATGCCAGATCCTCTTACCCAGACCTGTAAAACTCATGAGGCCATTTTCACTCAACCAACTCAGCTGATCCCATGAGAAAATGGGATCACTTCCCTCCTTCTCTCTCCTATCTCTGGATTTACCAATTGTTTCTCTGATTTTACTAAATCAGTAAGATATTTTGCATCCTGTAGAATAATCTTAAGTTATCTGAGTTATAAATAATTCCCCTCCAGACTCTGTTTAAAGAGAGTTCCTAAAGATTTTTGTTATTTGCTGATTTTTTTTTCTTCCATTTCAAAATGGAGGAAAAAGAGTCAAAAGAGTTCTGAAAAAGATGTAGTACAAGGATGTTTACCACTACTATTTATAATAGTACAAACTGGAAATTCTAAATTTCAAACAAAAGAAGGATATTTAAATTAATTACGGTACAGCCATAAAGTGGACTATTAGGCAGACATTAGGACTCTTAGGTAGGGGCATCTGGGTGGCTCAGTCGGTTAACCGTCTGACTTTGGCTGAGGTCATGATCTCATGGTTTGTGAGTTCAAGCCCCACATCGGGCTCTGTGCTGACAGCTCAGGGCCTGCTTCAGATCTTCTGTCCTCATCTCTGCCCCTCCCCCACTGTTCTCTCACCCTCTCTGTCTCTCTTTCTCTCAAAATAAATAAATGAACTTTTTAAAAAAAAATATGTGGTAGAGGGGCGCCTGGGTGGCTTAGTCGGTTAAGCGTCCGACTTTCGCCTAGGTCATGATCTCGCAGTTCATAGGTTCGGGCCCCACATCAGGCTCTGTGCTGACTGCCAGCTCAGAGCCTGTAGCCTGTTTCAGTCTGTGACTCCCTCTCTCTCTGACCCTCCCCTGCTCAAGCTGTCTCTCTCTCTCTCTCCTAGAAATAAATAAAACATTTAAAATAAAAATAAAAATAAAAATAAAAAATATAAAAAAATATGTGGTAGAATATTTAATAACATAAAAAAAGATTCATGGTATTATTGAGACGGAAAAATACAATGCAAAAACAGTAGGTATAGTATTATCACATTTATTGACAATGGTTATTTTTGGATAATAAGAAAGTTTGGCAATCATCAATTTGGCAACCCAGTCTCTGTTAACAAACCCTGTCTCTAGGACCCCTTACAACCAGGAGTAATTTTATAAAATGAGATATAAGCAGAAGTCTGCTAGGTGGTCAAATAGGCCCATTTTGTGTTACCTCTCTATACCTCCCTGAATGAGCTGATACATACATGACCACAGATAACAATATCAAAGATAATAGTGTGTGGAGAAGGTAAAACCCTGTAAATCAGCTGTTAGTTACCACAAGAAACAACTACAGCTTGATCTTTATATTCATCTTCTACACATTTGTTTGGTGTCCAGGTAGACATGATCAAAGAATAGTCCCTAGAAATCTATAGAGTTTTACAAAAATGAAGTTAAGACTTTGGGTTGCATACAGAACAGTAAGTACCATTCCAAGAGAAGGTAGCCACATTGCCTCTAAATCAACTTAAAAATTGAAAGTTCCCCCTCAAAATACTTTGATAATAAGAATAAGCATAGGCATGTTTCTCAGCCATTTAGGGCCCAAATAAATAACTAATGAATAGTATAAGTAAGTGACAGAAATATCAGTCTTGCCTGGATTTACACATATATGAGAATAGGTACTATTTTATATGGTGTCAATCTGTTTGCATGTCGGTCTTCCCAATAGCCTATAAGCTCTCTTAAGGCAAAGGCCATTTACTTTCATCACTCCTAAAGATCCACAAGCCTTCTTCCTTCCAAGATCTCAGAACCAAACACAGATTCCAACTATAAATGCCTATAAAACATGACATCAATTTTGACTCTAAGTCCTTCATTATAAGTCATCCTATTTAAAAACAACAACAACAACTTTTTAACATTTTCAAAATATCCTGAAGGGAGAGAAAAAAATCACACATTAAACTCTGTCAAGTAACATTTACCCCCTCAGCCCCTGACTAATCAGCAATGACTAGACTTGGCAGCTTCTTTCATCACTTGGTCTATATGCTAAATACAACCCCTGCTGTGCCAATTGGAAAATGTCAACATCCCTACCCATCCCATACAACATCCCATCCTGCTAGTAACTTTAGAGCCTGGCCGTCTGTCTCGTGAGACCACTCCTCATCAGATCAAGTAGAAATTATAAACCAAATTTACAAGGTCCAGGTAGCCCTGTTCCAGAAGAGCAGTAGCAAAGTTATAAGAGATTAGAAGGGTACCAGATTTATTACTATTGATTCCCTGCTGGCAATTTCATGGAAAGATATCCACTGCAGTTATATAAAGAGCATCTGGCTCATTTCCAACTCTTTTGTCTTCAAGTCCTTAAAAAAAATCAACTAAGAAGGAAAAAACAAAAAGCAAAAAAACACAAAACTAGAAATTGGTGGATAGGGCCCAAAGTTTTTCTCTAGAGGAAGAAACCTTCATCCCTATACCCCAAGTATGCAAATCTGCTTCTGCAGAATCCAATACATTTATTTATTGAGCCTTACCACTGCCATCAGGGTAACCCAGAGAAGGAGCCAACCTATAATGACTCAAGCCACATTTCACAATAGATTCCAAAGGACACATGATGTCATTTGCTAAGATGACTTAACCCAGATGAAAAGCATTCTGACCTATACATAATTGATTGACCTTTGCTATGCTTTCCTGGTTATTTATATACTATCATATGCATGGGTGTATATCAGTGGTATTTACACTTGGCAGCTACTTTTGAGAACGCATTATTCAATTGGGATTTGAAGCTTTTTACGGCCATTTCCTGACCAAACATTCATAAATGAAGGACAAGAAAAGATGTTATCTTAAAAATAACATTTAATAGGATCTCAAAACTCTAAAGAAGCTTTGTTCCTCTAATTGCTTTAAATTACAATGGACAAGATCTGTCTATGTAAAGCAAAGTTCAAAACCCTGAAACTGAGGATTTCAGGGCATTTTATCTATTTTCCAGCTTGGGGCTCAATATGGTAAAATATGTTTTACCAAAGGAGTAGAATATCTTGGACACTTGTGAGAAAAGTATCCTGTGATGCAGTTAATTAAAGACGGTAGTAAATGACCAGGGAAAAGAGCACAACGACGTGATGCTTTCTGGCTTTTTTATTTAATTATGAATCTGGTTTTCCCAAAGAGGTAAGCCACACATTAAACAATATTCAGATGATCAAGATGGGCTCAGGATAACGTAGAAGGAGAGGCAAATGGAAATATTAGAAAGGCAAATACTAGCACATACGTCCTGACTCCCATTGTTCATACCCAGGACAGACATCAATAACTGATCACTGAATTGCTAGCCAAAAACCCTGACAAGGACTGAAAACACTTTTCCAATCGTACTCCAGGGGAAACTACCACCTAAATGGATTTAGAACATGAAGTGAAATATATTTGCCATTGCTGAACTAAATAATCATGCAGTGCATTTCAGATCAACTATTAGAAATACTAATACCATCATGCGATCTTCATAATTTAGTCCTACTTACTTTACTTGCCTAGAGTAAATATCCACGGATTTGAAGGTGGCTGCACTGGTACATATTGACGGTTTGTCCCAATAATGTGATAGAATAGAGAGGGTTGTATCTTATATAATCCAACTGATTCTATCTCTTGCTGTCCAATACTCAGACCCAATCTAAAACAAAACAGATTTTTGAAACCAAAATGTAAAAGTGCCTCAAAACCATTCAGCCAAATTCAGCCATTTTCTATAAGCCATGATATGCTAGTGTTATCTGCAGTATATGTGATAAGTAAAGAGGGGGTCTAAACAGAATATGATGGAAATTCTTGTATGTTGACATAGGATTATTATACAGCAGTAAGAAGGAATGTGCATAAATCAAAAGAAACAAAAACCCCAAGATAAATCTAGGAAACAAAAAAAAAATCAAATGGAAAGGACACTATCTAGAGCGGTGCTTTCCAAGCAGTGTGCCTCAGTGACTAGGGTACAGAGGTCCTAACATACCGATCCCCTCTGTTCCGGGGATTAAGAGTAGCTGGAATGAATAGAGTCTTGTGGTGAGATGTGGATAGCATTTATCCCAACACTGTACAATATTTTCAAGTTCAATGTATGCCATGATGTGAAGAAGCTGAAAAGGAGTGGCATATGGTATAAAGCCATTTTTCATAAGGCTCAAAAACTAAAATATATCTTGTTTAGGGATGCATACAAATGTGACAACATTATTTTATATGAGAAAAGCCAAGCCAAGCCAGTATATGTGGGAAATGTATCCAGTACCTTCATTCCTGCAGTACGATGGTTACAGTTGCAAGTGAAAGGAAGGAAAGATGGGGAAGGAGCACATAAGTAAATGGTAATGTTACAGTTCTTAAATTAGATCCCGGGTTCATGGATGTTTAGTTTACTGTGCTCCAAATACATTGTTTTATAAATATAAAATAGTATATAATACATTTTTAAAAACCATCACGACTGGAGAAACTGGGTAACTCAGTCAGTTAAGCAGCCAACTTCTGCTCAGGTCATGATCTGGCAGCTCATGAGTTCGTGGCCCATGTCGGACTCTGGTTGACAGCTCAGAGCCTGGAGCCTGCCTTGAATTCTATGTCTCCCTCTCTCTCTGTCCCTCCCCCCACCCAAAAAAAATAAATAAACATTAAAAATTTTTTTTAAATATTTTTATTTATTTCTAGGAGAGAGAGAGAGAGAGACAGCATGAGCAGGGGAGGGGCAGAGAGAGAGGGAGACACAGATTCTGAAACAGGCTCCAGGCTCGGAGCTGGCAGTCAGCACAGAGCCCGATGCGGGGCTCAATCCCAAGAACCGTGAGATCATGACCTAAGCGAAAGTCAGACGCTTAACCGACTAAGCCACCCAGGCGCCCCTAAACATTTTTTTTTTTAAAAAGTCATGATCAAGAAGCCAGGCAACTTTCTAGCTTATTCAGAATCACCTCACAGTAGAACTCCAGTATGTCAACTCAAGAATAGATACAACTTCTTAAGGAAAGCTTGAACCCAAGGTCTCTAAAGGTCAAAATGCTTCTCAATGACGACAAAATTTTGTTCTGCTAACTCAGCATAGTCCAGGGGTCTCTAATGATCAAGTAGAATACTGATCCTACTTGAGGATTATAAGACCCTGTTCTAATTCAAATAGAGTACTCATGATAAATCAGTGGAAACCTCAAGTTCCATTTTCCCATTCAAACAAAAACATCATAAAACCAGGAGCAAAGCTTCTGAATTAAGACTTGTTTAGTTACAAAAAACAAAGATCCATCTCAGGAGCTCAAGTAAAATGGGATTCAGGATGCGGACTTGCGGGCACGCGTGGCACCCGGCCAGGACGTGTAGCCGGCCCTCACTAGAACCAGAGCCAAGAGGTAAGAAGTCGTTCAGATCCAGTAGCACCGCACTCGCTCTCTACGGGGCTCTTGTCTCTACTTCTTTCCGGAGTGTTTACCTTCCTGCTTCTACCTTTAGATGTGCTTTCTCTGCCTCCACACAAATATCTGTGTCTCTTTGCAGCTTAAACGGAAACCAAGCAATGTCCTGAGTGCCACCGCAAAATGACCATCAGGAAAAAAATCTGCTTAGTCCAACCAAGGTCACGATCAGTCGCATCTGGTCTAATCAGCCATGGCTACACATCAGGGGTTATCAACGCAAACGCCTCTGGGGGCCAAAGAAGTAATGAAAGGTGTGAAGCTGACCAATTGTGAGGCAGGAGCCTGTAAGGAAAGGTCCTGTAGTATACACCTCACGCTGCTTCCAGGGTTCAGCTCTGTACTAACAGAGACCTAGGATTTTACTGAAGTTCCTTGACAGAGAAAGCACCTGGGTAGGCCCTATTAGGCCGCTGGACCCTGCTGTCAATGTCCTACAAAGGATGAACTGTGAGTATTCCAGATTCAGAGGGTCATACCGGGCAGTTACGGCCATAGGTGCCGGCCCTTTGGACAGTTCTCACAGAAAGGGTCATAGGTCAGGCAATCACCCCAACAAAGCTCAGATGACACACTGCTCCCGCATATGCTCATCACACACAGAACACTTCAGCTAAACTTCTGAAAATACCTTCTTCAAGATCAGATACTGAACTGGGTGGAGGTAATTCTCAAGTGGCTCTGTATGGGTTCATAGAAAAAGGCAGCAAAGTATAAGGAAAGCAGACAAGAGCCAGAAAAAGACAGCATTATCTTCTTCTTTTCCATCCATAGCTAAAAATGCTTCCGTAAAAGACTACTCACTACAAAGCAAGTACAGATTCTTTTTCAATTAACTAAGGGTGACATAGGGGCTCCTGTCTCAATTTCTTCAGCATTCCAGAGCGGTGAGACACAGAATCAAGTCTAAATTCCACTCCTCAGCTGAGACATCATTTCTCCTGGAATGCGTGGTCTGACTCCCTCATCTTGGGAGACCAGTGGCCCCTGAGGTGTCTCCACAGCACCCTGCTCACCACCCTCTTCTTACGGCACTGAATCCCAGTACTGTTTGTGCATAGCTGTCTATTCATCTCTGACATGGGGTTGGGTGGGTGGAGGGGAATGTGAGCTCTTTGAAAGCAGGAATAATGTCTATTCCTCCTTCATGCTTCAGTGCCTATTTGTTGAATTAATACATGTAATCAGACACATTGAAAATTTTCTTTTTTTTTGCAGTTAATTCAGAAAAAAAAAGTTGAATTTAGACTCAGTTCCTCCCTCTTCTTTTGCACAAGCTTTAACTCAACAAGTTAAACTTAACTTTTTACTCAAACAAGAAATGCATACATCACGCTGAATTATTACATACTCAAGATCACATAGTTGTGGGAGTTTGGGGAATATGTAGCCATATTTAGGCTAAAAATCCTTAAAGCCATTCTCTGTCATCATGTAGGTATGTGAAGACTTTTCCCAATGTACCTACCTATATTGATGTAGATATAAGTATACCCAGTATAGAGGAATAGGGAATGGTAAAATTCTCTACCTAAGAACATAAAATCCATACATTTAAACTTATGAGGAATTTGGAGAAGTACAGTATATGTATATCCTGCAAGACTTATGATCCATTCTAAAGAAATGAGTCTTGGCAAATTTCCTTACTTCTGAGAACTGTTTAGCAGGAAATAATTTTTAAATGAAATAGCCCCAAACCAAAATAGATGTACTATCATTTAGAGTTAAGTCTTGTACTTCAGTAATTATTGAAAGTGACATTGGTACATTTTATCATTGGTAATTGGACTGAATTTGACCAAATGTCTCCCCTTTGTCATGAAATCTAAATGCAATGTTCCATTTTTTACTGCTATCCCGGCTCTAATGATGCTTCATTAGGTGCAATTCAGTAGCCTACATAATGTGGGGGAAACAGCATTATTTCAAAGCTAGGAGTATATCTGTGACAGAAAGAATGTTAAGTGAGGTTCACATCTCCAGACACTTGACCCTAAGCTAAAACAAATTAATTTGATAAGACTTAATGTTTTATCTTGAACGGGGGAAGTATTGTCTTCACGTTCTAGCTAGATGGAAGTATTTGGCAAATGTCTTCTTTGGAAAGAATTCTTTAGCAGTGGAATTATAATCAGTGCCCTAAAGACAGATAAAGCAAACAGAAGGACAAATGGATGCATGGAGGAATTCCATTCCATTGACGGATATTACCAAATGAAAGAGATATTGGGCTATATTAAATTAAACATATTTCCTTACTGCAGGAATTGTCTGTCTTTAATATTCAGAATGTCTTCCTGGATTCTCAGGAGAAGGATGGAGTGTACAAGATTTGCCATGTTTATTGTCTACATAAAGGCTTCATACATGTAACCACTCTCAGGAAGAGCGGTGCTATTGGACAAACCTCAGCTGAAATTGTACCCCTATCACTTAATAGCTGTGTTGCCATTCAGTAGCTCTTAACAGCTCCGAGTATCAGTTCCCTCATTTGAAAAACCATCAGTTCTGCCCTTGACTTCCCTTTGAAGTTATTCCCCATGATCAGTAACAGACAACATCTTCAGCTGTAATAATTCATCTCCCATTCAACTTACAAATGTATACACATTCTTTCATACATTCAGCAAATATTTGTGAAGCATTTAGCATACGCTGGGCTGAGCTGGTAACTGGGCGTAAACATAGATGGTTTCTGAACTCAGAATTGATGGCCTTACCGGGGAGAAAGGTTAGTGGCAGATACCAAAAAGACAGACTATAACAAGGGGCCTGAAATAGTCTGTAGAAGGGAAAACATTGAAGATGAAATCTGAGGAGAGGTAATTAACTCAGTGGAGATGAAGGAAACAAAATTAAACAGGCCATGGGAATGAGACGTGCAAAGGCCCCGTGGCAGTAGGGAGGAAGAAAAAGGGCTGTGGAGTAGTTCAGAAAGCTAAGAGGGCATGATCTGAAAAAAAAGTCAAGAGAAGACAAAAGGGGCCATGTTAGGTTTTTGAATGGGAGCAATGGTTTCCACTAGCACGTGGCATGATCAAACTAGCATTTTGAAAATCTCCCTCAAGCTACATTTGGAAAGTGGGTTGCAGGGGGACAGGAGTGGATACAGGATCAGTCAAAGGCTACTGCAGCAGTAATGATAGTTTATACTGCCATGGGAACAGTAGATCTGAAAGAATACAACAAATCTGAGAGATATTTAGAAGTTGGTAAGGAACGGAGTATGGGAATTGTGGTATATCTTACACATAAACAACTCAGCTGCAGTATTTCATCTGATATAGGAACTGTACTTCCCAATAACCTGGTGCCTTTTCTCTAGTATACACTGGGAGACTTGTTTCATTTAATATCATACTCCTCATCTTTCAAAAACTGTTAGGATTCTTAATTCCACAATGGTCCTTGTCAGATGTTTATGCATTACGGAATTATGAAACCAAAAGACTTTTCAATGTTTATGGTTTAGATACATATTATCTTTTTATAAAACTACATTATTGTTACTCTTAGCCTAATAGGTTCCAAATTCTGTTGCTCATCTCCCCACCAATTTTCCATTAGTACAGGCATGTGCATTTCTTGTTCCTACCAGTGACTCAAGATACGAATACAGGAATATGTCTGAATGTCCCTCTGGGAAGAAAGTGAACAGTACTCTTACACTTTATTAGTTGTTATCATTCCTTCTTCTAAGTGCTGTTAATCTCTTAAACAGAACATGGTAAAAAAAAATAATAAGCATTACAAATATCTAAGACTTTAGCATATTGACCACGCACTTGTCAAATTTGATGGAAAACATAAACTTGGTCTCAGTATCTATGCTTGAATTTTGAAAGACTTAGACAGCAAGTTGACAACTCTTTAAAAACAGGATGGCAGGAGCCTGGGTGACTCAGTGAGTTGAGTGCCAACTCTTGATTTTGGCTCAGGTTGTGAATTCCCTGTTCTTGGGAATGAAGAACTGTCCACACTGAGCCTGCCTGGGATTCTCTCTCTCTCCTCTCTCCTGTATCTGCCTCTCCCTCTGTATGCACTCTCCCTCAAAATAAATAAATAAACACTTAAAAAGAAAACAGTATAGCAAAGTATATAGAAATACATAAATAAAAAGTAGGGGATGAAATGTTTACAGTGGTTAATTCTGAGGAATGGGCTTGGGTTGCAAGTATAGGGGATTTTGTCTTTTACTTTATAATGCTTATGCACCATTTGAATTTTAGAAGCAGGATTTTTTTTTTAATAACAAAACTAGGGGAAAAAAGGCAGATATGAAAAACAAGATGAATAAAATAATATCACTGGCAATTCCAGAGCAACATTTATCATAGAAACTAAATGCATTACACTATATTTTTCTAGGCCCATGATCTGACTGGCCCATAGCGTATATTTACATGCATAATCAAAAAGGGTTCAGTTGTATTAGAGTCCCATCTACACAAAATAGAATTAAACATATTAAATTCACATCAACATTTTATTTTATTTTTTTAAGTAGGCTCCATGCCCAACATGGGGCTTGAACTATCTACCCTGAGATCAAGAGTTGCACACTCAACCCAGTGAGAGAGTCAGGCACCCCTGATATTAACATTTTAAATCTAATTATAGGTAAATAGAAGATCTTACAAGGTACATGAGAGATTATTTGTTTATGATCTATTAAAAATATTAAAACATCTGGTGAAAGTGATATCTGTAAACAGAAACAACTTTTAAAGGACAGTGGCAAAATCCACATCCAATCTGATAGATCTGATGTGTCAACAATGGCATCCTGTTTGGAGGCAGAAATGAAGATTCTCTTCACATCTACCCTTCTTTTAGGTTATGACCACCTCAGAATGAGGAGCAAATCTCATCTTAGACAACCCAGTTATGAGGTTTCCCAAAATGGGCATTCTTAAGAATAACCATTGTGACCTACCAGAAATATAGATCCTTGCCTATCCCAAGTTTATAAAGGTATTCTATTTTTCTTAGGTTATTGAATTTGCAAGTCTCCAACATGATGAATATAAGTGAAAATAATCAACACTCTTCTTATTCACAATGCCAACAAAAAGCTGTCGACATTTCAACATTATGTATGAGGTTTGCTGTAGCTTTTTTGCAGATATCACTTATCTAATTAAGGAAGTTCTGCTCCATTCACATTTTGCTGAGAGTTTTTATCATGAATGAGTGTCAAATTTTACCAAAAGCATTTTCTCCCTTCACCTATTGAGATGATGATATGGTTTTTCAAATTTACTCTATTAATGTGGTATATTGTATTGATTGATTTTCAAATAATCAACTTGCATTCCTGGAATGAACCCAACTTTGAAGTGACTTATTACCCTTATATATATCATTGACTTTGATTTACTAATGTTTTGGCTAGGATCTTAGCATCTATCTTCATGAGAAAAATTAGACAGTGAATGTCCTTTCTTTGAATACCCCCCCTTAGCTTTGGGGTCAAGGTTATGCTGGCCTAACAATGTGAGTATATAGATGATTGGTATTGCTTCCTCCTTAAATATATGGAAACATTTGCTGGTGAATTTAACTGGTATATCCTTTGTGTGACGATCTATAATTATGAAGCTAATTTATTTAATAGATATAAAATAATCCAGATTTTCTAAAATGCATTATATCAATTTCAATGTGGCTTTTTCCTGGTTTTATTGAGAAGTTATTGATGTTCGTCACTATATAAGTTTAAAGCATACAGCATGAACGTTTGATTTATAAATACTGTGAAATGAGTACAATAGACTCAAAAGCATCTATTTTCTCATAAACACAATTTTTAAAAAGAAAGAAAATAAGGGAAAAAAGAAAAATTTTTCTCGTGACAAGAACTCTTAGGATTTCCTCCCTGGGCAACATGCCTATATGTCCTACAGCAGTGTTAACCATGGTCATCATGTTGTACATGACATCTCTAGCACTCACTTATCTGATAACTGGATATTTATACATTTTGACCACCTTCCTCCAACTCCCTACCCCTACTCCATACCTCTAGCAACCACAAGTTTCATCTCTTTTTTTTCCCCAATGTCTATTTACTTATTTTGAAATCGAGCACATATATGAGTGAGGAAGGAGCTAAGAGAGAGATTCCCAACCAGGCTCCATGCTCAGCATGGAGCCAGACATGGGGCTCAATCTTACAACCATGAGATCACGACCTGAGCTGAAATCAAAGTCGGCACTTAATCAGCTGAGCCACCCAGGCGCCAGGATCTCTTTTTCTATAAAGTTTTTGTTTGGTTGTTAGATGGCACATGTAAGTGAGATCATATAGCATTTGTCTTTCTCTGACTTATTTCACTTAGCATAGTGCCCTCAAGGTTCATCCTTGTTGTTGCAAATGAAAGGATTTCCTCATTTTTTTATGGTTAAATAATGTGTGTGTGTGTGTGTGTGTGTGTAATGGGATTTTGGTATACTTATAAGAAATATAACCATTTCCTTTAAATTTTCAAGTTTACTCGCATAACATCTTGATGATATCTTTTTGCTATCTTTTTAATATCTATAGTTCAGTGTTAGTCTTTTTGCATTTGTGATATTAAGCAATCTACCTTACATTTTTATTTAATTATTTCTACTGGACTTTTATCAATTTCATTAGCCTTTTCCAAGCACCAACTTTTGGCTCTATTTTTATTGTCTTTTTCAATTTTTATATGTCTATTTCAATTATTCTGATCTTATCTTTATTTTCTTCTAATTTCTTTGAGTTTACTTTGCTTCTTCAGGTCCTTTGGATGGATCTTTCAGATCTTTTCATCTTTTAAGCCTGCCTTCTTTTCTAGTATAAGAATATAAGACTACTATATGTCCCTATAACTTCTGCTTTAACTGCAACTCACAATGTTGGTATATTGCATTTTCTTTATGAGTTAAAACTATTTATAATTTTCAATATGATTATTTGACATAGAGGTGAAAGGGTATTACTTAATATCCAAATATTGGAATTTTTTCATGACTATTTTGTTATTAACTTACAACTTAATATTATTGTGATTAGAAAATAAATCCCATGGCTTCAATCCTTTGACATTTGTTGAGAAATGCCTTTCTCTTGGCATATGAACTATTTGCTAAATGTTCCTGTCACTTAAAAATTATACATTCTTCATTGGTAGCTGCAGGATTCTATATATGATAATCAGGTCATGTTTGTTCAATGTGGTATTTAAATCTTCTGTATATTTACTAACAAATTTTTCTGCATGTTCTATTAATTAACAAAAAACACATGATAAAATCCCAACCAAGATTGAGGAGTTTGAGTAAATCATAAAACTATGATTTACTATCATAGTTGCTTACTTTTTAATAGTTTGAGGTCATGCTATTTGTATCCACACATAAAACTACACTGCATCTTTTGGTTAGTGTTTACATGGTATTTGTCTTTTATAGGCTTTTATTCTTTACATGGCTTTAAAATTAGAGTATGCCTCACATAGTCAGCATACAGTTGTCTTACCATTATAACACAGTCTAATAATCTGTTTTTAAATTGAAGTATTTACTCTTTTCATATTAATATAATTACTCTTACATTTGTGTTTAAATCACTTAATATGTTCCTTATTTTTCCCAGAGTTCTTTGTTCCCTGATTCTCCTTTTGTCTTCAATTAAACAAATATTTTTTAATGAGTCCATTTTCTCCATCCATCAGCTTGTTAGTTGTATACTCTTTAGATGGTTACCATAAAAATAAAATGTATTCCCTTGACCTATTAGAATCTACCATAGTAGAAATCTAGACATTGTTACCACTCCCTGGATAAGGACTACCCATCACGTTAACTTCATTTCCCCCAATGCCAATGCCACCTTATGTGCTACTGTTGCTTTTCATTGCAAAGATAAAATTTTCATAATTTAATAAATTAAAATATGTGTGTGTATATATATATATAATACACAAACACACACACACACACATGCACACACTACATCTTCTTTATCCATTCATCTGTCAATGGACATTTGGACTCTGCATATTTTGGCTATTGTCGATAGCATTGCTATAAACATTGGGGTGCATGTGCCCCTTCGAATAGGCACTCTTGTATCCTTTGGATAAATACTTAGTAGTGCAATTGCTGGGTCATAGGGGTAGTTCTATTTTTAATTTTTTGTGAAACCTCCATACTATTTTCCAGAGTGGCTGTACCAGTTTTCATTCCCACCAACAGTGCAAAAGGGCTCCTTTTTCTCCACATCCTCACGAACATGTTGTTCCTGAGTTGTTATTATTAGCCATTCTGACAGGTGTGAGGTGGTATCATTGTGGTTCTGATTTGTATTTCCCTGATGATGAGTGATGTTGAGCATTTTTCATGTATCTGTTAGCCATCTGGAGGTCTTCTCTGGAAAAGTGTTTAGTGACATCTTTTGCCCATTTCTTCACAGGATTATTTATTTTTTGGGTGTTTAGTTTGATAAGTTCTTTATAGATTTTGTATAATAACCCTTTATCTGATATGTTATTTGCAAATATCTTCTCCCATTCCGTTGGTTACCTTTTAGTTTTGCTGAATGTTTCCTTTGCCATACAGAAGCTTTTTATCTTAATGAGGTCCCAATAGTTCATTTTTGCTTTTTATTTCCTTAACCTCTGGAGACCTGTCAAGTAACAAGTTGCTGTAGCCAAGGTCAAAGAGGTTATTGCCTGTTTTGTCCTCTAGGATTTTGATGGTTTCCTGTCTCACATTCAGGTCTTTTATCCATTTTGAGTTTATTTTTGTATATTGTGTAATAAAGTGGTCCAGCTTCACTCTTCTGCATAGACATTATTTTGATTGTTTTAAACTGTGTAAGAAAGTGGTCCAGCTTCACTCTTCTGCATAGACATTATTTTGGTTGTTTTAAACAGTCTATATTCACCTATATATTTATACTTTTTGGTGCTTTTCATGCCTTCTTGCATTTCCACAATTCCATCTTCTGGCTAAAGAAGCTCTCTCAATTAGAGAAAAGATTGAAATTGAAATTCAATAATTCAATGTAGATAGACTGGTAGTTAATTCTCTTAGATTTAATTTTGCCAAAAGAATATTTTTTGAAGGATATGTTCACTGGGTACAACACTGTTGTCTGGCAATTAATTTCTTTGGCACTTTAAATATGCCATCTCATTGCTTTCTAGTTTCCAGTGTTTCGATTTAAAAATTAGCAGTAAATCTAATTGGTGTTGCTTTAAACTTTTTTTTTTCCTTTGGGTGCTTTAAGATTTTTTATTTGCCTTTGGCTTTTCAGCAGTTTTATTATACTATACATATTTTATTCAATTTTTCTTTGCTAACAAAATTTCTTCAATCTACAGCTGGATGTTCTTCATCAGTTTGGAAAATTCTTGACTGGTGTCTCTTCAAGTCTTTCTTCTGCCCCTGTTTTCTCTCTAAACTTCAATGACAAGGTCCAGACCTTCACACCATCCAATGTGTCTCTTATGGAATTTTCTTTATTTATACATTTTTTCCCATTCTGTACTTTAATCTGTATATTTTCTACTGACCTACTTTTCAAGTCACTAATCCTCTCTTCTGATGTGTTTAATATGTTGAAAAATTCATCTGCTTAGTTCTTAGTTTCAGTTACCATAATTTTAACTTTGAAATTGTTCATTTGATTCTTTTTATACCTTCCCAATCTCTGCTGAAATTTTCTGTCTTCATCAATTATTTGGAAATCCACGTATAGTAACCCTAATATATGAGTCACTTCTGGATCTACTTTTGGCTATATTTCTCTCTGGATTTTTGGTCACTTCTTCCTGTTTTCCAACATGCTTCTAATTGTTTGATGACAAACATGTTGTTTATGAAAAGTGTTACAAGTTAGAACAATATTATCTTCCTCCAAAAATGATTTCATTTTTCTCTGTCAGAGAGACTATAAGCAGGTCATCTCGTGATTGAATTCAGACTGGTCTATCCTCAGTTGGGTCTTATCCTAGGATATAGGTATTCAGGGGCCTCAATTAAAAGCTATGAGGGTTTACCAGGATCCTTGTTCCTCAGAAACTCTAAACTCTATAAGACTCTATAAGATTGCCAACATCTCTACTCTGCTTTTTAGTCTCTTATCAGATATTTTCAACTTTATTCTTTGCTCACTCGAGAAGAATGCAAGAGAGTCTATAAGGAAAATTCCATCTGACATTTTTAACTCTCTTCTCTATGCTTCCTTTCCTGTGGAATCTTGGTTCCTCCAGCTTTAATTGTACCAATCAGGAAAATAATTAAACTTTTTCCATTTTAGAAAAAAACGTATTTATTTATGTGTTCATGCCTCCACTTTCTGATATTTTAATATTTTAAAAGACTATCACTTTCTCATTATTCCAAAATGAACACAAGGAAAGGTGTAGTCACAGAAAGCAAAAAAAAAGTATTGACCTTCACTAGACAATTGACCCTCAGATTTTGTCAGGAAACCTAAAGCTTTCTCAAGTAGGAATATGGAGGAGAAAGAAGGGAGATGTGTTATTTATCACAGACAATACTCAGCACAATTTTATTGCACCTTGGGGAATCCAAAGCTTTTAAAGATGCTATTATTATTTGGAAGCTCTCCAGAGAGCACTAAGTATTAAAAATAGCACCTGTACTCCACTAAGTCAAATCACCTGTTTATTACACAGAGTGATGAAAATCATTTAATAAAATATTACACACTTATTCAAAATCATGCTCACAATTCATATGCTCAGAGAAGTTAAGGGGAACATCCAGGTCTGGTTCAATACATATTTTTTAAATGGATAATTCATTTAATGGGGAAATAGAGACAATTTCACTGTTTTTTAAAATTAAAAACATCAAAGTTCTGGGGGGTTTTTTCTTTAAATAGTCAAAATAAGGCCTTTGTTTTTTTTCTTGCTCAGCATTTACATAAAACCTCTGTAAGAGCAGCCCCTTTTTTCCTTTGTAGAACCTACTCCTCTTCCTGTGCTTGGAAAACAGATATAGGAATGTGACCAAGGCCCGGCCAATCACTGTTCTGTCCCATTGGCCACAGTTATGGGTTCAGCAAGAAACATGTAATCCAAGTTAGTCTGATGAGATCCAGTAATTGGATTGTATAAAAAAGTACTAGAAAAAGAAAGTCTACTGGGATTGCTTAACTGGTAGAATGGTAGAATGGAAGGCCCAATGTGGTAATCACCACATAAGCAAAGTCCTGCCTCAGAGTGAAGCCCGAACCAGAATTTTTCAGTTCCATGAGTCAATAAATCACCCTTAATTGCTTAAACCAGGTTAACAAGACTGGGTTTAAGACCAACAAGTAAGAGTTCTTACTAACAGAACTACAGAAGAAAAGAATGGTTAACAACTAAGTCTGTCAACAAGAGTAATTAACCCTCAAGCTTAAGACAAAACTCTAGCTGCTAACTGAGATGATGCAATGGTGTTAGAAATACTTATTATGTATATGGTAAAATTTATTTCATTCCACCGATAGTGTTTTCATTTCCCACCTCCATGTACATTACACCCAACCCATGAGACATGAAAATTTATCAATAATATCAAATAACATAACTCCATTGTTAAAGTACCAGGGATGGATTGTTATTGGCATTTTAGCCTATTTCTCACAGACCCTTAGTTATTTGGAGATTGGAGCTAGTTATGAAACGTTTTAAGAAATGGAAAGATCTTTGTGGGTTGAATATTTTTAAAATTTTCTCTTCAGCATTGGCTTACCACTGTGGTTGTTTTGGTAGCTACAAGCAGTATTCCTAGGAAAAAGTTTGCAAGTAATATAAGAATTCCTCAGCAACTTTTTGTCCTTTAAGTGGGCACAGAATCAAAGATGTGCACATACTAGGGTCACACATTTCTACTCATGGCATTTAATTACAAGTAAAATAAAATGTGCAGGGCCAGAATTTTAAATATTAGTTCAATAACCTTTATGCACCTAATCCTGAATGATTTTCTCCCTCTCTGGAGACTCATCTAATGCCAAACAGTGGCATGAAGGTGAAATCAAGGTGAGTCATGATAACTGAAAAGGCATAAGAAAGGTACATGTCAGAATTATTAATTTAGACAAAGAAGACAAAATAATCCTTTCCCTAAAATTATGACTTGATATTGTATGCTAAACATTGAAGTGTGACTTTATTTCCCTCATTCATAACTAATCACTGTTTTCAGAAGGAAGGGACTAAAGAGAGAAAGATTTGGGGAGAGAGATAACCATTTCAAAACCCCAAAATAAATAAGAAATAAAAAAATAAAACCAGAAAACCACCAAGGCAGTGGCTTTCAAACTTCACTGTGGGCTATATTCAAAAAAAGTTGGAAAATCACAGTCTTAATGAGTATGTGTGTATATGTATGTGTACAAAACGGTCATATATACTTATACATGAAAAAAGTCTTACACTTAAAAAAATCTTACATTTTAATGAACACTAACATTTTGTATTATACCCTATTCTATTCTATTTTATTCCATTCCATTCTATTAAACTGCTGATCATAAATCAATAAGTTACAACTAGATATAAAACATATGATTTGGCATAACTAAAACATAGAACACAGCTTAGGCTAAGAGAATTAGGCATATTCAAATCATTACCACACTAATTTCAATTAAGACTTTTCTGAAAAGAAATCAAATCAACTCTACACAGTGGAGTTTCTTATAACATTCATTAACTTTGCCAAATATTTTCATAAAGTGCTTGAAGTGAAATGTTTCATTTTAAATGACATCCCTCTGAACGTTCTTTGAAATAACCCAATGCCAGCTCATCCTCTCAAATTTGATCCAAGGACACTAACATTTTCCTTTTTTTTTTTCTTTTTAACTGCATGTCTCTATAAAAGTCAGTGAAACACAATGCCACAGGGTAATATTCTAATGTAATGAGGAGGTCATTTCATTTTCTGTTCTGTTTTACCTTGTAGTATCAACTACTATTTGACTATTGTTTCAGTGAGGAAAATGCTTTAATGAACCTTGGGGGAAACGATGTTCTTTTTTTTATGGTTATTTATTATTGAGACAGAGAGAAAGAGAGCATCATTGGGGAGGGGCAGAAAGAGAGGGAGACACAGAATCCAAAGCAGGCTCCAGGCTCTGAACTGTCAGCACAGAGCCCGACACGGGGCTTGAACCCACAGACTGTGAGAACATGACCTGAGCTGAAGTCAACGCTTAACGGACTGAGCCACCCAGGTGCCTCAGGAAGACATCTTTTGATGAATGACAATATTAATATGTATAATATGTATAATATACATATACATACATACATATATATATATGTATGTGTATATATATTCTTTCCAAGATAATCTTGGAATTAACACTTGTTTTCTAGATCCTCTATTAACTGAAAATTCCAATGTCCTGAATGACTCTTTGGTCCCTCCATTTTAAAAAATGTGACTTGCATTTCTATTAAGAGGATTTCTTGGGGGCACCTGGATGGCTCAGTCAGTTAAGCATCTGACTTCGGCTCAGGGCATGATCTTACGGTCTGTGAGTTAGAGCCCCACATACGGTTCTGGGCTGACAGCTCAGAACCTGGAGCCTGCTTCGGATTGTGTCCCCTCTCTCTCTGCCCCTACCCCACTCATCCTCTCCCCCCCCTTTCTCAAACATAAACATTAAAGATAAAAGATATTTTTTTAAAAAAGGATTTCTTGTACTAATCTCTGCTTAAGAATTTATATGTTGGTATATTTGAAAGTACGCCCTCCAGAGATCGGACATGGCAATTACTGTCAACCCGACAGGCTGATGATGGGTGGGTGGGTTACCTGTTGATTCTCATGTCACAATTGCTAAACTTCTCTTGAAACTACAGAGGCTAGACCCAGCTTACCAGATTTTTTTTTGTTTTTTTTTTTGTTTTTTTTTGGTCTTCTTTCTGCTTCAGAGATCATTTATAATCACACACAGGAAAAAAAGAGAAAGGCAAAATCTTGTAAGTCCCTTCTCACTGAAGCTGCAAGCTGAAGCAAATGGCATGATCTTCAGAGCTAAGAGTGAACCTATGTGGTCAAAAGTAGCCAATGTTACAACATGGCTCATTCAGCGTTATGACCCAACTGGGCCACTCTAAACGCTGAGATTCAGTCAATGGTGGTTTTCTCAAATTTGTCTTTAAAGGTTGAAATTTATCATACTTACATGCTCAGCCACCCTTAAGATGCTTGAGTGTATGGCTATGTGTGAAATAAAAATGAAACCTACAGGGGCGCCTGGGTGGCTCAGTCGGTTGAGTGTCCAACTTCAGCTCAGATCATGATCTCACTGTTTGTAGGTTCGAGCTCCACGTTGGGCTCTGTGCTGATAGCTCAAAGCCTGGAGCCTGCTTAGGATTCTGTGTGTGTATCTCTCTCTCTGTCCCTCCCCTGCTTGCACTCTGTCTCTCTCTGTCTCTCCAAAATAAATAAACGTTAAAAAATAAATTAAGAAATGAAAGCTAAAGAGCTGCAGATTGAATGAGCAATCAAATGCACACAGCCTCCAAATAACTGTAAGTGCTATAATAATTCCACCAGGGTATGCTGAACAGTCAAGGTGTTTCCTCCATTAAAGAAGACATTGTCCGCCATGTTGCCTAGCACAGTTTTGAAGGAGGTATGAGGCTGGCAGAGAAAATTTTCATTAGAAATCCTTATCCCTTAATTTCATCTCTTTCTTTCATTCTCTTCTTACTTCATTTCCATTTAGGCAAGTGAGAAAGACCAGAAGGAAAAGAGAGAGTGTTATGGAAGAGAAAACACAAGTGTGACCCCTGTTTGTGGATATGTCTGGTCACTTGATACTAAGTCAATAACCAGCCATATGCCTTCCTTGAGTCAGGTCCTTAAAGAATCCAAGATAAAGCAAGTAGGGAGAAGCAGCTTATTGGTGGTTAGGGTGTGGCTTTCAATTTTTAATATGCCTACAAATCATCCTGAGATCTTATTAAAATGCCGACTCTGATTTTGAGTCAGGGTCTCAGCTTCTGCATTTCTGCTCTTACGGGAAACCCAAGCTGCACCCCATGTGATGCTCTACTGTCAATGTTTGGGTCTGGGGTACTGACCTACCCTTAGCCTTTTTCTTTAGAGGAATTTTTTTCCTTTCCTTTCTAAAGACATCTCCAGTGGAAGGAAAGAAAAAAAAAAAAAAAGGATGGCATAGTAGAAAAAGTACTGGCTCTAGAATCAAAGTTGTGTTGGAATTCCATCTTTGCAACTGACTTGCAATCTGTGATTATAGGTGAGTTTTTTATTTTTTTTTAATTCCGCTGAAGCTCATTTTCCCATTCACAGGTAAACACACTGGGGGGGAGGGTGCTATATTGTTTGAATATACCTTAATTTTTCTTAAAACTGTGGCTTTGGCTCTTTCTTAGATGCAAAACTGTGGGTCTCTACACATGAGAGATCCAAAACTGTAAAGATCTATATACCATAAGTCAAGTATTTCTCCCCATTTCTAATACTTCTCTGACTCCAGAAAGCCACTCTCTAAGCATGCTTTTAGTCATGACAGAATCCAGGGTAGACCAGGTTTTTTAAAATACTTCTTGGGACATCTGGGTGGCTCAGTTGGTTGAGTGTCCAAATCTTGATTTTGGCTCAGGTCATGATACCAGGGTTGTAGGATTGAGCCTGCTTAAGATTCTCTCCCTCAATCTCTCTCTCTCTCTCTCTCTCTCTGTCTCTTCCTCTGCCCCCTCCCCCCCTGTTCACACACATACTCTCTCTCAAATACAAATAAAATTTTAATAAATAAATAAATAATAATTCTTGCTGTGTCTAATGGCAAAAATACACTTGATTATTTTCTTTCCCCCCGATTCTGACAGTTGCTAGACTTGTTCTAGACTTCTCTGGCTCTCATCTCCAATGGCACGTCCTCCATATCTTTCAGCTATGCCTTCCAGTCTCTGTTCTCCAATTTGAAGTCAGATTCCCTTTACTCTAAGGGTCAGTAAGACAATGGTACCCCTTCCTTCCCATGTTGTCCATCTGGAGAATCTGAGTTCCTCTGGGGGAATCCAGAAGACACCTGTGAATTAATCAGAGGAATGAAGGGAAAAACAGCTAATGCAAGCCTTCCCTATCCCTCCCATATCCACAAACTAAACCCAGAACTCCAAATCTGGGGTTTAGGAAAGAGGTGAAAAGAAGCAGGGCTGGTTTATCAATATCCTAGAAATAAGGAAGGAAATGGAAGAAAACCATAGAATGATAACTCCCATACCCAGCCTCCCCTGATAGCCTCTGGTGGTTATCAAGGTAGGTGGGGCTAGCCCTGGGAATCATGAATTGACACTTCTGGGCCCTGTGATGACTTCTGTTTAGATGACACTAAAGGATCCTGGACACCTTCAGAACAGAAAGGACATATCAACCAAAGACACCCTGCCTCATAAGAAGAATCAAGGATGGCTAAAGGACGCCTGTCCCTGCCCCCACTTCCTCTGCCTCATGGGCCTCTCTCCCACAAGCTGTTCCAGAACTAGCTCATTTCCATCTCAGAATGAGTCAGAAGAATAGAAGATCATTGGCTTATCTGTCTTACCAGAGGGAAGAGGGAGCCACCTGATATAGGCCACTTCATATGATTCAACCTCATATCCTGTTTAGCGAAACAAAGTTTCATGGCCAAGCACACAGAAAAACTAAACCATTTCCGTGGCTGAGCTATGCTGGCCTGAACAAAATGATCTCAAATTCGTTTCCTAAAAGACTGCATATTTTAAACGAAAACATATCGACAGTGGCCCTTTCCTTTATTTTCTACTTTTCTAAGGCAAGATAAATTCAGCACACTTCTTTAGGAAGCATCCAGTCCAAAGCAGCCACGATCAATGGAACCATTGTGCGTTTTCATGGTGTAAGGCATGAGAAGCACCCAGCAGCAAACAGAACACCACGTCTGCCTCTGAGGAGTACCGTCTAGCTGGAGAAAGCAGAGAGAACAGTGCAAAAAGGTAAAGAATGAAACAACATTATTAGAAATGTCACAAGACAGACCATAATCATTTGCTAAATGAGAGGAACGGAGACTAAGTGCAGCGAGTCGAGAGGCAGGAGCAATCACCCAGAATCTGATTTGAGCCACTTTCTACCTAATTCAGCTCATCAATCACCACACCCTCCCACCTACTTCCTCTGGGAGGTTATCACAGAAAATGAAAATCACCTCTCTGCCTACTCATAACTCCCGGAAGACGAGCCAAGAGATATGTACCCAGCAGGTCTCAGACCACTCCCTCTCAATTACTGGCTCCATCTCAGGAAGATGGAAGAATGGGGTCACTTATGCCGGCCACTTTTCTCTCCTAGATGAAGTCAGTATGACATGGGAAGGGGGATCAAAAAGCTAATGGTTTCTGCCTCCACATAAACTGCAGCCACCTGGCAGTTTAGCAAACTTTATAAACCTCTTAATTCAGAATTTCAATCCGTCTAAGCAGTTGCCAAAGGTCAAAAGTGGCAGTAGCTGTAAGTATATTACAAACGCCGATTCAGGTACAAACAAGGCCACGTTAACACCACACAACCACTGGCTATTTCCATCATTCCTCATGTGCTCTCACTTGGACCCTCCCACGGTACCCTGCTGTGCCTCTCTACTGAGGTCCCTATTGAGGACAGTACGTCATCATGAACCCTGTTTCCAGCATCCTCCAGAATTAGACTGCTTCCTTACCCAAGGAGTCAAGACCAAGTGCTCTGTGAATGGCAAACTCTCAAGGCAGCAACAGCCCTGGCCACCTCCATGCTCCCTGCACTAAAGCCACACTGGAATGTTCCATGCAGAAACGCAGAGGATGCCCTCTAGGAGAAGAACAACACTGTCACCCTGTGTCACTGTCAGGACCCGAGAGAGGTTCACTCACACCTCATGGAAACATCTCTAATTAGGTCCTTTCTGTCACCTCCAACATCATATCCACAAGAAACACGGGTCAATCTTACCTACAAAAATATCCCTCGAGCCCTTCCCTTTTCTCCAACTCTGTAGGCATCCTGTCAGTTGAATATTATTTATCATTACCATTACCATTTAGGTGGGGCTCCACTCAAGCCTTCTAATACCATTTCCACCCATGCTCTTCCAATCTATCCAAACACTGCAGCAAGAAGAATCTTCTAAGTACATTAAATGGATCATATCTTCCTGGGCTTAAAACCCTTCAGTGTCCCCCTATTATGCTCAGATTACTATCCTGGTCCACAAGGCCTTCTGGGACCAAGTCCAATCTTCTCCCAACAGAAGACCATCCAGTGCAGGTAGTAGGAGACGGCTGGTTGCAACTTCCAACTACCCAGGCTGGAATCCAAGGTTCACTGTTCCCCAGGAGAAGCCTGGGTCGGAACCTCAGGTCCTTTGCTCTCCATGGGTGCTGTGCAGATCTGGGCCAATGACCTTCCCTGTGCTTCTGTTCCCTACCATGCAAAAGCTGCACACCTCATTGGACTGAGAGAGAAGTAAAGGGAGATACTACAAGTTGTAAAATGCTAAGAACAGTGTCAGTCCACAGTAAGCACTTTGTCATCAGCCTGGTGTGTATTCTTTCCTTAAACACATCTTACCCCCCTTCCATCTACTGTTCCCTCTGCTGGGAATGCTCTCAGGCCTCCCCTTGAACACTGTGTGGTCCTCCCCTCTCTTCTCTCAGATCACCTCTGCAAAAGGGCCTTCCCTGCAGGGCCCAGCAGAGACTCTCCCCAACCCCTCTGTCATTCTCTACCACAACTCCTGGTTTGCTTCACAGCACTTCTTATTCTTTTCGGCCTTTCTTTGGCTCATTCACACAT
This sequence comes from Hyaena hyaena, assembly GCF_003009895.1. NCBI lineage: Eukaryota > Metazoa > Chordata > Mammalia > Carnivora > Hyaenidae > Hyaena > Hyaena hyaena. The sequence continues at coordinate 903,679 of NW_024081173.1, forward strand.
TTAGTGTCTTCTTCTTCCACAAGACTTTGATCTTTATAAGAACTTGGACTATAATATTTACATTGTATACCACTGAATCCCCAGCACCTAGAACATCACCTTGACTCAAGGATCCTCCATTAAGTTGCTATGTGTTCCTTTTATATTTCTTTTTTTAAATTTTTTTAATGTTTATTTAATTACTTTGAGAGAGACAGACAGACAGAGAGACAGAGACAGAGAGAGAGCTCATGTGGGCAAGCACAGGAAAGAGGCAGAGAGAGACACAGAGAGAGAGAACCCCAAGCAGACTCTGCACCATCAGCACAGAGCCCAATGCAGGGCTCAAACTCACAAACCATGAGATCATGACCTGAGCCAAAATCAAGAGTCAGAAGCTTAACTGATTGTGCCATCCAGCTGCTCTTTTTATATTTCTGATGGTATTCAAATATATTTTGATATTACTAATTGGTACGTAAATCTCTTTTTTAGATGACATTGTTCATCAATTAAAAATGACCCTGTGTCTTAAAAAAGCTTACTCTCTAAAATCGTTCATAGTCGGGGCACCTGGCTGACTCAGTAGGTTAAGTGTCTGACTTCGGTTCAGGTCATGATCTTACAGTTCATGAGTTCAAGCCTCACCTCTGGCTCTGGACTGAGAGCTCATAGCCTGGAGCCTGCTTCTAGTTCTGTGTCTTCCTCTCTCTCTGCCCCTCCCCTGCACTCTCTCTCTCAAAAATAAATAAATATTTTTTAAAATGTTTTGATTGTTCTTAGTGAGGGAGTGGATGAGTCTTGCTCCATTCCTCATCTTACAGCCCTCGTGCCCTCCAGAGCCCAGACCATCTCTGCAGGGCCAGGCTGGAGAAGAGACACCATACCTGGCCTCTTCATGGCCCAGCCTTCTCCACGCCCCTTAAAGTACATACAAGCCTGTTGTCAAGGCATCCATTCCCTTCAGGCAGATGCTCAGCAAACCAAACTCTTAATGTTCCTTTGGTTCAACCCAATTCACCTTCTCTCTCCCTCTCTCTGTATGGATAGATGTGTGGGTGTGGATGTGTGTGTGGACAGGTATATATATATATATATATATAGGTATATATAGGTATATATATATAGGTATATATAGGTATATATAGGTATATATATATAATATATATATATATAGGTATATATAGGTATATATATATATAGGTATATATAGGTATATATAGGTATATATATATATAGGTATATATATATAGCACACACACTTTTTTGTATGTTTAGATGTTGTGTTAGCCCAGATTCCACTGAAAGCCCAGCCCCAGGCAAAGCATGTGTTCCTCATCTCTCAGAGCATGCCATCCCCGAGAAACAAGAGGGCAGAAGAGGAAAGGAAGCAGGAAAGGAAGAAAGTACATTCCAGAGGTGGCCGCCCCTCTTCTCAAGCACAAATGGTTGTCCTATATCCCTGGCCCAACTTCTGAAAGAGGCCATGTGAAGGACAGCTCCTCGGGAGACTTGGTCAGGGGGAAAAGAGGGGACAGATGATATCCACCCAGTGCATGAGGGCTTGGGAACAGTCACTATAACAGCCTTTGGCCATTAGAGGTAGCAACAGTGATGTAGCTCTATAACCCTGAGAGCAGCGCACATCAGCAAACAGACAGATCTGGAGAGGCATTGGACTGGAGTCTGGTACAGATGGATAAAAAGGCGATGGCCACTCAAATGTATTGCTCGAGAATGGTAGGCATGTGACATATAAGCTCACCACTCCTCAAGTTTGCGCTCATGGCAGACATGTCCAAATTTTTAACAGTTCTTTGTCTAGTGGAGTCCAGGTTCAGCCTCTGAATCCATCTCAGCTGAGGGCTATCAACAGCCACTACATCCAATAAAACATGATACATCTTCAGGAGAAAACACTGCAATAAAAAAGCTCTTCCCACGTACACTGACTAACATGATCTCTGCAAAGTTACAACATTCAGTGGAGAAGTTATAATTCATCTCTATTCTACAGATGGGCCACTGAGACATGGAGGGAATGTATGGTGTGGAGACCATCAGAGCAGGGATGAAAATCTAGACTTTTGACTTCTGGGTTATATGGAAAAACCTAACACACAAATCATATGATTATTAGTATTGGGTTATAGTACGTACTTTATGTGGAAAAAACCTAACATACAAATATTATGTACTATAACCCAATGACTGATAATCATATAGTTATTTTGTTAGTTTAAATATCAGAAGATAAATGAGGTGTTTCTTAAGCCCTGTAATCTTGATTTTGTTTTTTCAAACATACACTGGAAGACAGAAACGAGACCCAAAAAGAACGAGAGCCACAACAGTAATGCAAATAAGGATAAGACTGGGCTTAAAAAAAACTAAGACCTTGGTAGGGGTGGGGGGCGGGGTGCTCGGCTGGATCAGTTGGGAGAGTATGTTACTCTTGATCTCAGGGTCATGAGTTCAAGCCCCATGCTGGGTGTAGTGATTACTTAAATAAATAAAACTTAAAAAAAAAATCAGACCTGGAATTACAGTGACAAAAACATCCTATCAAGCTGATGAAAATGATCAGTTGTAGAAGGTGGAAAATGCTCCAGAAGGGAAGCCCTTCCACCACACTTTCCATCTCTCTTAGCTCTGCAGATCAGGAACCAGTGTCCACGGCTCTCCTGGGGATTTCGGGAAAGGAGAATGCCATTTAAATGATACCCTTTCCAGAATCACACTCTCTGTACACCCTAACATGACAGCTTTCATCATTCTGCACTTGACATCAGTTTTGCAGATTAGCATCTCAGAGTGACACATACCTAATCTATGGGGCCAAGTTTATTTCATATAAAGCAGTTCTGACCTTAAGTATAGTGTGATTAGAAGTCAGTCTACCCATGTTCTTCTTAGCTTTGATGTTTATTATAGGAAAGATGTGTCATTATTTCTAATGACCCTTCATTCCTCACCCATCCATCCAATATGTCCACCTGAATGTTCAGAGCTTTGTGTCTGCATTTTAGTAATCTGTCATCCACTACTTGGCAGGGAAATGCACTATCATATGGCATCAAGAAAGCCTGGGGGTCTGGCAAAATTTCACGGATCTAGTATTTAAGCCTTATTGGGGGTCTACTATAAGCAGAGAACCGTGCTAAGAACTGATAGCCCCCAGATGCATTCCTGGCTCAATTTCTCCCCCCTAATACCATTTTCATACAAGTCCTGTAAAACTTTTGCTCCCCACTTTTCCTCAGTAAAGTTCATATCCTCAATCACATTATCCTTCCTGCACAAACACAAGCCAGACCATCCTTGTTTTTCATGGTTGCTTCTGCATTGAGGATCCCAGCTAGACACCGCCCTCAGATCCCCAGCACTGAACTCAGACCAGTTTTGGCACGGCGTGCAGGCTCTGCTACCCCAGCATAGTCCTTGTCCATTCCTGCCTGATTCCCAGCAAAGCATTACTCATAGATTCACAGATAGATAGATAGATGACAGATAGACAGACAGATATAGATAGATGATAGATAGATAGATAGATAGATAGATAGATAGATAAAGATGCAGAAATGAATAAGATGCTGCTCCTTTCATTTTAGATGATATAACCCAATAGTGAATCAAGAAACCAACTTAGGGAATTATAAGCAGAATTTTTTAAAAAACTAAAATAGAATTGATTTGAGAATGGAATATACCTCACATATATACCGATATCTAGGGTACCGTTTCATGAAGGTGTGTGTGTGTGTGTGTGTGTGTGTGTGTGTGTGTGTGTGTATTCTTCACTGAGGGTAATCTAACAGTTTGAAAGCTGAAGTTTTCCACAGGGAGAAAACCATCATTTGAACACATAATGATATGAAATCTACACATGGAGAATCCCTAGAGTGACACATAATCAGCACTCAATATGCATATATGATGGTGGAGATCAGTACTAATGAGAAGTAAACGTGATGTTCTGGCAATGGTGAGAACCCAAATTTTCTAAAGCCCATGTTCATCATAATTCTCTTTGCTCAAAACCACTGTATGTGCTCCCCTACCCCCAGAACATAATGCGAACTCATGAGCATGGCACTTGAGGACCTCCACGTTTATCTTCCGTTAGTTGTCACTCCCACCTTACTTTAGGTACCATACTGTTGCTATACTTCCCCTGCCCCCCCCAATTTTTTTTTTTGCCATATCCTGAGTGTATTCTGTATTTTTTTTGACTGCTAGGCCCCAGCATAAACTCTTCCTTTACAGAAGAATGCTCTTCCTTCTCTATCTGACCACTAAAAGTCATAAACTTATTGTGACTGGCTCTTGCTTTGTCTCTCCAGCTAAGTGGGCCAACCTCCTTCTGGTCACATTATTCTCCTTCCTTTGAGGAACTCCACAAAGTTTCATGTGTTCCTGGTTAAACTGTCAATCATAGTGTCCCACTGCCTTTTGCCCCCCAGGGGAAGCCATGTGACAAAATGTAGTGATTGGTTGGAAAAATAGGCATGTAAATAAGGCAGAAAACTGTATTCCATTTCTGGTGAACAAGATCTGTTCTGTGTTATAAAAGCAGTCCCCGAAGACCAACAGTCCTTCCCTGTCCATCAGAACCAGCCAGAGGGCTCCTTAAACCACTGGTTATTTGGCCTCCCCTCCCCTACCCCTACCGAATTCCTGATTGGGCAAGTTGGAGACAATGGCATTTCTGAGATTTGCATTTCTAATAAATTCCTAGGTGCATTAGCTTCCTATCACTGTATAACAAATTAACCACAAACTTAGTGGCTTGAAACAACACAAATGTATTCTATTACAGTTCTGGAGGTCAGAAATCCAAAAATAGTTCTTTAGGGGCCAACTAACATCAAGGTGCCATCAGGGTGGGTTCTTTTGAGAAAGCTGAAAGGGAGAATCTATTCCTTGCTTCCTCCAGCTTCTAGAAGCCCCCTGCATCCCTTGGTCCATGGCCCCTTTCTTGCATTTCCAACCTCTTCTTTATGTCATCCCAACTCTTACTACTAACTCTGGTCTCCCTCTTTCCAAGGGCCCACAGTGGACCCATCCAGATCATCTGGGATAATCTCTTCATCTCAAAATCTTTAACTTAATCACATCTGAAAAGTCTCTTCTGCCATATAAGATAACAGTCTGGGGAAAAGGATGTGGACACATTTGAGAGGCCTTCATTCAACCTACCATACCGATGCTATTCCTGACAGTCTAGGGCCCACACTTCAAAAACCAGTGAATGACCATCACTACCAAAACCAGTCTTGTATTAAATTATTCTTTATTCTGCCTGTCTCTGCTCTAGCCTACCAGATTCAGAGTGTGCTGAGGGCAAGATTAAATCTTGCCCATTTGAAAGAAAATGCTTTAATTCCATTTACATCCTCATTTGTGACTACTGGCATATACATCTTTCAATTAAAGTTGGGGAACAGGCAAACAGAAAACAATCATGAAGCCAATACCTCAAAGTAGAAAGAGTGGTTAATAAGACTGACTCAATTCCTTCCTGCCTGCCCAACAATAGAGCTTTTAACTTGATTAGGCTTATCTCAAATTCCTCTATTGCTGGCTGCTACATATTGCCATTTTGATGGCTCCAGATATTTCAAATTTTTCTCAAACCAAATTTGGGTATCTAGGCCCATCCCAAGCTCCACCTCATGGGCTCATCTGAGAAACAGCTTCACCACATATTAGAGCCAGAAATCTTACCAACATCACATCAAGTGCAGGTGACATATAATACACAGCAGGTATGCGCCTGGAAACGTTCTAGGTTTTCCACACATACTTACTCATTAGTTCTTAGAGGTCTTGTTCATTTTTATATCTCCCCAAATCCTAAACAAGGGCATAGAGCTAAAATAATTTTACAAATCCTTATTAGGAAGTTCGCAGTGAAGCTTAGAAACAATCAGACAAGGATCAAAGGTTTTCAAGGAGGTCTGATTCTTCAAAAAGACAAGGGGATGGAAAATGGGTCCTTCACGGTCTCTTCCAGCCTCCTAATTCTGGGCATTGAGGTACCCATCCTTTGTTCTTGGTGATTTACTGTATCTGATTGTAACTCAGAATTCAAACATAAGGCTCTGCCTTCTTTTCCATCAGGATTTTAAAATCAATATCTTCACCATTTATGAAATTGTGTGATGTGCTGTGAAGACTTAAGGCATCTTAGAGAGAGAGGGAATGTCACCTTGTACTATCGTACCGATGTATTACATAATGACTTCTTTAAAAATCAAAAGCTTGTTGGTTGAAATGCTATTAAATCATAACCTTTACATAAAAGCAGCACATGATCATTTCAGTGGTACAAAAGGCAAACTTTAACTGTAGTGGGTGAGAACTGTTATAAGAGAAAAAGATAATCTAAGTTTTTAACCATTTAGTTACATGCAACATGAAAGAAAAAAATTTCATAAAGGATAAGCGTTACTCGCTATACTTGTCAAAGTAACTAATATGTACCAAGGACTGTGTAACAGTGTTGAACATAGGAATCCTTACCCTGATAATCTAGTGAGGAGGACAGACATTAAACCTAATAATCATGAATAATTAAGTAAGAGGGGCACCTGGGTGGCTCAGATAGTTAGGCATCTGACTTTGGCACAGGTCATGATCTAGTGGCCTGCGGGTTCAAGCCCCATGCCAGGCTCTGTGCGGACAGCTAGAAGCCTGGAGCATGCTTTGGATTCTGTGTACCCCCACTCTGTCCCTGCCCCTCCCCCTTCTCTTAAAAATAAATATTTAAAAAATTAAGAATAAGTAAGTATGAGAGGACAAAGTAAAATAAAAGGATTCTAGGAGCAATGGAAGCAATAAAACCAAGCATGGAACAGATCTGGGGGGGCATCATGATGCTCTCCAGGGGAGACAATATTCCAACCGAGATCCTAAGGGTGAGTGAGTACTGACCAGCAGCAAAGAAGGGAAAAGAATCTTCTAGCAAGTAATAAACTACCCTGAAGGAGGGGCAAAGAATGGACTGGAAACACGGAGGCATGCTCAAGAATGTTTAACCTTGACAAGGCGGATGGGGAAAAGCTGACACATTTGTTTGCATTCAGTCCCTCTACATTTTGCATTTTAAGTCTCCTGATTCAAGACAACTTTCTAGAAAGGAGGCTTTCTTTATAAAACTGAGTACACTGAAGAGAATCCCAAGTAAGTTCAGTGCATCCATGAGAATATAATCAGTGTGATTATATTCACTTAGAATATAGTCTAAGTGATCCCTGATAAAAGTGTTTGTGAATGGGCAGACTTTCTTAAAGGAATTTAAGATAATTCCGTTATTACATAGAGATATAACATGGGTTTTTCTACTGAAATCTTCAGTTTACATATCCATGAGCAGTGGTGGAAGGAACTATTTGTATTTTAAGGTGTCTTCACAGGGTTGGTTACATTGTGTGTGGTGACCACATGCAGATAACAACACACTTCCTACTAAGAGGTCTTATTACAAAAACCCTTAATCGAAACAGAAAGAGAGGGAGGCAAACCATAAGGGACTCTTAAATATAAAAAAACAAACTGAGGGTTGATGGGGAGGGGTGGGTGAGAGGGGAAAATGGGTGATGGGCATTGAGGAGGGCACTTGTTGGGATGAGCACTGGGTGTTGCATGTAAGCAATGAATCAAGGAATCTACCCCCAAAACCAAGAGCACACTGTATACACTATGTTAGCTAACTTGACAATAAATTATATTTAAAAAAAAAACCTTAATCAAGCTCGTACTATATAAGAGACACCCTGCTGACAGCCCGCCGTACATTTCTCATTTCACCTTCGCAATGACCCTGGCAGGTAGGTACAATTATTATTCTCAGGTTATAGATGTGAAGTTGACTCTTCAAAGATCATACTGCACATCACTCATGGAGGCTCTTAACGCTACCCATTGCTATCCAGGAAAACCTTGCTTTTGTTCAATATTGATCAGTTTTGCTGAGGGGACTTGGGATGCTTTTCTGCCCTGTTTTGTTTCTCTTTGAATTACCATCTAATGGTTATTGCTACAGTGTTTAATAAGCGATACATTATCCCTGGGCATTGGAATTAATATCATTACTCAGAGATAGTAAACAGAAGTTTGCATTTGTGCACTGCCTGGAGGTGGAAACATCAATAAAAGCCTGAGGTGGGAGGAAAAAGATGAACATACAGACTTGAATCAGAGGGAAGGGATGCAATTTGATGCAAGGTAATAAGAAATTCTGCCTAGGCTAGAAGAGACACACCATCCTTCACCATTCCTTGCCCAAACTGCCTGGCTGCATTTCCCCTAACGCAGCTTTTCTGTCCTCCACAGGGCACAAGTGTCCCAGCCCTGCCCATCACACACACACGCGCACACACACGCACACACACATCCCTCTCTTGTGCACGCTCTAGGGTACCTAGAACGTAATATTCAAGGAGCAATGAGCTGCAAGCCCCTTTGACAAAGTTTGCTTGGGGCCCAGGAATTTTCATCTACAACCACGAACTGAAGACATTTAAATTAAAAATTTCCTACGATTTCAGCAACAGCTAGGAGAACAGTGACTGAGTTTACTGAATTGGCCTGCAGCCTTATAAACGGCAAAGTGGCCGCCACAGATAAGAAGCGGCTCGTTACTGAAGGTATCTACGTTAACCCCATGCCCTGAGCAGAATAAAGGACCGTTAATGATTCCGAGGCCTGTCACAATAGAACGGAATGGTGGTGATTTGACAGCATCTACACATGCTTTTCCTGTGACATTTCTTATTAAGTCCTGGTATAAAAGCATGTGTTAATTTTTATGATTTATGTCACACTCTATGCTCGAGGCTGGATATGTGAGACACTTTCTCCGGACTAATATTTCATAACGAACAGTAAACAAACAATAAGCAATGACAAGAAGAGAAGAACCCCTTTCCAGGATCTTATGGTTAGTTCTGACATTCAGGAAATTGCTCTAGTGCCAGAAGTCAATTTCTGCGATTGTGATCGTGTTTCCGCACATAAAATTAATTACGTGCCCACCTCCTTATCCCCTTCATTTCATCACATGCCGGCTGGACCCTTAACCTTGTAAGGTCACATTTTTGAAATAATATTTTCTTTCTTTATAAAATACATAATGAAATAGCCTGCAGAGCACCAGAAATCTTGGAAATGCCTGTTTACCCATTCTTTTGTTCATTCAATCAATACCTGTTGAGTATCTACCAAGAGACAGGCACTTTTCTAGAAGCTGAGGATCTCTCAGTGAACAGGACAGCTGAGAGACACAGACAAGTAATAAGCAATCCATTAGATGAACAAATTAAGTTTGGAGCAGTAAGTGCTAGGAAGGAAGGAAAGTGAGGCACTACCTCCCAATGGTGGTCAGAGAAGGATTCTCTGCGAAGGTGACATTTGAGGTGAGAGCTGAATGACAAGGAGAAGCCAGACATGCAAAGATCTGAAGAGCGTTCTGGGTAGAAGAAATGGCAAAGCTCAAAGGCCCAATGACAGAAACAAGACTAGCTTGTTCAAGAACGGATGAAGTTCGATGTAACCTGAGGAAGGTCTGATAGATGGGAGATAAGGTCAGGGAGGGAGACAGGAACAGATAGGTGGGGGCTGTGCAGGCCACGGTGATTGTATATTAATGACAAGCAGAGCCACTGAAGGTTTAAGGCCAGGGGATGACAGGTTCTGACATTTTATGAATTACAGCTCATTTTTAGTCATGGGCTAAAAGAGTGGACAAAACTGTGTTCCACTCAAAGACGTCAGTTCCTCACAGATCCTAAGGACTCGTTCTTGGTCAGTATGTGTAGTGATTGAGAACATGGTGAGAGTCAGAAAATCTAGGTTTGAATCCTTGGTCTGCCATTAATATTCTGTGTGATTTTAAGGACTCCATTTAACTTACAAAAGTCTTAGTTTCTCTGTGTAAAACCTGTGGTAATAATTCTCTCAGGGTTTTGGAGAGAAACAAATCAGACCTTACCATAACAGAGCAGCACTAGTGCCTGGCCCATGGTGCACATTCAAAAGAATAATAGCTGTTAGTGTTAGTATTGTTAATACTAGAGAAAGAGGGAAAGATGAGGTGAAGGATGAAGCAACTGCACAGATCATTGAAGGCAGAAGACACACCTACAGGGCACAGACAGAGACGATCTCCATGTTCCAGATCCCTGACTAAGTACCACGTCTTTAATGTCCCACACACATGGTAGAATCTGGACCAAAACAGAATTTCAGAAAAACTGGAAACAATCCAAATGCTCATTCATGACCAGGAGCATGGACCAGCAACATGTATATCTTCAGGCAATGAAAGACTCCATGGAAATGACAAGGAATGAACATGGGGCACCTGTGTGGCTCAGTCTGGTAAGCATCCGACTTGGGCTCCGGCCATGTCTTCACAGTTTGTGAGTTCGAGCCCCACCTTGGGTTCTGTGCTGACAGCTCAAAGCCTAGGGCCTACTTTGGATTCTGTATCTCTTGCTGCCCCTCCCCCACTCACACTCTGTCTCTCTCTGTCTCAAAAACAAATAAACATTTTTAAAAATCAAGAAAAAAAAGAAAGAAAGGGAATGAACCGTGGCCACTCCCAAAAGTACAGATGAATCTTACACATATGTTCATTGAGAGAAGCTGGAAAGGAGAGACTACAGGCTGTGTGATTCCATTTAAATGAAGTTCAAGAACAGGTGAAACTAATTGATGTTAACATCAAATAGCAGTTACCTCTTGGGGGAGTATATTTGGAAAATGTTTGGAAGGGACACAAAGGAACCTGCTGGAACGCTCCAAAGTCTTGTGTACTTTGGTCTAGAAGGCGGTTCCACAGAGATATGCATATATAAAGATAACATCAATCTGTACACTTCAGGCTGGCATACTTTATGAACGTTTATTGTATGTATGCATGCTATACCTTAATTTTCTTTTTTTAAGTATCATTTCAGGGGATCAGAATTAGCTGAATAAATGAACAAACGGTGATTGCTCTCTTCAGGAGAATGCCAACCTAAGAACCTTTTGGGAATTCATTCGCTTCTCGGGCTGTGTCCCCCTTCTACATTCAACAGCTCTACCACACTGTCAGCCACAAGGCAAGAAATAAACCAAAGGGCTTCATGGCAGGACATCTGGGAAGCGTGTCCAACTGTGGCCATGACTAACTTCTCAAAATCTATTCCTGCAACTGGCAGTGCCTGCTTGGCACCGTATCCTTCATTTGCGCTGAATGCGTCTGCACTAAATGAATGCTCAAGGGGAGGACGGTCTCTTCTATATTAGAAGTGTATCGCAGGTACCTGGGTACTCTATAAAGAATAAAAATAATAACAGAAGGCTTCGGAACAACTGAAGCTCAGAGCATATGTTTAGGCAGCACTTTTTGGCATTTTAATGAGGGAAACTCAGAGAGCTTCCAGCATAGGAAAAGAATCGAAATGGAATTATTTCTTTTCCCTGATAAAGCACCCAACCCACAATGCAAAAGCCATTAAATCTCATCATGTGGCGTTAAAAAATGTTTTGCGGCTAAGATCAGCCAAAGATGTGCCCAGGGCAAATTTTTATGACCATATCAGCGCGACCTGAAATTCAAATCAGCAGACTAGCTAGAAATATATGCTCACTAGAACTGTTCAGTTTTTCTGCATCTATCTCAGTGAAAAATGGTAGCAAAAGAAACCTTCCTTTCCTGGAAAAACACTGTCTAAGAACAAAGCAATTCAAGACTAGTTTTCACAAAGTAATAACAGGCCATACATAATTGATTGCCTTTAGTCTGAGTCTCTGGGTATCACAAATCATAGTTACTAGCGCTTCAGCCGAACAAACTTCCCTTCCAGAATCAGGCTGTCCATTTTGGTACTACCTGACACCACGTTAGTGCCTTTAATGCACACTTTACTGCACTGTTCTTCAGTTTCTTCTTTGGTGGAGAGCTCCTATTCCCAGCAATATTCCCTGAACTTCCTGTGTGTTCACCACTATCCCTGATGGGAGGCAGAAGGGAAATTCTTCTAGAAGGGAACTGATTTGGACTTAGGATCTCACCTCAGGCTGGCAAGGGAATATGAACTATCCTGGGAGATACAATGCTTTCCTATGAAATCATATCCTGACTCCTTCCATTAAAACCCTAGAATTGCACTAAAATCAGGAAAGAAACACTAAAATTATACCAACTCTTTGGTCTCACAAACATTGAGCAGCTGTAGCCATAAAAAAAAAAAAAAGAATAAATAATTCATTAGAAAACTCTCTTTCTTTGCACATCATAAAGCTCATAGCCTCAGTTGCAAAAGGAGATGTGAACCAGGGCTTAGGAATTTTGAATTATGCCACAGCCACCACAGGAACCAGACTCCCGTGCCTTTCACTCCTTCTGTATATAAGCCTAAGGGGCTTTCCATCATGTAGCCAGGAACCACATGTGTTTAGTTAGTGACGAAAATGTCACTAGTCTGAATTGAGATGTGTTGTATTAAACATACACAAAATTCAAAGACTTAGTATCCTCACAAAAGAATGTAAAATATTTCTCAATAATTTTAAAATATTGATTACGTGTTGAAATGATAATATTTTTGACATATTGGGTTAAATAAAATATATTATTAAAATTAAAACCACTTCTTTTTACTTTTTTAATGAAGCCATTCATTGTTTTCATTATATATACGACTCTTGTTGTATTTCATTTGGATAGCACTGATGTAGACCATTCTGAAATGCCATTGGGACTTGAGTTCTTTCCTTGTGGAAATGGGGAATTATCATCCTAACAGTGCCTATAGACACTTTGTCTGTCTTAAAGGATGGAAAATATAGGGGACGAGGCAACAATATAATCGCCAAGTGCATCAAATGTTTCATTATGCTGACACTTTTCTAAGCACATTGCCAAAAAAGAAAAGAAAGAGAAAGTATGACATAGTCCCTTATACTCCTGAAACAGTAATGAGCCAATATTAATATCAAACCAGACTGTCTTAAATTTGCTTTCTGCTTCTAACCTCAGTTTCCCCATTTGTAAGAGAAGTACATATACTTCCTTTTTTAGAAAATTAAATGAGATGGTACAGATCAATGCTTAAAATACCACTGAGCAGTAAGGGAATGGGAAAGATTTTGGCATGAGACATGTTGAGCCAGGAGCTAGAGGAACAGCGAGATTAAAATGTGTCCATTAAGCAGTTGGGTATCTAAGACTGGAGATAAGGAGAGAAACGAATAGATAAAATCACTCTAGCACATGTGCACAACAGCCACCGCAAACTCAGAGGTGCTGTGGACCCAGACAGGTGAGAAAATGAGTGAAGCTAGGCATGAGGGGTGAGCATACATGCATTGCCAAGTAGGGGGCAAGTACCCCATCTAAACCACACACCTCTGGCTCAGCTCCAGAACTATCTAGAGCAGTGTTACCAGATTTACCAATTTTTAAAGAGAATCCAGAAATTCACATTTTTAAATGTTTAGTTTTTTTTTTTAAAGGCACTCATGCTAGATGGAACCTATGGGAAAACAGTTTAATACATCTGCTGTCTAGAAGGTCAACAAGATAACTTGCTAGACTCCTACCATTTGAAAGTTAATGTAAATCTCAAATAAAATTCCCACAAGTCCCAAAACAAGTGAGCTACCAAAGCAGGAGGGGGAGATTCACCTCTTCTTCCTCTTGGCTTCACATGCACCAGAACCTGGGTGCCTCGGCTACATCTGTCCCAGTGGCCTGTCTCTCTCCCAGCCCCTGACCTGGATGTTATGCAGATTGTTTACAAGATCACTGCAGAAGCCCTTGGACTCTGCAGGAGACACGGGACAAAATCCAAGGTGCTCCTCTGGCTATTATTCACTGCCCACTTTAGGTCTCTCTGGAATATTCTCTTTCAGTGTCAGGCACTCTCTGCTACCCATTTGGGTAAATAAATTACCATGCTGTGTAAATGTGTACAATCTGTAAACCTCAAAGAACTGGCTTGCAGAATAATTTTTTACTCTATCATACTTTAAAAATATGCTTAAGAAAGAAAGAAATAACAGTGGCCCCTCTATATCTATTATAGTAGAGGAGTAGAGGGATTTCTAGCTGGAAAATTAAAATTACAGTAGTCACTCCTTCCTCAAGTAAGTGATTCTTAGGAAATGCATTTTAAAGAGGATGACTTTCAGGCTAACATTTTAATTTTAATTTAACCTTCCCAGAAAATGAAGTGCTTTGTGTAGATTCTTTTGGTTTTATTTAAGGCATAAAAATTAGTTCTGAGCTGCGATAATTGTGGGCTTAGGAATGTAATCATTCCAAGCACCACTTCTGACTTGCTTAGAAACCCTACAGATCTTGAGTTGCTGTTTATTACTAATTCAAAGTTGGCAAGTTATTTAATTGTGAAGCAGAACTTGAAGTCAGAGTATAGTGGAAAGGTTGGAAGTAAATCATTCTGTTTTGCTTTCAACGGGTTACCTAAAGACTGGATGCACGGTGTGGGGCAAGGCAGGTTTTAGGGAACATGATTCTCTAGCTGTTAATCTTCTTAATTAAAATGGGAACAGTGGCATGTCCCAAGGGTGGAATAAAATATTGGATTTAATATTAAACCAGAATTCTACCTTTTGAAACCAGCCACAGATAGGACAAATAACCACAGTCCCTATTAACCATGTTTATGATTTTTGGACTTCACTGTAGCCTTTTGTTGCTATGAAGACCCAACCTAATTATCATTGGTTATATTTAATTGTTTAAAGAAAAACAAGGGGGTCAAGGTTTTGGCCACGAAAATTTTTGACGTCCATGATACAGCTGGTAAACTATTTCTAAACATTTTGGAATTATGTGTTTGAATCCATGACAACACACATACATATAATCAACATGAACCGAAGTGCCATATGGCATTTTTTTTCCTTCTTTATAATAAATAGAGGTTCCCTGAAATGTTTTCAGAAAAACAGACTTACGCTTAAGTATGGGGCACATCTGAATTGAGACTCCTTTGAACAGAGTTATAATTTACAAACAGCATTCTGCCTGAAATTTATGGTACAGAAACCACTGAAATTAACTTAATTAACATGTCTGGCATCTACCTGTATTTCAGGTGATTCATATTTTTCAGTAATTCAAGAAACAGATAAAGATTTCATTGTAACTGTACCTCTCCTAAAATTTCGGTATCAGAAACAATAATAGAAATAACTACCTGCCTGAATATTTACAACATGCTTCCCAGTGTTTGGGAGAAGAAAAGAAGACGCACTGCTGACCTGAGTGTCGACCTGGGTCTCAAAGTGCATTTTGTGGGAATGTTTTGGTCTGTTGTTGCCATTCCTCCATTCTCACATTTCCCTATGTGCTAGCACGCTGTGTAGTATTGGGCCACTTGCTAGACTTTGGGGATGCAACAATTAACATGGCTTTTCCCTGCCCTCAAGCACCTTACAATCTCCTTCACTCAGCATCTAACAGATCCAGGGGAAAGGGGTATCTCAAGGTCACAGATTGAGCCACAGAAAAATAAGTACTGGCACCACCTGGTGTGTGTTTGTCTGTCTCTTTGTTTGGTTCTTTCTAGGCGTCAGTATTTTTTTTTTTTTAATGCTTTATTTATTTCTAGGAGAGAGAGAGAGAGAGCGTGAGCAGGGGAGGGTCAGAGAGAGAGGGAGTCACAGACCCTGAAACAGGCTCCAGGCTCTGAACTGGCAGTCAGCACAGAGCCCGAGGCGGGGCTCGAACCCAAGAACCTCGAGATCATGACCTAAGCGAAAGTCGGACGCTTAACCGACTAAGCCACCCAGGCGCCCCTAGGCGTCAGTATTTTTACATAAAAATCTGAGATTCTGGCTTCTCTTTAAGCAAACAAAAATATCCTATCAGATCTTAGCACGGAGACCAGGAACCCCTCTTGGGATCGGCTGACTGGGGCCACGTGGTGGAACTGCACTGCGGGGTTCGCTGTACGTGCTTTCTCTGGGTCACCAGTGTCCCACCTCTCTCAGTAGGTTCATCGGTCACTCGTTTCCTTAAGCTGCTGCTTGCTTCTGGTGCTGGAGTGCTGAGTGTCTGACCCTGCGACCCTGCTAGAGCTGACGAGTGGTCAGAGTGCCTGGTGCTAGCCCTGGGCGTGACGCTTATTGAATGTGCAATCTAGCATGAGTTGCTTAACCGTGCTGACCCTCAGCTTTCAGTTTTCTCTTCTGGGGCGGGGGGAGAGAGATAATAATTAAGGACAAAACTAAACTTTCTGGGCATGGCAATCATGAGTCTCCAGAGACAAATCTATGGAAGGGTTTCCCCAACCTGGGCAGCACTAGGCAAAGGAACAGTATTGTAATTATATTTCCAGAAGACATATCTTGAGAGTCAGAAATAATAGCCTGTGTCTGATTATTATGGTAAAGACCACACAGTAGTCTCAATAGAATTAAATTTCATCACATGACCTCTATGAGATAAACATCACCTATTTGGCCAATGAAAAAATTTGATCCAGGCTGAAAATGACTGAGGAACATGCCCTGTCATGAAATGCTTATATCTTTACCACGTCAACTTTCCGTACTGTCCCCATGATTTTAATACCCATGAAGAGACCTGAAACAACTAACACAACCGAACTAAACACTAACTAGTAAGGTGAACCACCATTTTCTAGGGATACACTCCAGATAGAGCCCAGACCATTTTTGAAGAGGAACACTTTTTAAGGGGCATTACATGTAACACTGGGAATATATTTGGAATACATATTTAGAACACATACTCATATGGACTTTTAATAAACTGGTAGTGTTACAGATTTTGAGGATGCACTCTCTGTCAATAAATGTCTCTCAACATTACATTATTTTCCTGGAGACGGTTATCAGTAAGCCGGTATTCAGTAACCTCTGAGAAAACAAATGTCCTTAATTGTATTAAAGTCTACTTTTATTAATCCCCTTCCTACTCTCTATTTGCACCATTTCAACCACACTACAGTTCAGAAAGATAGATGAAAATGGACCTGGCTCACTTTCACACAAATTTCCTCAAGACCTGGATATGGTTAAAGTCTGATTTAAACACAAATTAAAGGATTATCATGTACCTTTAAGGAAAGACTCTCCATAGGAATGGTAAGCTTTTCTAATGCAGTTACATTTTTATTAGGCTCACAGAAACTCAATTTCCTACTGACTTTAGGTACACACTGATTGAACGAAGTCAAATATATAATATCTTTTTTAAAAAGATGCAGCGGGCTTATTTAAGTTTCTTCCAAGGCTCACAATAACTGAGGTAGAGAACATTCTAAATGAACAAGCAGAGGAGTGACTTGAGAGTGCAGAGGAGCCCTCATGTAGTTAATTTAGAGACACGGTGGGAAATAAACCAGGAGCCATGTGAAGACAAACCAGTTCCTGGTGGGAGGTGCGTATCACTGAGTAATGTGCAAACTACTGTTTACACACTGCGATCAGCTGGTGGCGAAGGGAAAAAAAAGTTTAAAGATAATGGCACTGCCACCCTCATGTCTAAACCTCCAAATTAAGTGAAGAAACTCAGAATGGAGCGCCAGGTGGAGAACATAGTGCCAGGAAGCATACACGTAGCATGCAGGAATTAAACATGTTAGCAGCAACTGCAGAAGACGTGACTGCAGCCTGGTATAAACTTTCTGAAACAAGAATGTACAAATCAGGCTGTGTTTGGTGATGGCTCTTCACAGAAGCCGACGGTCCCAAGAAATCTAAAAGGACCATAAGCCGCAGTTCTCGGGTTATATAGATTTCAAAAATTGGAGAGAAATGCCTAACCATTCCAGCTTTTTATTCTTCTCAGTGAAGGTTTTGACAACAAACAGAATTATCAGCTAGAATGGCCATCAAGTCATTAAAAAAATAAACAATAACTAACGCAATAAATAAATACAAACATCAGAAGAACTGGATCTCTTTACAGTGGGCAATTACTTTTCGGAAAAGACAGTAAAAAACCTGCAAATGAGTTTGGGGCAGGCTAGGTCTCCCACGATACAGAGTCTTCACATAGTTAGCTTGAAGGAGGTTTTGAAAGGAATGTTTTTAGACCAACATCTCTGAAAGGAAAGAGCGGGAGAGAAAGGGAGCAGAACTGGCAGGTGAAGTCCCACTTGTAGCTTGTGGGGACTGATGAAGATAAGGTACCTTGTGTTGAGGGGAAAGGGCAGAGGGCTTTATACCCTCCAGTGCTAAGTCACTAGAGACAGGCTACCTCATGAAAGAGGGGCACGCCTCTGGGAGAGTTGGGGTGATGGTTCCTTAGCTCCTGCAGGAGGATCCGGACAATTCATCAAATACTTCATGCAATACTTGTGTTTCAGAGTACTAAAAATATTTTAAAGCATTGGCATTAGGGACAATCACCTATATGCTTTTAATCTTAAAGCTCACCATAATGCAAGGGCCACTTAAGACACAAAAGTAAAACATTAACAGGTTAAAAGCTTTCAGTGCTCTCATGTGGTCTGATAACATCTCCAAGAAAATCAATCCTCTTGCTGTTTGAGATAAAATCACTTCCTAAAGATCAAATCTACAAGGTGGTTCCAGAAAAAGATGGTGTGGCCTCAATTTTCTTGGTTCTACTCATTTTTCAGTCTAAATAAAACTCAGTATACTAGATATTATTCAATAGAAAATGATAAAAGAACTCTAACACCTGGAAAAAAGAAGGCAGACTGGCTAAAGACCTCAGAACTTCAAGGAGAACAATATGGTGAATTTCTGGTTTTCTGTTATCTTCCATATACCCTTAGCTGAGTTCTGGAGAGGTTTGCAACCCCAAAACACCAATAGAAAGAGCCTGTGTCTGAGACCAAAGGGCCAGAAAATGGGAGCCCCAATACTTAATGGGGAGCCTCAGCCCACCAGGGACACCAATAACAGTCTGATCTACAGGAGCGGCAGTGAGCTCTGGACCAATCATACTATGCATCTTCCGAAGGACTAGTACATAGAATATATAAAGAATTCTCAAAACGCAACAACAAATCAAAACAAAACCAAAAAATCCAATTAGAAAATGGGCAAAAGATAAGACATTTCACCAAGGAACATATGCAGCGGCAGCCACATGAAAAGACAATCAACATCATTATCCTTCAGAAAAATACAATTTAGGAAGTGCCTGGGTGGCTCCATAGGTAAAGGATACAACTTCAGCTCAGGTCATTATCTCACAGTTTGTGGGTCCAAGTCCCACATCAGGCTCTCTCTGCTGTTAGCACAGAGCCTGGAGCCTCCTTCAGACCTCTATCTCCCTCTCTTTGCCCCTCCCCTGCTTGCACTCTCTCTCTCCTTTTCTCAAAAAAAAAAAAAAAAAAACATTTTTTAAAAAAATTCAATTTAAAGCTACAATAAGGTATCACTAAATACCTTTCAGAATCCCCAAAACAAAAAAAGTGATAATATCAAGGGCTGGTGAGGATGCAGAGAAAGCGATCACTCATACACTACTGGCGAAAATGTACAATAGTACGCCTAATCTGGAAGTAAGTTTGGAGATTCCTTTTAAAACTAAAAACTGACTTATTATATGACCCAACAACTATACTCTTAGGCATTTGCCCTAAAGGAATGGAAACATTTTTGGGGGCGCCTAGGTGGCTCAGTCGGTTGGGTGGCCAACTTCGGCTCAGGTCATGATCTCACCTGTTGGCGAGTTTAAGTTGGTGGGTTTGAGCCCGGCGTCAGGCTCTGTTCTGACAGTTCAGAGCCTGTAGCCTGTTTCAGATTCTGTGATTCCCTCTCTCTGCCCCTCCCCTGCTCAAGCTCTGTCTCTCTCTGTCTCAAAAATAAAATATACATTTAAAAAACATTAAAAAAAGAAATGGAAACATTTTCACACAGAAACTTGTACATGAATGTTCACAGCAGCTTATTTGTAATAGACAAAAACTGGAAATTATCCAAATGGCCTTCAATAGGTGAATGGTTAAACAAACTTCAGTACATCCATAATATGGAATATCAATCAGCAATTTATAAAAAGCCAATCTCAAGAGGATACATACTGCATGGCCACTTTTATATAATATTTATGAAATATGACAATTATAGAGATCAAGAACATATTAGTAGATAAGGATGGGGGACTAGATGACTATGGCTATAAAGAAGTAGAAAGTGTGAGTTGTTATGATGGTACAGGTAAGTGATTTGTGTTCATGATTTCATGAAGCTACACAGGTGATAAAATTGCTTAGACTTACACACACACACACACACACACGAGTGCATATGCAACTGGTGACCTGAATAAACTCCATGGATTGTACCAGTGTCAGTCTCCTGGGGTTTACACTGTACTATAGTGAAGCAAAATATCAACATCAGGGATGGATAAAGGGTACCCACAACCTTCCTATACATTTCTTTGATAGCTCCTATGAATCTATAATTATTTCCAAATTTAAGGTTTTCTCTTTTTTTTTTTTTAAATCAGATTTACTGGTTGTTCAGGGTAAAAATTCCTAATGTAGGCACTGTTTCCTTTGTGATTTGCCTTGCATATGCATCAATCCTTGAAAGCAGATCTTAAACCTAACCTCTGGTTCCCATCCCTCCAATAACCTCTCCTTTCCCCAGGCTCAGTACCCTCCTTTACACCCCTTCTTACAGTTTGCACAAGTAACTGGAGGGACCAGAATCCGTTTCATGGCTCACCAACACTCCACATCTGTTCCCAGGGTATCATTCAGCTCTTTTTCTTTTTTAATTTTTATAATGTTTTTTATTTATTTTTGAGAGAGAGAGAGAGAGAGTGACAGCATGAGCATGGGAGGGTCAGAGAGAGAGGGAGATACAGAATCTGAAATAGGCTCCAGGCTCTGAGCTAGCTGTCAGCACAGAGCTTGACACAGGGCTTGAACTCACAAACTGTGAGATCATGACCTGAACTGGGAGATCATGACCTGAGCCGAAGTCGAACGCTTAACTGACTGAGCTACCCAGATGCCCCTTGTTCAGCTCTGTCTTGGCCCTATTCTCCCTCTGTTGTCCTTGCTCTCTCCAGATCTGATGCATCAAGGATGCCATCAGAAGGGGTTTGGTGTAGTCCTCACCCATCAGACATAGACCAATTTCGATTGCTTGTGGCATTTTGCCAGTGATATGTGTATGTGTGTGTCTTTGCACACATGTGTGTATATATACATGTATATGTGTGTATACATGCACATATACATATATACCTAAAGCATGGGAGAAGGGCTTTAAATTTTTATATAAATAATTTATTGTATATAAATTCTCCCAAGAGAAATCCATGTCCATCTACAGAAAGTGTCTCTCTCAAGGGACCCATACCATGTGTCTGTATATTCTGACCCCAGATAGCCATTTACAACCTGCAAAGACATAATGTATAAATATGAAGGGAAATAGCACACTGCTATTCCTTTGTAAGATTAAGAAATGTATCCTCATTTGAAAGTTAGCTGAATTCTTATTCTTTTACAAATTACTTTTTAAAACACAGCCTTTGAATTGACCAAGCATTACCAGTTTTTAATCCTGATATTAAAGTCTATCAAAATATTAGTGATGAGGGCTTTCATTTGAAAAATGCTGATACTTCTAATATTCAATTATAATATGCATTTCACTACTACACTGTATTTATGCCTTTTAAAAGCCAAAGACAGGGCTGCTTTAATACTGATTTCTCCAGTGCGTATCATTAATTAAAAGGTAAAAAACTATTACCAGGGTATCTGCAATCTGGCTTTTAAAGTAAAAAACATCAATATCCAGTAATTGAGAACACTTAAGAACAAATTTAAATAAGTAAAAAAGTCAGGAGAGAAATAAATGTTCTGTATTATTTCAAATTATAAACAGATCAGTATATACAACTGAAGTGTTATAATTGCCCACGCCTTCCAGGCTTCTATCCAATTTTTCTCCTATGGCAGATGCTAAAGAAAAGACATACAGTCAGACATATCCATTTATATAATGTTTACAGATATAACACATCAACAATATATTGTTTGAGGTTTTTATGGAAGCTAACATCAAGAAGCAAAATGTGTTCCGCCTGTGTACTTGTGTACTTCGATTCATGCTCATCCTTAGAAGTAGTTTGATGGATTATTAAATTATGGCTGGACTAAGGACCCACTAAAGCATAGTAGTGTACTTGTACTGAGGACACAAAGATGAATAAAATGGTCCTATCCTAAAGGAGGGCAAGGTCTAGTAATAGAGCTACATGAATTGTCTACAAATGAAACAGCTCAAGTACAGAGTATGTCCATGGTGAAAGGGAAGGGCTTAACATTAGCTGAGATTGATAAAACAGAATATAATAGTGGTAATAGCAGGGAGGGCTTAAGTATCTTTAGCCCCTAATCTACCCTATGAGCATCTATCTAATCTAAGCCACCCCAAATAAACAGTGTGCCTGGTATGTACAAGCATTTTCAAAAACTATCCCCTGTTCTACCAATCAGGATCCTAACAGGACACAGAAGATACACTCAAATTAACATTAATTGAGGAGGGCTTAAAAAGGGGGGGACTATTTACAAAAAAGTGGGTAGGATGTAGGCACACTGTAAGGATTATTCAATACTCTGGAGCTGTCATCATCCTCATGCCTAAAGGGAGAAAGGGAAAGAAGTGGTAAAAGGAAGGAAAAAGTTTGATAAAGATGTTCATCTTAAAACTAACCATCACCTCCAGTGGAGGGACATGACCACCCCACGTGGCCCCATAGGGACAACTCCAGGGCAACTAATATCCTAACCTCACTGTCCTCCTTTCCTCTAGTCTCTTGCTTGGATTTGGATTCTCCATTGGCCAGAAGGTAAAAAAATCAATTGATAAAATCCATACAGATCAGCAGATGGAAAAGAGAATCTGATTGCTACGTTCAGAAATCAGGAGCTCCCTACTACTGCCTAGGGCAGAATTGCTATGAAAATTAAATGATATAGGCACATTAGGCATACAAACATGATTTCAAACATAGGTGAAGGAGAAATGTAATTTATTAAATACACAGAAAAGGTTTTTCTTCATTATACACTTCAATTTGACAATTATCTATGCCTCTTGTCATTTCCTCTATATGAGAGGTACTTAGGAGGGGGGGGAGAAACCATCTTTTCCAGAGTGGATACCATGTTTGCAGAATAGTGCCCAGCATTTGATATGTTTGCCATCTCACTTAATTCTCCCTAGAAACTACAAGATAGGACTTATTTAGCCTATGGGACAGGTGAAGAAACTAAAGCTCAGATACGTCACCCACCTTGATTATGATTAGAATTAGTAACTCAGATGTGTCCAACTCCTAAGCACATGATTTCTCCATTATTTTATGTGATCAGGTGTAGATGGGCTACTTGCCCACAGGAGAAAATTGTTTTTATCAAATTCAGGGGAATTAGAGAACAAACTTCTTAAAGGTAAAGCATACATCTGAGGGCTGCCATATAAGAGAGAGTCAATAAGCAGAAGATAGGAGGGGCACCCAGGCGGCTCAGTCAGTTAAGCGTCCAACTTCAGCTCAGGTCATGATCTCACAGTTTGTGGGTTCGAGCCCTGCATTGGGCTCTGTCCTGACAGCTCAGAGCCTGGAGCCTGCTTTGGATTCTGTGTCTCTGTCTCTTTCTCCCCCTCCTCAACTTGTGCATGTTCTCTCTCTCTCGCTTTCAAAAATAAATAAATATTTTAAAAAATTGTTTAATAGTAGATAGGAGAAGAAGGAAGAGGAGGTGGTGAGTGATGGTAATGATGTTAACGTCATGGTGATATTGGTGATGTGATGTTGACAATGACAGTGATGATGTGATGGTGGTGATGATGATGCTGATGTCAGTGATGTGATGATGCTGATGCTGATGAGAGATGGTAATGACAGTGATGTGATGGTGATGCGGGTGAGGTGATGGTGATACGATGGTGATGATGATGATGGTGATATGGTGGTGATGATGACGGTGATGTGATGGTGACAATGATGGTGACACGATGGTGATGATAGTGATAATGATAGAGATAACTGATACTAGTGAAGGTACTGATGAAGAACACTTCATCTTAACAGAGGCCTAAAGAGGTTCTATAGGTTTACACCAAGGGTTCCTTAAATAGACTATCAGTATATAATTAAAGACTACATTTTGTCAATACTGATGCCTATGTGTTAATACTGGTTCCTGAGTCACAAAAAGAAGCTTTTTCAGAGCACGCCGCATGGCATAGTAGCTTGGCTTCTCTGAATTTCGGTTTCCCAGACTGAAATCCAGTAATAGCACATGTGTCACCTACAGCTGATGTGAGGAATGAGGATGGAATGTGTTCAGAGCACCCTGGGACCGGGCCTGGGACACAGAGTCAGGTTAGTCATTTAAAATTGCTAGGTAGGTTGGTTCAAATGTGGGTTCTTAGCAAGTCTACCTTCAGGTAAAGGACCAAGAACTGGGAAAAGCTCCTGTCCTTACCAGCCACGTGAATACCCACCCTAACTCATCCTAAAAAGTCTAGACTATGACTGCATAAAGGGGAAGAGTCAACACAGAAAGGCAATGGAACAAGAGAGCTCATGGATGAAAGCAATAGGCTCCAGCAAGGTCAGTTTCCACGCTGCTTACAACAACTGTTGTAAAAATAAAACCTGTCAAAAGGCACATTTGAAAATAAAGGTCTTAGTGAATATTCAAATGGCAAAGAAAGTTTGTAAAGCAGTTTTACTCAAAGAAGCCAGGGTTAACAGTATAATTTTGGGTTGGAAGCTTCTTTTAACATGGATCTAGTAATAATAAAAATAATTTAAGATGGTTAAAATTCTCCAAAAGAACAATCAAAAGGCAATTTCAAGCACTATCTTTAGAGAAATTTTTTTTCTTTCATCAACAAAAAATTGAACCAGATTGTTTTAAAACTTATTCTATCATGAAGGACGCTTGACTGGCTCAGTTGGAGAGTGTGACTCTTGATCTCAGGGTCATGAGTTCAAGCCCCATGTTGGGCATGAAGCTTACTCAAAATAAACGAATGAATGAATGAATGAATGAATGATGAATATCTTTAGCAAGGAAATAGCATTGTCCGTGACCGTAACAAATGCTAAACAACAAAAGTCTTTCGTGAAGTTTTAAATTTTTCATGAACCCAAGGTTATAAATATTTTAGGGTTGACACTTGACACTTTAGATTTATATAAGGGGCCATTACCAACTTTTGTGTCTAAAATTTCCTTTCTGACAAAAAAATGTACACAAAAAATCAAAAGAAGTCACCAAAGAAACAATAACAGAGTGGAGGGAAAAAAACTCCTAATATTTTTTTACAACTAATTTTATTCAAAGAAATGCATTGCCTTTTTAAATAAAATATACACCACAAAATTCCTCTTCAGATTGAATCTTTCAGGAGTAATTTAGTAGAGTCAAAGCTTTAGTAAAAAATACATGAAATACAGAGTGAATAAAGTGTTTTTACTCCACCCTCCAGAAAATATCTATTTATACAAATATATACATGGCTAAACTCTGAAACCTATGCAGTAGAAAGTTTTGTAATTGGGTTTATTATAGTGAGCTACTGATATTTTTGATAGGAAAGAAGAGAGTGAGGGAGGAAGGGTGGGGCATATGAACTTTAGAATGTATCCTCTGCAATTTGAGACATCAAAGTTTTATGATTTACATTAATGTACTTAATATTTTAATGTCAAATGTTGCTTACTTTATCTTGCTGTCTTGTTCAAGGAGCCTGTCTAAGAAAAATTAAGTCTGTATATGAAATGGTTCATTCATGATGGTAACAAGTCTGAATTATAACTTAGCCAATGAAGGGTTGTTGTTCTATATTTTATTGCTTTTGCTATTTCTTTGGTAATCATCTTTGCAGTCTGTCTAAACAATTCTCTGTGCACTGACATTTGCAATAATGTGTTTACATCACAGACTCAGGCCCTGTCATTTGATGTAACAAGAGGCTATATTTTGTAGCTCCCAGACACTTTGCATACCTCACTTCCTCTTTGGCATGAGAGTATAATCATTTTTTCATCTGTCATCTTTCATTACCTTTACAGGCATTAACAACATTTCCCTAAAAATCTGTGAAGGGGTGAAAGATTAATTAGGTTCAGTGGGGTTAAGAAGTATCATCTTTTTCTCAGGTGAAGGTCTATGTGATAGCTACTTCATTTCCCAGAAAGCTAAAAAAAGGTACTACTTAATTTCCATCCCATCAGTTCTTGGTCTCTTATTAAAAACCAAATCGGGGCACAAAATTAACAATCTATAGTTATGATGCATTCTGACTCTGCCCACAGAATTCTGAAGCTTGAAGGGAACTTGTGTTCCCTTGCACATGCAGATGCCATATCCCACCACAGAACGTGTTCTTTCCACTTAGCAGGGGGTGTGCAGTCCCACCCAGACCCCTGTGGCCTTCTTTCTATCTGCTCAGTAACCCACTCCTCCCTATGGGTATTGCCATTAATCTTCTCCAATGGGACTGCCCTTGGGTGATGAGAGTCCCCTCACCCAGAGATGCCTAGGAGATATGCTACCATACACACCCTCCACCCAGGGTCCATAGTTAATGATTAATGCAAAGGGGAGGTACAAAGTCCTGCTCCCTTGCCTTGAAACGGGACTGACTCTGTTATGATTTATGCTCCAGAGCTCTGCATGTGATCAGGCTAATTTCACTGGAAATCACATCCTTGGTAACTTGTTCTACCCTACCCTAACTCCCTCACCCCCTTCCTGGTTTTTCCAATAGTACTGCCTTAATAACTTCCCTGCACAGCAATGTCATCTCAAGCTCTGCTTCTAGGGAACCCAAGCTAAGGCTCCATAGAGGCAGACATGGATGGAAAGACAGGAAATAAATGGTCTTCCAGTTTTTACAGACTATCAACAATATCTCAGCCATTAAAAATAATTTTTAATTTATTTTTTTTATTTTTGAGAGAGAGACAGTGGGGTTGGGGGAGAGGGGTAGAGAGTGAGAGGGAGACACAGAAACTGAAGCAGGCTCCAGGCCCCGAGCTGTTAGCACAGAGTCCGACGCAGGGCTCAAACCCACAGACCATGCGATCATGACCCGAGCTGAAGTGGGATTCAGCCATTTTCAAAGTCCCTGTCCACAGTGCCTGACAAGCACAAGCTGGTGGTGGGAGTCGCATGCCAGTTCCATAACTGTGTGAAGGGAAGTTCCTAAGATCTACAAACTCCCCTCATCGAGAGAAGAAACTAAGTGAATCCTACTCTGGGGAAGGCTGCAGTTATGAGGGCTGCCCTTCTTGGCAGGTGTCAGGCACTGCCCTACACTGCCATGCTCCACACTTTGGAAGAACAAAAGAAGTCTGGGGCTCACAGGAAAAAAAATAGGACAAGCTGAGTATCAGACTACAAACAGTTTTTTGAAACCTCCCTGCCAGAGGTGGCTGTGTTTGTACTACAGCTTTTGGGTGGAGTCTTGTAATGAAAGGATGGATCACCACTTATTCGACGCTGTCAGTAATAAAAGCTAACAAACCTAAGCCTGAATGGGCCTCACTGTTGCCCTGTAAATCTACCACGGACAGCTTAACGAGGGAGGGACATTATCTTTTCTCACGCTCCAATTTTACTCATG
The DNA here is from genome assembly GCF_003009895.1 of Hyaena hyaena. Classification (NCBI taxonomy): domain Eukaryota; kingdom Metazoa; phylum Chordata; class Mammalia; order Carnivora; family Hyaenidae; genus Hyaena; species Hyaena hyaena. Next base: position 931,303 of record NW_024081173.1, read on the forward strand.
TAAGAAATGTGGCCCATATTGGCAATTAACTTGAGAGATGAATTAAATCCAGTAGCAAGTTCAGTTTCTTCCATGGTACATTCTGATATCATGTGAACTGTGTGCACTTAGCACAAGTAAAATAATTATTAAAATAATCAAACTAATTTGGACTTTTTCCTTGCAGGAAGCTGGCAGCTAACCTCCTCGGTAAATGAATTCCACAATCCGAGACAGCTACTCAGTATTTCACATAGTCTGATTCTAAACTTTGTTTTTATTATTCTTGAAATTTCCCAACAAATACTGCACGATAATTGTGTTTCTTTCCTCATCAATTCCACTCACCAATGGGATTTACTGTATTTTATTGGGTGCTCTGGAGAATGAGGAGGCAGCCAATCAGATGATGCACAAGCTAGGCCCCAGCTGAAGGAGTGACAGACAGACTCCCATTGTCTCCTTCAAAACGATGACTGACACTGACATGGGGAGGAAAGAGCAACAGAAGGGGCAGTGAGAGCCTTCCCTCAGTGTCAGAAAGCTATCTGGCACTTGCTCTGGTTCTTTCTTCTGTGCTCTCAGTCATCTTCAGTTCTATTTTTGTGCTTTCTTCTCTGTAATGCTAATGTGCTTTCCTCTACGATCTTAGGTAAAATCTGGTCTAAAGTACCTCCCTCCCTCTCTCTCCAACCCTCCCCTGCTCATTCTCTCTCTCTCAGAAATAAGTAAAAACATTAAAAAATTTAAAAAAAAAAAAAAAAAAAAAGAGGCCTAAGGGCGCCTTGGCAGCTCAGTCACTTAGGCATCTGACTTCAGCTTGGGTCATGATATTGTGGTTCGTGGGCTGGAGCCCCAATTCAGGCTCTGTGCTGACAGCTTGGAGCCTCGAGCCTGCTTAGGATTCAGTGTCTCCCTCTCTTTCTGCCCCTACCCTACTCATGAGCTCCCACTCTCTCTCTCTCTCTCTCTCAAAAATAAATAAACATTAAAAAGAAAAAGAAAAAGGAGTCTTACAAATCTGTCCAACTGTCAAAAGGTAATTACAGTTGGCCCTTGAATAACGCAGGTTTGAACTATACATATCCATGGATACATGTTCTTTTTCCTATAGAGTACAGTACTATAAATGTGTTTTCTCTTCCTCATGATTTTCTTAACATTTTCTTTTCCCTAGTTGATTTTATTGTAAGAATACAGTAAATAATACATAAAACATACAAAATATGTGTTAATCTACTGTTTATGTTATTGGTAAGACTTCTGGTCTACAGTAGGCTATTAGGAGTGAAATTTGGAGGGGGGTGGAGTCAAAAGTTATAAAAGAATTTTTGACCGTGCAGGGGGGTCTGTGCCCCTAATCCTGTATTTTTCAAGTGTCAACTGTTTACTTTGTCTGACTGAACTGAGGTCACCAAAAGATCACCAACATTAGGACACAGAATTAACATAATCCTTGGCAAAAACAGGGAAATGGGACATTTAAGTAGTATGCTACTAATATCCATAGTGTGGTTATTAATACTATTTAGGAAACCATGAAAAGATCGTGAGTAACTCCATTCTACATTGGCTGGGAGGAACTCTATGACAAAAGGTGATATCCTAAATCTGCTCTGAGTCATTAGTGAAGAAAATTCATATTAAAAATCTTTTACGCTGCAAGAAGCTTGGTCTACCTAAGTGGCATCTTGAAACTAGTAAGAGATGATAATTAAAATCAAGTCCCAATGTTCCAAGAATAATCATGTCAACTGAAGAATGGTATCTCTAGGCACATCTTCAGTTATTATAAAAAATGTCCATACTATTAATATACATGAAGACTGCCATTGACTGGAGGTTTATCCTCATAAAATTCATATACTGATATTCTAATCCCAAATGTGATAGCATTAGGAGGTGGGGGCCTTTGGGCCCATATAAATCTATGAGTTGATCATATAATAGAATGAGTATCCCTGTAAGAGACCCCTCCTCGCCACTTCCACCATGTGAGGACACAGGGAGAAGACACCTCTATGAACCAGAAAGCAGGCTCATACCAGACAATAAACAGGCCACTGTCTTGATCTTGGATTTCCCAGCCTCCAGAACTGTGAGAAAGAAAGTTCCATTGTTTAAGCCCCCTAGTCTATGGTATTTTTGTTACAGCAGCCCTAACTAAGATAATGACAATGCATTTCTACACATAATGACCAAAAAAAAGGTAAATGATAAACAAGTATTTGAATTTACTGATAGGGAACAGTCTAAAACTTGCATCAAACTGAAAACATTTCATTCAAATGATCCAATATCAGTTCATATTTTTCACTTAGGCTATTATTTCAGGCTAATTAATAATGATAATAACTAATATTATTAAAGAGCTCTTTCAAAGTGCTTTACATGCATTCAGTCATTGATTTGAGTCCACAATCCTATGCAGTAGTTACTATGATCATCCCATCGTACAGATGAAGAAATTAAAGTTTAGGGATGTTAAGGATCATGCATAGCCTCGCAGCATCTGGGTTCACCCGCTGCCCTGTCTGGACTAGACAACCAAGGAGGGCTAAGCTTCATATTCGGTTCTAATAACCAAGGAAACCACTGCAAATACCTGCAGAGTGATGTACCCTAAAACCACAAGCTTACCTTCTGTACCATCAGTACTGAGTCAGCTAATCATGTCAGAGACATAGTTGAGGCTCTTTCTGACATTTCTTTTTTTTTTTTTTTAATGTTCATTTATTTATTTTGAGAGAGACAGCAAGCATGAGAGGGAGGGGGCAGAGAGAATCCCAGGCAGGCTCTGCACTGTTAGCACAAGACCAACGTGGGGCTCGATCTCACAAACCATGAGATCATGACCTGAGCCAAAATCAAGAGTCAGACACTTAACTGACTGAGCCACCCAGGCAGGCACCCCTGATGTTTCTTACATCACCAGTTTAACAGCATACAAAATAAGTTATTTGGCTCTAAGATCTATCTGAATATTTCTCACTGTAGCAGAATGCTATAGGGAAGAAAAGATACAGGGAGCTGACAGTTCTAGGTTTTACAGAAAGTAAAAGCATAAAAATACAGTCTAAATAATCCTATAAACTCTCAGTATATATAGGGGCAATGGCATAATGACACATTATTAGAGGGATAAAATTATTTTGACTCACATTCTCTAATATGGAATTTTTCTGTGTTCTTTAGGAGAACTTCTAATGCTTCCTTCCTCTCCACAAGGAAGAAACCTTAAAGTAATAGGCTATGAACAATTACATGCACTGGCTTATTTATCAGTTCTTAGATTTAGATTAGAGTAGGTTTTTTGTATTCGCTTAGAGAATCTTCTAAATTCTTTACAAATGTGGTTATAGAATCCCAGAAAATGGATCCCGAAGAGGCTCCTGTTTGTGACAATGTACAGAATAATTCATCATGAGAACTAGGTGCAAAAGACGTGAATTCCAAGGATTTACAATTCTCAGTATCAAAGAGTTTACCTTTCATTTTTGGCTTCCTCACAGTGCATGGAAATTAATCTAAAATGCCTTCTTGGGCAGAAGTTTGTCCTCACATTTAAACTGTTGTTAATGAGTCCAGATCATGAATATGACCATGAATTACTGAATTTCTCAGAACATATTAGAGGGGTTAAAACTGATCACCAGTACACCCAGTGTCCTTAGGTTCTAAGTGTCCTTAGAATGTATCCTCATTCTTCTGATTTTTACAGATTTTATAATAGTGGTCCAACCTGAGTTCACAAAATCAGATATTTTTAAGAGAATCAATTTCCAGATGCTCAACTTTTTCCCTAAAATTGATCTGTCTGACAATGCATTTGTGTCAAGGAGTCATGGGGATGGCAATTTCTATTTAAAGACATTGCCTTTTCATTTGCAAGCCACTGTCAACAGCTACAGAGCTCCTGAGAAACAGTCCTATAAGAGCAAAGCAAAAGGGAATCAATAAGAAACACCAACAATGGAGGGGCCTTATTTCTCCCAAGGGCAGACTACTACAACCCTGTCACCATATCTAGCAATCCATTGTAGCCTGAGAATTCAGAAGTGAAAAGATAAGTCATTCAGAGACCCATGAGCAAGTTTGTTTGAAGGAAAAAAATTCAGACTAAAGAAAAGTAAACCTGACCTAGCTGATGCAGCCAATAAGCTTTTCAGAGCAGGTGAGATGGTATATATGTTCCAGAAACTTGAGCAGAACCTGCAGCTCCAAAGTTTTGATGAAATATATTTAAAGCGTGTGAGAATGATGAGGTAGGTATGTGTGACATCCCTCAGGCACTCCAGGCTGCCCAAGAACAAAGGAAAGGGAAAAACCAATGGTTAACTCTAATCTAGATCATAGACATTAAGTCTCCAGCAGTTTACAAATATCTGAGTAAATTACAAGGAAGAGGCAATATTATCAATAGCCTAATCTCCAGAAACCTATAGTCTCAGATTCCTGGAGCCTCAACATCACCCTCCCCTCCAAAGTGATGTGGGGAACAAGGGCAAGAAAAAAATGGTAGGTAAAATTAAACTTCCTTATAACCTACAGCCCACTGACAAATACTTGAGACAGGCAGAGTATAACTGTCACCCAGGAAACCTCTACTGTCTTAATGTTAATGCTTTACTAGAGGGAGAACAACCTTAGCTTGACAACAGTGAGGCCTGCATGATCTTTTGAGTCCTCTTTAGCATATGAGAATCCTTTTGGAAATCTCTCTCGGGCATAACCTCCCCCATCTCCACAGTATGTAATCAGTCACTCCTCACAACCCCAGTGCAGCTCTTTCTGCCCACTGGTCCTATCCCTGTGCTTTAATAAAATAAGCGGGGTGCCTGGGTGGCTCAGTCGGTTGAGCGTCCGACTTCGGCTCAGGTCATGATCTCACAGTTCGTGGGTTCGAGCCCCGTGTCGGGCTCTGACAGCTAGCTCAGAGCCTGGAGCCTGTTTCAGATTCTGTACCTCCCTCTCTCTCTCTGACCCTCCCCTGCTCATGCGCTCTCTCAGAAATAAGTAAAAACATCAAAAAATTTAAAAAAATAAAATAAAATAAAATAAAATAAAATAACATTTTTGCATCAAAGACATCTCAAGAATTCTTGAGAATGGTCATCTCCTGACCCCCACCACCTCAGAGCCCCATCAATAAGAGAAAGCATTTTGTCCAAAATACACAAACAAATCTACAGAGGGATATTGAACTTTAGAATGTTTCTGTTTTCCCAACTCTTGAGCATATCAGTTCAACATGGTGTCTCTAAGAGAAAAAGCAACAAGTATAATTAACGGGCACTTGAGAAGCTCTGGTAAGCTGGTGGTGTACTTCCCAGAAATAGACAGTTAATGTGTCGAGAAACTGGTTAACAAATCATTTTGCAAGGCAGCTTTTCCTTGCAACAAAATTGAAGAAGTAATTGAATTGTCAGAAGAGGAATCACAAAAAAGTAACTCGATAGGAAACTACTATCTGATTTTCTTTGGCATAAAAATGGTAGGGAGTTTTAAAAATTCCATAACATTAAAGCCCCTCCAATCTCATCTACTTATTTTGTGAGAAAAATTTCCCAATATTTTTACATCTAAAATAATGAAAAGTCGAAATCCTGCGTCGTCCCTAAAATAAGTGATATTTGACTTAATACAAAAGCTATTTTGAAAAAAGTCCTTGTCCATCTTATTAATAAAAGTAAAAAAATATTAATTTTTATATATAATAATAACCAGTATTTGTTATATACTCATGGTTTTGATCAATCTGTACCAATAATAATAGTGATAACAACTTTGATGTGGATTTAACTTAAAGAGCTTAGAGGAATATGGATTCAGGAACTTTTTTTTAAGGTTCTTGGATCATAAGATGATCAATAAAGACTTGTAAGCATTTTACAATGATAATATTCTATGAGGTAGGTAAATGAAAATATGAATTAAAAAAGGAAAAGGAATGATGTGCAATATTCAACCAACAAAGAACTTTGTTCATACACCTGAAAACAGACAATGTTGAGAATCAAATTATTACACTGTTAAGATTCTAAATGACGTACTTTAGAAATGATTTAACTATTTCATTTTCACAAGATGCCAAAAAATTATGTTCTTTGCATTTCTTCACACTTAGGATGAAAACTTCAAATTTTTTTCAAAGTTTAGAAAGCAAAGAAATTGGAGCTTCTGCTTTGTTTCTCCTGCCTTCTCATTATTTCTGGAATTGGGAGGTGTGCTTTCCTGGCTCCACTTTTGGATTTGCCCTTTGACCCATGGTCCTCTTAGAAATTGGCTTTGTGAATAGCTGGGGTCCTAACAAATGTGATACTTACGTGTTTTACCAGAAGACTCATTACATGGCTCTTTCAAATAGCAATTTCCTCTAGTGCTTCTGAAATACGGCTTTATGATTAAAAATATTCATCACTGCATTCTATTTGCAGGCCTTTCACTTTTTAAGTCTAAATAAAATACAAACGTGCTGCTTTGATTCTGTAGCAGATTTCCAGGAATAATCCTTTTTTTACAAAGTGGCTTCACAAATATGTGATCAAGTGGAGCATGGCAAGAAAAGAAACGCGAACGAGAAAACAAAAAGAGGAGGCAATGAAAGGGTATGATAACAGAAGAAGGTGGGCAACTTTTGGCAGCAAGACCTTTTCAAAGATAGTGAGGCCAAATTTTATCACTAATTCACAAGAGGATGAGAACATAAATAATTTTTCACTGGAGAACAAGATCGATATTGTTCAACACAGTTCTTGTCCCGACAGCAATACTAGCCTAATTTCTGTCATGGTTTTCTGAGTCATGATATGCCTAAGAAAACAAGGGTGGGGGAATATTTCTTCAGGTCTAATGATCTTCAGAAGCTCCTTGACCTCTCTATGGAATTCCATTTTCTAATCTGTAAATGAGAAGGTTGCTCTAAACCAATAATTTGAGCAGATGCAGAAAAAGGAAGCAAGGAGGTCAAATGAGAAGGACCATATCTGACATAATACTCACACCCAGCAGAATCTTCCAGATTCTGACTCACTCAAGCTGCATGGCTATTTCCACACGCCAACTAATATTGAGAATTCCGGCCATGGGGATTTGTGTTCTCTCCTTCCAAACAGACAAAGGGTTGAAAACACGATGTAAAACCCTTAAGGACCCTTCCAGCAATGTGATTCCAAGATTCTATAGCTATTACTAGAAAACTCATTGATATTCATTTATTTCCTTTCTCTCCCCTCTGTTTCTAGCAAGCGTCACTATTTACTCCACCTAGAAGAAGATAAGATGCGTGCACGGGAAGTTGGGGGTGAAATGAGAGATGCAGGTAAAGACATTTTCAGCAGCTCTGAGGCTCAAAGTCTAGATTAATCTGTAGCTCTATGCTCTCACAACTTTACAACTCTGCCAGCTTAAAAAAAAATTGTGAGGAATTTTAAATGATCCTCTTTTCTCTCATCTCAAAACTTCTTACTGGACATGTGTGAAAAGGAGGTACACAGGATGATGTTGCCAGATAAGGTGCTTCTTCTAAATCAAAATAGCTCGCAGACAAAATGGGGCCTGACTTGGTGGTCAGCTTTCAGAGTGGAATTTACTTTAGCAGTAACAACAGACAAAGTGTGTCAGACTAAGGGCTTGATCGAGAATCTGCAAATATTTCAATAAAATGGCCTTGATGTCCATTAAAGCAGAAAACCCCAGGGAGAGAAAGACTAGGCTGGAAATAAGAAAACATGCTGCAGACTCATGGGAGAAAACTCTTTTTTCTCTCTCCAGCTTACCTTTCTCCACAAAGCACTTTTAGAGGTTCTTGATGTTGAGAGGTTTTCCAGCCATAACGATGGGCTGCTGGAGACATTTGTGTCCCTAGATATACTGATTCTTCTCGTGGCCAGGAAGCCGAGAGTCACCCCATTTAGAAAATCTCTTATATCCTTTTGGATTGCGCTTGATCTCTTCTTATCTAATTAATCACATCTCAGGAACCAGGAAGTAATTACATTAAGAACTTGGAGGCATGCCTTCAGGAATGTCACTCTGGCTTTCTGTTTGTTTGCTTTAAAGCAAACCAGCACTCTGGAACTTGATTCAGATTAGCAAGTTTGTGCTTTCAGCTGAATATAACGCGTGGTTCTACTCCTAGCTGTGCGAATAAGAAAGCAGGTGAAGGGCATAAAGGAAAGGCTTTCAATCCCAGCCCCCTCCCCTTTGTATTCCTTTAAGACAGTAATTGTAGGCCTCTGCTGTTCCATATGGAGCATAGGGGCTATTGACAACTGTTTACTTGTTTACTTGAGGGTCCAGTGGGATGAAAAGCAGGAAAAGAATCCAGAACTTTCCAGAGGAGTAGCACTGGTCAAAGCACCAAAGAACAATACAGATCTTCAAAGGGACTTTTTTTTTTTTTTTTTTTGTCAGGGTCCCTGGGTGGTTCAGTCGGTTAAACAACCAATTTCTGCTCAGTTCATGATCTCTGGGTTCGTGAATTTAAGCTCCGTGCGGAGCTCTGGGCTGACAGCTTGGGGCCTGGAAGTTTTTCAGAGTCTGTGTCTCCTTCTTGCTCTGTGTCCCTCCCCCGCTCATGCTCTGTCTATCTCTCAAAAATGAATAAACCTTTAAAAAAAATAAAAAATTAGGTCAATCTAGTAAATGCTGAAACTATTTGCTAAGCCATTCAAAGGCACATCCATCCCGAGGTTTCTCCTCCACTTGTGTGTTCTCACAGCTCTCTGTGAACATGTGTGCCACGGGCCAGACCTCTTCCAAACAAAAGGAAGCGGGTCCATAGAAGACGTGCGCTCCTAAAAGGTATAAATACATTGAAGAAATTCTCTGAAGGCTGATACGGCCCCTGATTTCCTAGGCAAGGGCTCTTACCACACTAACCACCATTTAAGAAGCAGGTGTGTGGAAAGAAGCCAGAGGGATGAAAAGGGGAGGAAAAGAAAAGGTGATTAATGGGAATCTGGTGATTTATGGAAGATGCTTTTTTTCTTTAATAATAAAGAGTTTATCCCTAGGGTAGAAAACAGGAAACAACAAAAATAAATACCATTTGCCAAAACCATAGAGTAAGAGAGTCAGACAAGGAAAGAGAACAGCACAAAGCAACGCTCGTTTTCAACATCAGCGGTGTTGGAAAACCACAGGGGATATGGGAACTCCCTTTAGGAGCTATTTGTTTAAACAAAAATATATTTATGTTGCCTGATTTCCTGAAAGTTACTTACTGAAAATGGGCCACTTATGGATAAGAGGCTGCAGCTCTCCAGGCATGAGGAAAACAGATTTTGTGTCTGTTCCGTGTTTCTTTCTGGGAGAAATCTGACTTACAACATCAGGGTGCTCAAGACACCTCAGCTGCCTGATTCCGTCACTAACCAAATGAGCACGTGGCTTTTCATAGCGACCATGAGGTTGGCTCCCTAGAGGAGTGTTCTAAGTGTGAATTATCTATGTGTGTGCGCAAACTAAAGGCAAATTCATAGTAGAAACGCAAGCAATTTATAAACACGATCTGTTATGCAAGTCTGTACACTGCTAAGAACACAAAAACAAGTCACAGCGATGTGAGTGCCCAGGTTTTTCCACAAAAGCTGACCTGTACACATAGAAGGGCAAAATAGCACAAAGCAATCCTATTGCAATACAAGTAAGGAGAACAGCCAAAAATAATAACGTGTGTGCGCGCACGCTTAAATTATTCTGAATGTTCGTTGAAGGGAAACAAGTTTAATTAGAAGATGAGCTGATAAAAACGGTTATGAAGATTCTTAAGGGAACTTCTAAACACATTCAAGAATGATGAGGCTGGCAACACAAGTTTTGGAAAAAATTAGGCTTATTTCCCATGACAGTTTTGTTTTTTTCCCTTTGTATGAATCAGTGTATCACTTATATAACTTGTATTCCTACTCAGACACAACTGAGCTCACATTAGACCCCCTCAAGACAGGATCCAGGATTCATACGAATTTGTCGTTCTGGAATCTAATACACTAGGATACCTAGGAAATGGACAAATGAACAAATGAGTGAATGAACAAACAAATGAATGATTTGCTGAAATAACATTGTGACTAATTTTGTAATGGAAGAATATGATCTTCAATAAAGGCATTGATTTAAGCTCTAATATCTCTCAGAATCACAAGAAAACAGCTGATGCTGAAAGGGGATACCTGCCTCAAGCAGAAGCAGCTAAAGAAGAAAGAAATACTGGGAAGAATACTGGGAAGGAAGGGAACCGAGAACATTTCTAATTTGGGCAGTGGAGCAAAAAGGAAAAAAGAAGATAGGGGTGGGGGAAGGGAGCAAATAGCAACAGCCCTACTGGAATTCAGCAACAGGACTTGAACTCTAAGACAGATTAATAACAATCCTAAAAATAACAGTAATTATTGACCACTTACTACGTGGCAGGCAGTATACATGCATTATCCAATTTAATCTTTGTAACAAAGCTTCAGTAAGTACTTCCATTATCTTCATATTACTATGAAACTGAGGCTGAAAACGGGTAAGTAATTTTCTGAAAGTCAACCAGCTAGTCAGTTATGGAAAAAGGACTCATACATGTTTCTCTGACTCCAGAAGGGGTCATCATCAGTTTAGCCCTATGACATATGTGATTGGTCATGAAAATATAAAGCTTTGGGTTTTTTAAATTTTTTTAATGCTTATTCGTTTTTTGAGAGAGAGAGAGAGAGAGAGAGAGAGACAGCGTGAGTCAGGGAGGGACAGAGAGAGAATAGGAGACACAGAATCCAAAGCAGGCTCCAGGCTCTGAGCTAGTCAGCACAGAGCCCAACGTGGGGCTTGAACCCACAAACTGCAAGACCATGACTTGAGCTGTAGCTGACTGAGCCACCCAGGCACCCCACTTTGGGCTTTTTTAAAATTTATTTCTAATTCTTATTTATTTTTGAAACAGAGACAGGGTGGGAGGGGCAGAGAGAGAGGGAGACACAGAAACTGAACCAAACTCCAGACTCTAAGCTGTCAGCACAGAGCCAGATGTGGGGCTCAAACCCACGAACCATGAGATCATGACCTGAACCAAAGTCAAATGCTTAACCAATTGAGCCACCCCTGAGGTTTTTATTTTTCAATTTAAAAAAGATGTGGGAAAATTATAGAACATTTATTTGTGAGCAAATGGTAAACTAATGTGCTGTTAAGGAATTTAAATGCCATGTACATTTACCACTTACATTCATTTGAAGGAGAAGTAAGTGTCGAATTTTTAGTTTCTCTAAATAGCAAATTTAATTCTGGGTTTCCTAAGATTAACCACAAAGGAGACTGAACTGGGAAACAAACCTCCCTAAGGCCCAAGAGATTATCGGTCTGACAGATATCCATAAGGAACAAACCATCAACACAATATATCGTTCTAGCAATGAAAAGACCAAAGCAAAGATTGTTAAGGCTGCTGAGATAAGGTAACATCAAATCTTTGTAATAATCTTCCCTTTGCTACTAAACCAAATTGTTAATGCTGAAAATAAAGTATGAATCACGGCTATCTAGTTTAATCACCTATTTATACTTTTTTTTTTTGGCATGGGGGTGTGTGCTTCTGTCTCCCGCACAGGACAAATACGTGTTCACATGGAAGCTCCTTTCTCACTATTTCCTTGTCCCCAGGGTCCTCATTCTCTTTCAATATGTCTATCTTCTGTAAAACACAAATGGTTCAGCTCCATCGAGCGGGTGATAAACCTTAAAAATGATAAACTGGACAGGGTAGCACTGAGATTCTAAATTAGACAGACCAGCAGCCATCCTTGCTGTAATGCAATAAATAAAGCATGAACAATTACATTAAACAATTTCTGATTTGAAGTTTGGTTTTTACATAGTAGAAAAATTAGGCCATCTTGGCCTTCCGTAGGAGGAAACTGCCTCGGAAGGGGTCTGTGTGCTTACTTTTGCATCTATAAAACCTGCAATCTATCACTACCATGCACACATACCAACCTCATAATTAGATGTATGCATGTAGTATTTGTCTATTGTGTACAATATGTTACAAGATATATTGAAGATAGTTCAAACAATTGAGATTGGCTATAAAGAACTTGTCTTCATTAGTTGGATTTAAAACGATGTTGGTAAGTGCCCACTATACTATGGTTCAGTTCTGGTTTCCCTTCTTTCTTTTTTCCTTTGAATATTACAAGGTACAATTCTGTCTGGCAGGAGCATCAAGGGGGTGGGAGGGAGGAAACAATGAGCAAGCCAATAGTACATTTTGAAAATAAGACCAATCAATAAGTATATTTTGAATCTCTTCAACATATTGACTAGGAAGTCTAATAGATGACCATGTGTGGGAACAGAAACTGCTGTTTTAGCAGCATCTAATGAGATTCCAAAAATTTAGTGACTTGGACGTTCTTTCACACTTATATTCTGGGTAGTATGACGCCATGCAGCATGTTTCACTCTCTTTATACCTTGGTGTTCTAGTGCATAAGGAAATTCTTTTCTCTATAGCTTTAAATGTTGTCCAGGAGCTGGCTGCCAGGAACGTCTCTCACATTCCTATTCAGAGCTCTCTGAGAAAAGCTGTCATTTTTCTGTTCCATTCAAGTCTGGCTACTTGGTCCCCAGACACCAGAGTGAAAGGAATGTCTAAGATAACATCTTCATTTATTCATATGATTTTCATCTTGGACGCTATAATAAAAGCCAATCATAAATCGGGGGGAAATGGAATAATATGACACATACTATGAAATGAAATTTATGATGCAAACAGAATAGAAGAGATACTGTGGCACATGAGGGTTATATCCTTGTCATCTACAAGTGTCTTTGCATATGACCTACACAGGGTAAGTCTTATAAATCTGTTTCTGAGGAAGAAAAAGGAGGGAGAAAAACTAAGTCCTCCCAAGGACTCACTTCAACAAAACTGTATATAATACTAGGCATTTTTATATAAAGTTCAACCCTGTTCTCCCTAAAAGAAAACCTAATCAAACAATAGAGGAGCAAACTCGGAATACTTTCTACCACTCTGCACTAGAAAACGGATACACTTAGGTCTCCAAAGAGGCCCCGCGATGACTTCTACTAAGCTTTAAATTCTCTGGAACGGCTGAGTTTTATTTCTGGCGGGAAGAGCTTCTGTCTGGCTTTTCTTTTTCTTTTTAAGGAGAAAAAAATCTATATAATTATGGGTTTGTAGTTACATGTGTGGAACAAAGTATGGATAAAGAAAGAAAAACAGAGCATCAAGAAGCTTGTTATCGCTAAACATATAATGCTAGAATATTCTAGCAATGCTGAATAATATAATGTACTGTAACAAAACTGTAATTTAAATCAAGATATCAAAACATTTCAAAAGAGAACAAGTTTAATGATCTTAAAAATGTATCTTTAAAATAAAATGTGATCGTTGTTATTAACAAAACGCTATAAAAAAGATACACTAGACCATTGCTTCTGTTTATACCCACTACAGTTTCTCAGGAAATAGTCTTAACAGAGCAACTCTCATTAATGTGCAAAAAGACAGTGTTTCTTCTTTGAGCCCTAACCATCCTGTATGCCATTATTTTCAAGACAACGGCTATAAAAGCTATAAACATTATAATGTTTTAAACATCACCTTATCCAGATATAGCAATGGCCAATACACTTATCCCTTCTTCACCTTCTCTCCATCCCCTATTTCCCAATCAAACATTATTTTTCCATCTCTATAGAGCTTGGGCATCTTAAGCAAGAAAATAACCAAGGTAATCTTACGTGCAAAATCTAAAAACATCTCTTGCAGAGACTAGGACCTGTGAGATATCTGAAGACCAAGGCAGGGATAAGGATTTATTGGACCAAACCACATAGGACCTATATATCATGAGCTGCAGGACAGAACTTATTAAATGATTTCACTGGTCACATAACTGAATGTAAAAGGGGAAATGTTTCACTGACTGTGGTCAAATATGATTTTTGCCGCAGTAGATTAAAGGCCCCAGAAGAACCCTTAGTTAGGTCAGTGACCAAATGTCACTCCATGTGCTTATGATCTTCATGGGCAATGCCTCCACAGCCTTAGATGTGTGAAAATCTAGCCTGAACCCAGCCATGAACTTCGGTTTGGCTTCCCCTTTTGAATGGATAAGCACTTTTGACATAGAAGTCTTACCTTTCTTCCTCATAGACAAGGCAACCAACAAACAGAATTCAGAAGAATTCAGATTTACAGATCAGGCATGGAAATACAAGTATTCTCAATATTAGATCAAATAAGAAATTATCTAGAAGTCATGGCTCATCCAAATGTTGACTCTTGCTGTTCATCTACCAGGAGATGGAAAAAAGTAAGAAACAGAAGTTAAGCTCAAATTACTCATGTGCTGCTAGCTAATATATCTGGTGGCTATCTTCCGTGGGGAAAGAATGCAGAACATAGGAAAAGATACAATGATTATATGTAGCTTCTGTTCTGTAGGTCCAACACCTAAGTTATTTTCCAAATAGCCAGGGGTGGCAGCTCTCAAAGAGATTATCCTTTCCAAGCTCAGGAAGTAACAATGGAAAGTTAAGAAATTGCTCAATAAATAAAAGCTTATGTTGATGCTTACTGTATTATATATTATTTAAATTTTGTATGTTATGGACAACAAACTTTATTAATACAGACTCCTAAAAGTTACAATCTTGGTTACTTCTGGGTGATATAATCAGAAGTCATTTTCACTTGAACTCTATACTTTTGCAAATTTTATGTTGCTCTCCAGCAAGCATGGAGTGATTTTATACTCAGAGGAAAGAAAGGAACACTCTCCATACACCATACCCACCTCACGAAGAATAATGGAGGAGGAAGAGAAAAGAGGAATATTATTTAGAAAAAAAAAAGAGCCTGCCTTGAAATCTTCCTCTGTCATCTGTCTCTTCGTCTGTTACTGTCCCCGTTTTTCTCGGCAGAAGCCATGTGTGCTTCCAGGGCACGGCTCTGAATCCCGCCACCAGCATGGACCAGTGTGTGCCACTGACTCTTGCTAAACCATCGTTCTCCCTTCTTTAAAATGAAGGCAATGGTAGTATTTCTCTCCTGAGAAGTCCAGGCAAGATAATGCATCTAAAGTTCTTAGCACAGGGGCGCCTGGGTGGCTTAGTCGGTTAAGCGTCCGACTTTCGCTTGGGTCATGATCTCGCGGTTCATGGGCCCGAGCCCCGCGTCGGGCTCTGTGCTGACTGCCAGCTCAGAGCCTGGAGCCTGTTTCAGTCTGTGACTCCCTCTCTCTCTGACCCTCCCCTGCTCACGCTGTCTCTCTCTCTCTCCTAGAAATAAAAAAAAATAAAAAAAAAATAATAAAGTTCTTAGCACAAGGACTGGTTTCCAGAGTAGCTCCAACAGTGTTAGCTACACTTTTCTTTCTACCAGTCTTGTCTGAAATCTTTTTTTTTTTTAATTGAAGTATAATTAGCATATGGTGTTGTATTAGTTTCAGGCATACAGTATAAAGATTCTACAGTTCTATGCATTGCTCAGTGCTCATCAAAACAAGTGGCCTCTTTTTTTTTAATGTTTATTTATTTTTAGGGGGGAAAGGCACAGAGAGAGGGGGAGCGAGAGAATCCCAAGAAGGCTCCACGCTCAGCGCAGAGCTCAATACAGGGCTCAGTCCCATAAACAGTGAAGTTGTGACCTGAGCCGAAATCAACAGTCGGAGGCTTAACTGACTGAACCACCCACCCAGGTGTAGTCTTGAGCCCCTGTATGTACTTCAACTCTCCCTCTCCCCACCTACCCTCTGGGAGCCACTAGTCTGTTCTCTGTATTTAAGTGCCTATGTTTTGAGGGATTTTTCAATTTGTCCTTTTTTTTCTTTGTTTGTTTTGTTTCTTAAATTCCACTCATGAGTGAAATCATAGGGTATTCATCTTTCTCTGACTGATTTATTTCACTCAGCATTATACTGCCCTAGGAAATCTTTAAGACTTATAAATACTTTATAACTTACAATAAGCTTTAACAAACAGTTTACTCTATAAACTGAGAGTAAGAGGCAAGGCTAGAATTCAAGCCTTATCCTCCCCACACCCAAGTCTGATAACCAAGCACCACTTCTGAGTTGGACTTGTTAGTTAGCTGTGGTTATTTAGGTCTTATAACAGGATGCCACTAAAGAGGAAGTCATGGCCAACTAAAGTCAGAGGCCCATCCTAGAAGCACTCCAAAACAAAACCCCAAGAAACCAGATAAAACCAGAGAGGCTCAAGATGGCTGACAAAGTAGGCTGGACACCCCTGACCAAATAAGGAAGAAAAAGCATGAAACCAGCTTCCAAGAAATGCCTGCCTCAGGTGATGAATATACCACACCCTTGTTAACAACTGTCTGTAAAAGATAGAAACCCAAACTCTAGTGGGCACAGCACCTCTTCCCTCCCTCCCCTCTCTCTTTCTCATCCACTCTCACATTTCAAGAGTATACTTTCACTTTAATAAACTTTCCTGCTTCTATGTTCATCCATTGCATTTTGTCTGTCCTTAAATTCTCCTGACAAGACTGAGACCCTTTGTTGACATTTGTGGGATGGGCTGGACAGAGGCCTCAGGGCCCGGGATCTCCCCAGTCCACCCAGCAATAGACAACACACGGACCTACTGGCATGCAGAAACTACTACTAGGCTTACAAGAGCCTATTGTTCAACTTGAGGAATTCTCAAGATCACTGTTAAACAGAGCCATTATTAAACATTAGGTGACATAACTACACAAATCATAATATAAAACTTACAATTCAATTAAAAATATTTTTTAAGTTTATTTATTTACTTCGAGAGAGAGAGAGTGGGGGAGGGGCAGAGAGAGAGGGAGAGAGAATCCCAAGGAGGCTCCACGCTGGATGCAGGGCTCGATCTCATGAACCCTGATATCATGACCTGAGCCAAAATCAAGAGTCCGACACTTAACAGGCTAAGTCACTCAGGTGCCCCAAATTAAAAAAAATGTTTTTTTTTTTTTAATGTTTTATTTATTTCTAGGAGAGAGAGAGAGAAACAGCGTGAGCAGGGGAGGGTCAGAGAGAGAGGGAGTCACAGACTGAAACAGGCTCCAGGTTCTGAGCTGGCAGTCAGCACAGAGCCCGACGCGGGGCTCGAACCCACGAACCGCGAGATCATGACCTAAGCGAAAGTCGGACGCTTAACCGACTAAGCCACCCAGGCGCCCCTAAAAAAAATGTTTTTAAAGACTTTATGTTTAAGAAACCTCTACACCCAGCATGGGGCTCAAACTCACAACCCCAAGACCAAGGGTCACGTGATCCACTGACTAAGCCAGCAAGGTGCTCCTAAATAAAAACATATTTAAAGGTAATAAATACACAATGCTCATCCCTTCCTAATTATTTTACTATTATCTCTACTCTTAAGGTTATTCGCACCTATGACATCTGTATGGTGGAGACGCTAGCTGATGGAGTGCTACTGTGCATGTCTGCCCAGTCCACTTTAAAAAGTCACGTTGGTAGCTTGGTATCAGCCAAACAGGAAAATGCCACAAATCACAGCTTGATATTGTTTTGTTGATTTGAGACTAATAAAGAACATGCAGATTAAATTTAAAGAGTGCCACATCTGGAGATGTTATACTCCCGAGTAGAACAAGCAAAATTAATGACATCTTTCCAATATTTAAAACTCTTATACAATATTTATGACAGAATGGCACTTGTCCATCAATTGCAAACACAGAATGCCTGTGGATATAAGAGTTTGACAAAATCCACAGAAGTTTCATCTGACAATTGATAAAGCTATGTGGAATTTGCAATAAAGAGTAGTGATTTTAAAATTATTTATAAACTACAGGCTACACATCTCCTGTGTCAGTAAAATTTATAATAAACACACACATGTGCATGCACACAAGCACACAAGCACACACACACACACACACACACACACACACACATTTATTTCCCAGAGAGACAGAACTCAGACACCAGCACACCACCAGACTGACCATTGTTTTATGCTACAAGGAACCTAAAAGTTCTCAGCAGAGTCCGAGGCTCATTTTCAAAGCACTAAGTTGAATTATAAAAGGATTTAGCTTCAATTGGGTGTAATCAACTGGATTATTATATTTAAATATGGTACATGGAAGGGCACCTGGGTGGCTCAGTCAGTTAAGCATTCAACTTCAGCTCAGGTCATGAACTCACAATTTGTGAGTTCAAACCCCGTGTTGGGCTCTGTGCTGACAGCTCGGAGCCTAGAGCTTGCTTCAGATTCTGTATCTCCCTCTCTGTCTGTCCCTCCCCCACTCATGCCCTGTCTCTCTCTCAAAAATAAACATTTAAAAAATTTTCTTTTAGGGGCACTTGGGTGGCTCAGTTGGTTAAGCGTCCGACTTTGGCTCAGGTCATGATCTCACGGTTTGTGGGTTCAAGCCCCGCGTCAGTCTCTGTGCTGACAGCTCAGAGCCTGGAGCCTGTCTTCAGATTCTGTGTCTCCCTCTTTCTCTGATCCTCCCCTGCTCATGCTGTCTCTCTCTCAAAAATAAATAAAACATAAATTTTTTTTTAAATTTTTCTTTTAAATATAGTACATGGAGTAGTCGGCACTACAGGATTATGAAGTAATAATAAGAACATAGCTTCAAGTTCTGTCCTCATTATGGAAAATTTACTACATAGAAACACAAATTGGGTAAAGTCAAGATAGCTTTCTACAATTCGTGAAAACACTGGGGTTACATCCGAGACAGCTGAGCAGGGAGAACAGTCACATAAACCTGCAACACGAGGGGAATGGCACTAGTGGGGACAAGGGGCTATGAGAAGGCTGGGGGAGAGTCATGAGCTAGGATCCCAGGTCCTAGTGAATGGCAGCCATGTCATTTGCCTCAAAAGAATCAAGAGAAAGGAGGAAACTCCCAGGGAGCAGGAGGAGGAGGAGGAGGAGGAGGAAGAGGAGAAGAAGAAATCTGGGCAATATGGTGGCATAACAGTCAGGAGGAAGGATTTTAGAATCAGACACCCTGCACTCAAACCCAGGCTCCCCAACTCACTAACCATGTGAACTTGGGCAAGTTACTTGGCCTCTCTAAGTCTCTGTCTTCATCTTGGTGCAAAGGATAGTAACCACAGGCTCAGAGCATTGTAGTAGGGGTCAAACGAGACAACACACATCAAGTGCCCAGCACAGTGTCTAGTACACAACAGTGGTCAACAAATACACCTGCCACTGTGATTGTTGTTTGTTAGCCTTGAGTGTTGAAACTGTTACCTTTGAGTGGTCGTGTTGGGGTGGGGGGGTGGGAGGGGCGGATGCAGGAATTGGGAAGAAGGCGTTCCAAGCAGAGCAAAGAGAGCAAGCAAAAAACACAGAGGACAAGTTGGGACCCAGTTAGCAGCCCTGAGGTACCTGAATGTTCATGCAGGCCCAGGCCGGGCACAGCTTGGTTGCTAAGGTGGAAGACTAGACTAGAGCTCTGCCAGAAGACTTCACCCTTCCTCATCCTCATTCCAAGCAAAGCAAAGTCAAGTTTTTGATGATCTTACCCTTTTTCTCCTGACAGGTACTGTAAATTGTGCCTCTGCTATATTTGTGAAGAGCCTATAAGGGAATGATAAATCAGGCAATATTACATATATTCATCAGTACCTTAATTGTTGTTAAATACTAACAACACCTAAAATTGATCTGCACCAAGATTTACTGCTCTGACAAAAATTCACCTGGAAGAGAATACATGATAATTAAGAAGAACGACCACAGATTTGTGGCAATGTAAGGTGTACGAACAAGATTTAAACTCCTCCCTGCGGGAATAACTGGGTGATGTTTATTCTGTAGATGAACAATGTGATTACAACAATGGAAAAGATTGATGAGATTTTTTTTTCACTGTGAGAGTTTGATTCAGCCAGCTATCTCAGATAATAGAATGATGCAGAACCAAGTAGTCCAGTACAAATCGAGAATTCTCTGTGAAGGATAACTAGCACACATCTTCAGTGACCTGGGAAAATAGCTTGCAAGTTAAGTGGGCACATTAGGCAGCGACAGACTGGCATTAAAGTGACCAGAATTGAAGAAAAAAAGATTTCCCCTCAATCAACCACAACTGCATTTAACCAAACTAGAGAGAAATGGGACGAGACAAATCATAGTCTTATCACGGATAAGGTAATAAATTGTTCTCCTTTTGTAGTCTTTTGGATATGGAGGCTGCTATTTGGTAAGCCTACAGGTAAGAGGTAATTTTTAGTAAAGTGTCTCATCCAGGAAATGAAGAACCACCTGGCTTATCTCTGTAAACATGCAAACTAAAAGCATGGCTGTGTTAGTTTTCTAGAATCTTGTTACTTAAAAGGGTAGGGAGATAGCACCTTGAATTTGTTAGGAACACAAAATCTCAGGCTTGAGATCTCTTGAATTCCCATTGCATTTTCAACAAGATTCCCAGGAATCCCGGAGTCCTTTACATATCAAATTTTAAGAAGCACTGATCCAGAGGGGTGCCTGGCTAGCTCAGCTAGTGGAGCATATGACTCAGGGTTGTGAGTTTGAGCCCTATAGTGGGTGTAGAGATTACTGATTAATAGAAACCTTAAAAAAGAAGAAGAAGAAGAAGAAGAAGCAGCAGCAGCAGCAGCAGCCCTGATCTAGAGAGCTAGACACCATTCATTCAATATATAAACTTTCAAAATCCGTACTGTTCAATATGATAGGTAGCCAGTAGCCACAAATTAAATTTCAATTAATTAAGATTCAATCAAACTAAAATCAGGGGGTTCATTTGTACTAACCATATTTTCAGTGCTCCATCAGCACATGTGACTAGTGTCTACCATATGCATTTCCATCATCACAGAAACTTCTAACAGGTAGAGCTAATTTAGACACTGAGATATATCACTGAGGAAAGAAGATCAAGATTCTTTTACTCAGGAAGCTTAGATGGATGGAGACAGATGATAACCAACAAACAAACAAGTGATTAAATTAAAGGGTATGTTGGACAGTTAAATGCGAAAGACAGAAATTAAAACTAGAGCAGTCTAACGGGATCAGGAAGATGGAGGGAAGGTTGGAACTTTAACTCTGGAGGGTTTAGTGGGTTTCACTGAAAAGGTTCCATTAAAGGAGAAGTGAGAGGCCACCGGGTGGCTCAGTCAGTTGAGCATTCAACTCTTGATTTCAACTCCGGTCATGATCTCACAGTTGACGGCATGGAACCTGCTTGGGATTTACTCTCTCTCTCCCTCTCCCTCTGCCCCTTCCCCACTTGCACATGCTCTCTTACTCTCTCTCTTTCAAAATAAATAAAATAAAACTTAAAAAAGAGAGAGAGAGAGAAAAGAAGGCTGTTAGCCAGCAGGGAGAATATTCCAGACAAAGGGAAAAGCTTGTGCAAAGTCCCTATGGTAGATGTGTTTCAGCAACAAGAGAGTTTCTGTGGGAGTCAAAGGGTAGGAGAGCAGAGAGATAAGGATCCTTACAGGGGAAGGGCCTCCTTTCTTACTGTAAAAGACTTGGGCTTTTCCCTGGAGTTGAATGAGGAGCCCGTGCAAGCTTTTGAGCAGGGGAGTGACATGCTTCAACACCATCTCAAAGCTATTCTAGCTCAGAAGAAAATGACTCTAAGCAAAAGTTCTTTGTTTTAATTCAAGGTCACATCCAGGTGAAGAAGGACACTATCTGCACTGGCAAAATGGTGTTGTTTACAAGTTTGGGTAACCATCAGAAGCTTGTTAATGATACACACACAGAAATCATTAGAATTTATCATTGGAAAATTCTGAAACCTTTCCTGAGTCTCCATTAATATGCAGCCATAAGGTCTTATAGGTTACCACCCAGAATCTGGAGCCACATTTGTTATGAACTCTTGATCAAATCCTGAAGAATGCAAATTAGTCATCCAAGTGCCTGGAAGGCAGAATTCGGCCTAAGTGTCTCATCCTCAAAACTTGTTGATTATGTTGTTACTAATTTACAGGTATTTCCTGAAGACAAAGAAATCTGTTCAAGAGTTCCAAGCTCTTTTTTTTTTTTTTTAACCAAACCCCATCCCTGAAAAATGCTAAAGCTTTGGAAATCAAGGTACGGGGGTGTGTTTAGTTGGCTTTTTCAGAATCCCAGGAACAGTGACACATTCACATTGAAAATGTTATCTTGCAGGTGATCCAACTACAGTTCTAAGAGCTAGAGGCCACTGTAGCCTGTTGACAAAATGCCATTATCATTCTCAAGGCCTGTGCTCACCGCGTGGAAGTTATATTGAAGAGGCAGTCCTAACATGATCTAGAGCAGTCGCCTGCGATTTCTTCTTTGTGGACCAACACCAACCATGATCCAGCCAGAGTTCTGGCAGAAACACAAAGTAAGGTCACCTTCAGTAAATTAAATGAAATGAACAATAAATCAAGGCAAGCCAAGTCACTGGGAACTAACGGCTCGGATGCTCATGACAAGTGAGTAAATCAAGGAGCATCACTTGTATGCATCCGGGCATAACATTTTTAAGCTACAGGGTATAAGGGGAAATTTTAGCAACTAAGTTATTGCCACTTTGAGCAATGGGAGTCCAGAACTGGAGCTGCTTTATCACTTCATTCATCTGTTTATTAAATACGGACCTCTGTGTTGAGGACCTCCTGTGGGCGGGGACTATCCCAAGTGCCAAAAACACCAAAGTGTACCTGCTATAGTACCTTGTCCACATGAGGGGTACAGTTTAAGTTTCAAGCTCCTTTTCTGCTCCTTTCTTGGCCAGGAAACTTCCAACATGAGGAGACCTGAAGAGATCATTTGTGGATGGGAAGGATTTGAAGGCTCTAAAAAGCTGGAACAGGAGACATACTGGCAGAAGGGGGCTCTCCAGAGGCATATGTACACAACAACTTTCACCTTCTCCATTTTGAAGCCGGAGCACCTGAGAGTCATGTTTGCTTCCCTTGTCCACGCACAGGAGTCACCCACAAGATGTGAAGCAACCCTCCTCATCTCACCTCCTCTCTAATACAGCAAAGCAGAAAGAGCAGGGCAACTATTTCTAGAGGTTGGATACATGAAGAAACTAGAAATGAGCAAAGGGGCTAATAAACCTAAGGAATTAACCACAGGGGGAAGGTAGAAGATCTCCTCTGTTGAAGACAGGGGTAACAGGAAGAGTTAAGAAAAGGGATCAGGAGGGGCACCTGGGTGGCTCAGTCGGTTAGGTGGCCAACTTCTGCTCAGGTCATGATCTCATGGTTTGTGGGTTCAAGCCCCATGTCGGGCTGTGTGCTGACAGCTAGCTCAGAGCCTGGAGTCTGTCTTCAGATTCTGTGTCTTCCTCTCTCTCTGATCCTCCCCCACTCATGCTGTCTCTATCTCTCTCTCAAAAATAAATAAAACATTAAAAAACATTTTTTAAAGGGATCAGGAAATGATGGCCTTCAAGCCAAATATGGACTGCCACCTACTTTGGTAAATAGAGTCTTCTTGCAACACAGCCACACTCCTTTGATGACATTATCTATGACTGCTGCTGATATAAAAAACAGAGTTGAGTAATTGCTAGTGTGATCGCATGACCCATAAAGCCAAAAATATGTATTCTCTGGTCCTTTATAGAAAAAAATATCCCAATCCCAGGTATAGAACTGTATTGACCAAAATAACAGCCACTAGTCACATAAAATGAAGCTGGTCCAAGTTGACATGTGCTGTAGATTTCAAATACTTAGTATAGGAAAAAGTAAAATATTTCATCAATAGTTTTAATATTTGATTATAGGGTGAAAAGTAATGTTTTCATATATTATGCTAAAAATATATTATCAAAATTAATTTTATCTGTTTCTTTTTACTCTTCAATGTAGCTAGTAGAAAATACAAGATTACATTTAAGACTCACATTATATTTCTATGGAAGGAATGCTTCTAGCATGATACAGACCTTGGAGACAAGCTGAATAGTAAGATTCTTGTTACTACTCTGTCTTCTATTTTGTCTGTGTTTTCTAAATGCCACTCTCAGATCCTTGTTTTAATAATTACCCCAAATTCACAAACTCACAACCCCGAAATTCTTGTAAGTTACCATTGCTGAATTTCAACAGAAGAAAGTGCATGTATATCATAATTTCACAGTAAGAAGGGTCAATGGCTGGGCAATGTAGCAGGCTGTGTTTGCTACCTAACACCATTTTTTCTGCTGTAGCAGGGCTGTAAGCAAACTCCACAAGGGAGACATTCTTTGAAGTCTTAAAGTCTACACTAAAATTTCATGCCTATAAATTGATTTACAACAAGAGTGCCAAGTCATTGATGACAAAAGAATAGTCTCCTCAATAAATGGTGCTGTGACAACTAGATCCATATCTCACATTATATATAAAAATTAATTTGAAATGAATCAATGATCTAAGTATAAGTGGTAAAACCATAAAACACTTAGAAGAAAACACAAGGGTAGTGACCCCTGTGTTTGGCAATGGATTCATATATATGATACCAAAAGCAAGAGGAACAAAAGAAAAAATAGATAACTTCGATTTCATCAAAATTAAAAATGTTTGAGAATCAAAGGACCTTATCAAGAAAGTGAAAAGACAACCTATAGGATGAGAAAACATATTTCCCAATCATATATCTGATAAGGGACTAGTAATCAGAGTATATAAAGAACTCTTACAACCCAACAACAGAAAGACAAAAAATAATCAAAGGACTTGAATACACATTTCTGCAGAGAAGACATACAAATGGCCAAGAACCACATAAAAAAGTCAACATCATTAGTCACTAGGGATATGCAAACCAAAACCACAATGAGGTACTTATTTATACCAATTAGGATGGCAATACTTTTTTTAAATGGAAAATGACTAAGGCTGGTAAGGATGCAGAGAAATTTAAACTGCCACCCATCGCTAGTGAGAATATACAATGGTTTAGTGGAACATGGTTTAGCAGTTTCTTAAAAAGTTAAACAGAAGTACCATTTGACCCAGAAATTCCATTCCTAGGAATATACCCAAGAGAACTGAAACTAGAGACTCAAACAATATATGTATATGCATGTTCATAGCAGCACTATTCACAATAGCCAAAGGTGGCAATGGCCTAATGGATCAAATCCTTTAAAAAAAAGATCAAACTGACAATTAATGACTCAAAAGACAAACAAATATGGTACCTGGAATATTATTCAGCCCTAAAAGAGAAAGAAGTGCTAATACATGATATAATATGGATAAGCCTTTAAAACATTACACTAAGTGAAAGAAGCCAGACATGAAAGGTCACATATTGTATGATACCATTTATATGAAATATCCAGAAAAGGCAAATCTATAAGATACATAAGACAGATTGATGGCTGACAAAGGCTAGAGAGGGTAACAAGAATAGGAAGAAATTGCTCAGTGAGTATAAGTTTTATCTTAGAGTGATAGAAATATTTTGAAACTAGACAGAGATTTTGGTTGCACAACATCGTCAATATGCTAAATGTCACTTTATTGTTCATTTTAAAATGGTTAATTTTAGAGCCACCTAGGTGGCTCAGTCCATTAAACGTCCAACTTTGGCTCAGGTCATGATCTCGAGGTCTGTGATTTCAAGCCCTGCATCGGGCTCTGTGCTGACTACTCAGAGCCTGGAGCCTGCTTTGGATTTTGTGACTCTTTCTGTCTCTGCCCTTTTCCAGCTCATGTTCTTTCTGTCTGTCTACCTCTCTCTTTCTCTCTCTCTCTCTCTCTCTCTCTCTCTCTCTTTCAAAAATAAATAAGCATTAAAATGTTTTTTAAAAGGTTAATTTTATGTTATGTGACTTTCACCTCAATACATTTTTTGAACTAATACATTTTTGTATTCAATCCACGATGGTTATGATTTTTAAAATTTAAAATACATTTTTCATTACCTAACCATTTCTATTCCTTACCTCCCCACCAAAAAATTATAATAAATCTGACATTAGACTTTGTAAACTACTCAAAACCTATCCTATATATATTACTCTTCTGCTCAAATTAGAATCAGTTTCTGTTGTTTACAATCAAATAACTTTAATTGCTATAGTACCTTAGTTTGTCAGTCAGGACATAGTATGTTAGTCAGGACATACCTGAGCTCTAATTTTAGAACTGCAACTAATTAGCTGTTAATCTCAGGATAAGTTGTTTAAACAAGTTGGGCTTCAGTTTCCTCACCTGCAAATTGAAGGGATTACTCTAAATTACTCACAAGAGTTTAAAATTCCATAAATGACATAAAATAGCTAACATATTTCTATCTTCTTTCTCAATATTATCCAAGAAGAGGTCACTGTCAAACAGTGGTGCTCTGATACTTTCCCAGTAAAAAATGAAATTTACATGGTAGGTTCAGTTTTTGCTCCATCTAGGTCCTCTACCTCATTCCTGTGGCTACTCAATCATGTTTAGCAGATACAGTCCAACAGATGAAACCTTTTCAAGGTATTCAGCGTGATTTTAAATCCCACAGTAAATCAATGAAATGGCCAAAGATGATGCTCAAAACCTTTGCATCTAAGTTTTGTAACTAAATGTTCAGATTGTGGTATATGGACTCCATGAAGGCACATTAAATGTTCTTCATGTGGTTCAAGGGTCTGGGCAGTAATTTCCTGAAGAAAACTTAGCCTTCTGCCTTGACTAGGTTAGTTCGTGCAAAATAGTCTTTCCTTTCTAAAAACAACAATGATGGTTTCTACCTGTTGTCTTATAGAGATATTTTAAATCACTAAGAATAACAAAGAAAAAATTTAAAAATTAATGTTTGATCCAAAAGCTACAAGGCATTAAGTTGGGGAAGTGTGATAAGTTTATTAGGTCAATTTAGGCTCTAATATACTCAGATTATTGATTTAAACCTATAAACACAATAAATCACACTGGTCATAGAGTCAGCATGAGCTGAAAGCGAGAACACAGATCAATTATCTGAGAGTTCTGGGCTTTCTCACTGACTTGGGCTTACCATTATAAAAGCACCGTCTTGGTATCACTGCAAAAATCAGCCTTTTTTTTTTTTTTTATATATATATTAAAAACTTTGGCCACTCAGAAAAGTGTTATTGGACTTGATTGGTTATAGCTTGGTTCTGTGTCAAAACACTTGGGTTCTAGTCCAAGATCCACCCAGGGAAGGTTGCTCAGCCTTACTATGCTCTGGTTTCCTCATCTGCAAAGCAGGGAAAATAGTAATGTCTCCTAACGCCTGGGACATATACCATGGAAATGTAACAGGTGATAGCCAGATTGTACATAACTGGTTTTCTTTTTATTTTAATAATGATGTGTTGAATTTTGAACATATTAAAACTAGCATATATAACTAGCACATCAAACTAACTAACTAACATAATTGCTTAAGGCAAATCTAAGAAAAAGGAAAGAAAAAGTGGGCTCCAAATAGTGCTGGCTAATGAGGGAAGGTACTTCACAGAAAAAGTCTCGTTGATAAAAAAAAGAAATAACAGAATTAAAAAATCATGATTTTTGTAATCATGTAATGAAATAATTGATTTAGGAAATAATAATCAATGACAGAGACTGTTGTGTGAAAAATTAATGGGGGACTTTACAATGGGAAAATGACAATAATCATAAAGGCTGTAGATATGGGGCTGCAATTTCTCACACACGGAGGTAATCATGAAAAAAGTTTACAGTGGCACCCCACAGACATCCTAAGTTCAATTTTACTCCCTAGTCATGCAATTTGCCAAGCCTATCCTTGTAGCTAGTAAGAAGCATGAGAATGTCCAATGTTTTCAGGAATGGTTACTTGAGACACTCTGTGAAGTCCTTACTAAGAGATCTACCCATATATAGAAGCCAATCAAGTTTTAAACTTAATTCTTATAGTCACTCTTATTATATTTTGCTGCCTGTATCCTAGTCTTCTTGAAAATGAGGGATTTTTGACTGTGGGCTATGGCAGAACCTGGAAGAGAATCTTGTACCAAATTGAAGACTCTCCTGAAAGCCAGCCTCTCCTTCAGAAGCCAAGCAGCCTTACTAATAGAGAGGAAGGAGCATCACCATGAAATAAGACCCTGGAGGGAAGAATCTTTGTGAATATGACTGCGGTATCTTTTGAATGGAAAATGCAATTTGCAAGCTTCAAAGGTGTATACTAGAACCTCACTCTCTCCTTTGAATGTTCAAATTAAGTCCTTTTTTGATGACAGTACTTCATTTAGGTTTCTATAAAGAATCAATGCAAGAAGATTTAAAAGCATGATGTTGCAGAAAGCTGACTTCCTGCTCTGGATTAAAAACATCTCAAAAGAAATAATATATAAAAGTTTGATTATTGCATATGACCTAAAATGTTTGCTGAATCACAATAAAAGCATTCATCACCCCCACAAAGCTCAGAGGCACAATGAATTTACCAGTGTCTACTAAAACCTGCTAGGTAAATCAAGTTTCAGAGACCCAGAGAATTTCTTAACTTTTCTTGTTTTTGAAATGTTGGACTGGGAGTACTCTTGAGAAACAGGAGGGTCAGTGAAAAACTTATTTTGTGCAAAAGAGCAATTTAGGAAAAATATCTAAGTTTATGGACAACCAACTCATTTGTCCAATCCAAAATGACTATAGTTTTATCAAGTCCCTTAGGGAAAGAAACATACCTAAGTTAAACTATCTATCTTGTTAAAAAGGGCGCAGCTGAGAAAATGGTCACTGCTTTTTCTTGACACCATAATGTTAATAACCTGGCATGTTTGAGATGAAGCAACACAAAGACCGTTTTCTCATTCTTGATCTTGAACTAGAGTAAGAGGGATACACACAAGTAAGTAAGTTGACTGCACGTGGCCAAGGGGCAGGGGTAGTAGAGATGTGTACGGTATTTGTTGCATCTATTAAATATTTATACATGAAATTCGAGTATCTGCTGTAAGGTGAACTGTTTTATAGTAGTATCCCTATTCTGGCATCTTCCCCAAAATCATATGGAAACAACACAATTAGAAGCTACTTTTAATTTATTCCCCCTAAAAGGAAAACCTTTGCTTCTTCCAGAGAACTCATAAGGAGATGTGGCCTGTTCCAAACTGGTGACTCAGTGCGGAAGGGACATATACATCAATCAGTGATATGAAGCAGAGATAGGGCTTCCTCTCCTTGGCATCCTTCATCTGCCCTCCCTTCTCCTGTTAGAGCTTCTTCTCTATGCCCTTGTATACATCCTGGACAGAGGATGTCCCAAGTCAACGGAGAATTTACTAAAACAAGACCAATATCCTCACAATCAAATTGAAGGAAAGGAACTATCCAGAACCTCACCTCCCAAGAGATGGACATCAAGTCTGTGCAGTCACCATCCCTCTTGGGGCTCTTGACTTACCTCTCAATCAGCAATACTGTTAGACCTTCCACCTGTGTGTGATCATGGATATTAACTATCACTGTTTATTCTTCATACAATTCCTAGTTTTTCGGAAATGTAACAAACTCAAATTGCTGGTACACACTCTTCCTACCTTACGAAGATGGAAATATTTATCTTTTATACAAAGATAGGTATGACCCCATAATAAAAAAAAAAGAAAGAAAACAAAAAGAAATCACTGAAATGGTCATTCATCACAGATTTCTTTCAATGCCCTTATTCAGAAAGCATTAGCTTTTTTAAGCCAGTTAAATGAATTTAATGAACTAGAACAGTACCCTAAGGACATAACAAAGGTAATTATAGTGATGGTGACCAACGTTAGAGTTTCAGAATTATTTGTCGATTTCTCAAATGCCTAGTGCAATGTGGGAGAAACTGAAAGCTATTCACCAAAAATTCAAATTTTCTTCTTTCTAGACATTCTACTTGACCAGACATACTTGTGTGGCCAGGTGACTGTGTTCTAGCCAAAGGGATATGTGCCAATTCTGGGTTAAAGCTTTTAAGACGTAGGTGTAATTTCTTGCCCTTTCTTCCCCTTTCACTGGCTAGATGCAGATAGCAGCATGGACCTGGAGTAAGACAGAAACACAAGATCAGAGAAGACTAGATTCCTGAATCGTCTCAACAGGAAACCCCCCTTTACTAGGAGCACCACTACCAGACTAATTACATGAGTGAAAAGTAAACTCCCATTTGGTGTAAGCCATATTACATTTTGAAGAGTAAATGCTAAGGCAGCTGGTGTCACTCTAATTAGTCAGTTCAGCAAGTTAAGCAGTCAAAAGCACATGTTCTACCTGGGACATCATGTTGTGGTAGAAAGATGGAAGTTAAAGATTAATGGGATTGAAACAAATATTTAAGGATGAAGCCATAAAAATATGGGAGAAGAGAGGTGAATTGGAATACAAAAGAGCAAAACTGACCATGAGTTGATTACTTTTGAAACCGGATATGGTTTGTGGGCATTAATTACAATATTCTGTCTACTTTTGTATACATTTGACAATTGATGCAATGAAAAAATTTTTGAAGGGGGAGTGAGAGCAGAGTTTATTGAAGATACAAAGAGAGCAGATACAGATAGACTATCTGGGAGACTCGTAAAGGAAAGGAACATGAATCTCCTCATAGGACAAAAATTTAAACAATTAAAAATTTAAAAATTTTTAAAATAAGCAATTAAAAATAAAACTATATGACAGACACATGAAAATAATAGAAAGGATTTTTTTTTATTATTTCTAGGAGAGAGAGAGAGAGACAGCGTGAGCAGGGGAGGGTCAGAGAGAGAGGGAGTCACAGACTGAAACAGGCTCCAGGCTCTGAGCTGGCAGTCAGCACAGAGCCCAACGCGGGGCTCGAACCCACGATCCGCAAGATCATGACCTAAGTGAAAGTCGGACGCTTAACCGACTAAGCCACCCAGGCACCCCTAGAAAGGATATTTGAAGGAGTCCCTGCTGGCCTAGTGGATGAGAAAATTTGAGTACCAAAAAGATTAATGATGGAGATGATAGAGATTTTATATTGAAACATATAAAATATTTTTTTATTCATAAGCCACTTCAAGAAAATCTCAGTGGTTACTAATTGGAGGTCACTAGGCATTCATTTATTAATCTGAAAATTGAAATATGGCAAAGAAACAAGTATTTTCCTTCCTATATGAATTGTATTTCAGGGTAGCCAAATGGTTGATGAGAAAAAGTCCTTTATAAAAGAAGCATCCCATCTATAAATGCAGAAAGAACAACAGAATTAGAAAACTGCCATTTTGCAACCCCTAATGAAATAAGTCCCATATCCAGACACAGGCAACTATCAATAACTGACACTAGCATCAGGTGAGAGCATAATGACACACAGGCTAACAGAAGAACAAGCTCACAATACCTAACCTACTGATTAATCTTGGCTTCCCTAAAAGAAGGACAATCCATCATTATGCATTTCATGCTGTGATGCAAAAGGACATGCAGAGCACCACCTATGAAGTATTCCTGCCTACAAAAATTTACAAAATCTAAGCAGCACTGTAGACTAAATACCAAAGTATTGAAGGATAAGTTGAAGATTACCATAAGGATGCAAACAACCAAGGTTATAATACAAGCAAATGACCCAGCTTCTCAGGGACAGAGTTTGGAGGTAGGGAAGGATAGAAGTGTTACAGAATAAAGGAGATGTGAGTAATACAACAGCTCCATACATATGTGTCTGGGCCTCATCTGGGTTCTCGCTTGAACAAAACCAACTACATATTAAGAAATTATTGCTAATTTCATTAAGTGTGCTTAAGTAAAAGGGGAGGGTCTTCAGTTAGAGATACACTGAAGAATCTTCAGGTGAAATGATGTGATATCCAGGAGGTACTCTAAAATATTGCAACAAAAAAAATTTTTTAAAGAAATAAAATGGGGATAGATGAAATAGATTGGTAAAATGTTGACAATTATTACAGCTGGGTGATGTGCCTACATGGGTGTTCATCTTGCTGTTCATTCTACTTTGATGTAGATTTGAGATTTTTAGGCACAAGCTTGGAGTCAAAGAACGTTGGTTGACCAGCTCTTTCACTTCCAGCCATAGGACCCTGGGCAGATCACCACAGCTTGCACATTTGCCATCCTGTGTCATCAAGTGGACAGGCATTTCTTTCGAGAGTGTCCAATATTGTTTCTGGGATTTTCTTCCAAGCCACTGACACCTATTCTGTGAGTTTTGATGCTGACACTTTGAATATTCTTACAGGTGCAGGCCAAACCAATTGGATCCCAACTGCTACTTACCTAGAGTGATTATAAATGACTATCTATAATGAGATATATCCCAATTTCAGAGAATAAAAAACGTGAAAAAATGCGCATTTAAAATTCTATGAAGAAAAGGCATAGAGAGACTATGATAATAAAAATGTTGAAGACAATAAGATCATCTAAATAGCCACAAAGCATCTCCTACTTTGGCCTCACAATTATCTTCACCTTGTGTAATTCCTGGGTAATTTTTAGCTTACATGTCTCCCTGGCTAAAATACCCACCTCCATTTTTTAAAAATTTTTTCAAATGTTTATTTATTTTTGAGAGAGAGAGAGACGGAGCACAAGCAAGGAAGGGGCAGAGGAGGGAGACACAGAATCCGAAACAGGCTCTGAGCTAGCTGTCAGCACACAGCCCGACGTGGGGCTCGAACCCACGAACTGCAGGATCATGACCTGAGCCAAAGTCTGATGCTTAACCGACTGAGCCACCCAGGTGGCCCATCTACCTCCATTTTTGTACAAGCTAGGGCAACTGTCCCTGGATTTGCAAATGACAGACCTTCAAAAGGTTTTTGATGGATATTTGTTGCATGAAAAACAAATATGCAAATTTTAAGTCAGAAAAGAACTATAACACTTGCAAAAATGCAAGGAGGTGCCTAAAGTCTGGAACAAAGTTCTGGAAGTTAATTTGAGAAAATCTACCAAGGAGTTGTGTGTGGCCATTTATTCCAAAGAGATTCAAAATTCTTGAGGAAGCATGAAAGTTACACTTCATCTAATGATGACTAGGAATGTACATCTGCTCTTTGGGGATGCTCTCTATATACAAGTTCTAGTAATCTCCACATGTCATCAGAAGCTATAAGAATGAGAAAATAGTAAGCATATAATCTTTGAGAAAAGAATTTTGTTGGAGTCTAAATATATTTTCCTTCAAGTCCATGTTCTGAGAGAATGATGATAGATAGATAGATAGATAGATAGATAGATAGATAGATAATAGATAGACAGATAGATAGATAGATAGATAGATAGATATAAGATAGATAGATAACCTAAATTAAGTTCTTACTATGTCTTGCTTCCTAATATCCTTCAGATAAGGATAAAAGTCATATACAAGTGTTACTTAATAACAAATCATGACAAACAACATTGATTGAATTTTATTAGGCACCAAGTATCTCACTCAAGTTCTTTCCAGGGCCATCAAATTTAGCTGAATCGTACCCAGTAGCTTACCTATCACATCCAAATTAATCCTAGCAGCAAGCCTGCAAGGTGAGTACAGTATACCCCACATTTCAGGATAGGAGGTTTACAGAGACTTGGTAACTGGCCCAAGGCAAATAGCCAGTAAACAGCATATCCAGAACTTACCCCAGGAGTTACTATGAAGACCAACACTTGTATTTGTGTTTTTAACCTAAACACACCAGTGTTCTGCAAATGAACTGTGATGAGAGATGGAGGGTTGAGGTGTGTCCCTACGTGCCACAGATAAATGCTTTCACAAAGTACAATAAAAATTAACTACTAGAAAAATGGAAAAAAATTTAACGCATTTATATTCAAACCCCAAAGTTATTGCTTAGATTCAACAGGCAAATTTACTCTTGATTGCACACGAATTTCTCAATCTCTACTCTCAGTTTCTCTGATGACCTTGCTGGACACTGTAACCACTGCGAGGATCACCATGCAAGTAGGGCTGTATGACACCATATTGTTAAATCCCTGCTTAGAACCAACACTATTTATAATAAGGTTCCAAACTTTGTCCATCTACTGAGAGGCTGAGAATTCCTTTATTGCTATCTAATTTAGCCACAGGACACCTGGGTGGCTCAGTTGGTTGAGCATCTGACTCTTGGTTTTGGCTCAGGTCATGATCTCACAGTTGTGGGTTCGAGCCTCACATAGGGCTCTGTGCTACTAGTGCAGTGCCTGCTTGGGATTCTCTCTCTCTGCTCATCTATCTCTTTCAAAGTAAATAAATAAACTTTTTTAAAAAATGGTTGCTTTAAAAAAAAAAAAGTAGGCTCCACACCCGGCATGGAGCCCAACAGCAGAGCTTGAACTTACAAGCTTGACTTAGGTCTGAACTCAAGACCTGCGCTGAGATCAAGAGTTAGACATTTAACCAAATGAGCCACCCAGGCAACCCAATCTATTATTATGTTTGTTCACTTTTTCTTCTATCCCTAAAAATATTTGTCCTGATACTGGATATAGTTTGCAAAGGAAACAATAATAGAGAACTTTTCAAAATTCGTGGTACTTTATGATACAACTGCTACAGTATTTTGATAAATGTTAGGGAAAATAGAATAATATGAAATACATTTCCTTGCCAAGGGAACATTGAATAATACTGAAGACAGGGAAAAAAAAAGATCAGAAAAAAAAACCCACCCCCCTCCCACCCTCCACAGGGAAAGACTCTTTTAAATTCATCCTGAGAAGTGAGTGGCTGTTGGGACACTGAAAAATAAGTACTTAAGAGATCTCAAATACAAAGTGACACATGGAATTCTTCAACCTGCCATGTCTCTCGAGAAGTTCTCGGTTAAATAACAAGAATGACACCCAGAATACATTGACACGCAAAATTATGTCCTAGGACAGAAAAATGGATGGGGGAGGGGGGGACAGGGTGGGGGAAGAAACCAAAGCCTCCCGGGATTTTTTTTCATGCGCTCTGAGGTTCCAAGCTAACAACAATTTTTTAAAAATCACCATGGTTTTGGGGCACCTGGATAACTCAGTAGGTTAAGCGTCCGACTTCAGCTCAGGTCCTGATCTCGCAGTTCCCAACTTCAAGCCCCGTCTCAGGCTCTCTGCTGACAGCATGGAGCCTGCAGCCTGCTTCAGATTCTGTGTCTCCCTCTCTCTCTGTTCTCCCTACTCATGCTCTGTCTCTGTCTCTGTCTCTCTCTCAAAAATAAATAAACATTAATTTTTTTTTTCCTAAGTCACAATGGTTCTTGTGGCCCTGGTAGGAATTAATGGGTCAAAACCGTGGCTTCTGAGGCTGCTCAAGAAATCGCTAATTTCTTAGGCAAGTAAGGGCACAATATGGAGGAGAGAAATTACTAGACAGGAGTCAGCAATTCGGAGCAAACCCAACCTGAAGGAAACAATTAGAAACTGGCACAGGTCCCAAATCAATAAGCGGAGGTGGCCGTGGGCAGTGAGCATAATGGCTGGGTAATGAAAACGCAAATGCAGGTAATGCGGCTCTGAGAGCAGAATGGCTCTTCAATGTCTCTCTGGCTGAAGAGAGGGTCATCTCTCCGGAGGCTGGCAAAGGCACATCGGAACAGGCTCTCGCAGTCCAGCTAGTCCCTGATGTCACAGCCGTGTGAACAAACAGTACTGCTGCGGTTTTCCCAAATCCTGGGAGAAATAAAGTCCTCACAGCTCGCTCTTGTCAAGCCCGGAGTGCAGTCCCAACAGGAAAAACACTTCTTACAGCATATGCAATGGATTCAAAGAGCTTTGGAACTGTATTTCCCATTAGCTCTAATGGAGGCTGTGCTAATAAATTCCCCAGTTCTCGGCTGAACAGGTGTAATTCAGTAATTTAGCTGTAATTGAGTGATGTCAACTCAATATAATTTGTAATGTTTTTCTAACAAATTATCTCATTTTTCCTGATAAAAAAGTTATCTGTGATTCCATGTGATAAGTTGTTTTAAAAGGCTGACATACAGTGCTAATGATAAAGATCTTTAATTGATGGAAATGGTAATAGTAGCACTGGCTAAGAATGATCTTAGCTTCTTCCTTAAACACTATTTAGCCTCTTCAACAGAACAAGCTTTCGTTTCCAACCAGTAACTGTTTTGAATTTATGGCTCATGGTCCACAGATATTCCTGCATTTCGTCACTACGATGATTCTACTGGACAGGTTCTTTACAAACTCTTAGCTGTTCCTTTCTGTGCATGGTTCTCAAACCGGATCTACATGTTTCCACCTCTATGTTAATGGTAAGGCTGGTCTTCCTGTTGGGACCACCTTCTCCTCCACATCCATGTACCTGTCAGTGGCCTTTGTCTCTCAAGCTCCTGGCAAAACCCTCCTTCTCCATGATGGTCTCCAGACCCGTGGTCAGAATTTCTGACTTTCTCACTCACCCCATATTCCGGTCACCATATTACAGCCCAGATCTGCTGCCCCTGGTGAAGGCCCATTCATACTTGGGGTTTCAGTTCAATATCTTGCTTCAAGGAGAACCTTCCCTGCCTCAGATTAGGGCACACTACATATGGCTTTGATAACTGTCCTCCTTTCCTTTGAGGCATCAACTAGTATCATTAGTATCATTTTGTCTCCCTCCTCCCCTAGAGTTAGTTTATAGCCAGGGTCTATGTTGAGTTTTTCTTCAATCTAGCAGCAAGCATATAACCCTTCTAGTCTGAAGAAAGAAGAAGAGAATGGATGAATAAGCAAACATTATCTCTGTTTCTGCCTCTCCTTCACTCTACTGATCTCCACCAGACTGTGAACCCAAGGGCAACACATTCCTCACTGTAGCCACCATGTCTAACTAACCTGCACACAAGAGAGATGAACAAAACCCAGCTGACTGAAACTGAATTCCTTCTATTGTAGTGTTAGCATCAGGTTGGGCCATAGAGAATTCAGTTCCCAGAGCTCATCATGTGTTACAGCACCTACTATCCATTCACCCTCATCAAGCTCCCTACCATGTGCCAATCACTCTGCACAATATTGCAGAACAGAAGTGAATGATATTTAGTACCAATTATTTTACCGTTTCAGGATGATTTCCATTTATGACTATATTTCTGCATTCATACCAGCTACTGGAGAAATTATAGAGGTTAATCAAACACAGACACTGTCCTTGAGGAGCTCAGAGTCTAGTGAAGGAGATAAAAATGAAGAAAAAAAATATCAGGAGGTAAAAGCCATGAGTAACAAAAGGGGCCTCACTAGACCCCTTGTGTTCCAGTGAAGGACAAAGGGGAAGTAGGCTCAAGGCTTTGGTGAGGATGGGGTTTGTTTGTTTGTTTAACATTTATTTAGAGAGAGAGAGTGAAAGGCATGAGCAGGGGTAGGGCAGAAAGAGGGGGAAAGACAGAGAATCCCAAGCAGGCTCTACGCCATCAGCGCAGAGTCCAACATGGGGCTCAGTCCCACAAACCCTGAGACCATGACCTAAGCCAAAATCAAAAGTCAGATGCTTAACCAACTGAGTCACCCAGGCGCCCCAGGGGTTGTTTTTAAAATGAGTCTTGCCCAGGTAGGGGTTGGGATTGCGAATCCAGCTAAAAGGAACCGAGATGGAAAGCAAGGCCACTGATTGGTTCAACAGATCTTTATCATCTCCTATGTGAAGCATGCGGAATACAGTAGTAAGTAAACCCAAGTCCATTCTCAAAGGAGTTTACATTTAACTGCTGGAGACAGATAGAGATAAACTAGCAACAATGTCAAGGGGTGATGAGCGCTCTGAAGAAAAACAGGGCAAAGTAAGGGACCAAGATGACAGGAGTGCTACTCTAGATGGGGTGGTCGGGGGAGGTTTTTTCATGGCAATAACCCTAAACAATAGCCTAAAGGACGTGAGGAAGGAAACCATGTTACACTCCTTGGAGAACATTCCTGCAAAGAGATTTTTTTTTTTTCAAATTGGGGTCTTTGAGCATGTTTTTGGAGGACTAAAGTTTCTTGAAGAGATTTTTAATTTTTGCTTTCATTTATATAACACTCATTTAAAATGTGTTCCAGATGTGTTGTGGATCAACCACATGGTAGCTAAAATGTGGGCATCAGCACACAACTTCTGGGCCTGTGTCTGAATTTGTATTTGTATTTACAGTTGCGGTGACGTCAGGTAGTTCTGTCATAACTGTCACAAGCCAAAGACCAAAGAGGCAGAATTATAAGGTAAATCATGTGTTTGTGCTGTAAGACCTCAGAGTGCAGGCAGGGCATGAATGAATTGTCCTGTAATAGCAGCTGAAAGTGTTAGGAGGAATTGAGTGATCAGACAGTTCAGGCCAATACGAGCTTGACACTCTATCTAGGACCTTTGACATAACAGACCCCCATGTTGATATTTCCAGCAATGAATCTATTTAAGAAAACACTATCCATCATGTTAAACTGATGTTGCTAATTTGAATTTGGTTTTGTCATTTGGATTGCATTTAATTTGTAAATATGTTTTAGTTTCATATTTGTCTATGAACTACACACAGAAAATTACACCTAGCTTTATAGTTTTACATGTTTGGT
Source organism: Hyaena hyaena (assembly GCF_003009895.1). NCBI lineage: Eukaryota > Metazoa > Chordata > Mammalia > Carnivora > Hyaenidae > Hyaena > Hyaena hyaena. The sequence continues at coordinate 969,732 of NW_024081173.1, forward strand.
AACCAAAATTATTTTAAAAATTAAACCAACATTGGAGGCTTATAAGAACTTCTCCCTTTAACTGGCATCCATATGGTACGCAGGTCCGGCCATAGTCAAAGACAGTGGTGGAAAGTCTTTGTTGTTCAGAACCAGCATCAGGCAATAGCTCTTGGTGGTTTCCAATGAACCACACAAAAATTAAAGGAAAGAAAAGAAGTGAATATGCTTGGCAGAAAAAAAAAAATCACCAACTGCATAGACACAGCAACTGTAACTTTTCTTCTCTGTGCACAAAGGCCATAATTTATGTAACCCATAGGTTAAACCTCTTTCAGAACATGTAGCCCATTGGAACCTTAAACAGTAGAAAACTACATAGGGGAAAGACTGAGGGTATAGAAGCTATAATTAAAGGTTCACTGCACTCCTGTGGCAGATTAATCACAGAACCAGAGGAAGAGTCAAGCGTCACTAAAAATGCACAATAAATCCAGCTAAACATAGTTCACCTGCAGGGAAAAGTTTTTCTCACGACACAAGGCTGTTCTATGCTGAGAATAGTGAACGAGAGCCAAGACAACTGTCTGAAAAGCTCAGGCAGTTGGTGGGAATGAATCCTTGGATCCTAGAACTTTATAACAATATTAGGTGAGAGCCGACACCTGGAATCAAGCTGACCAGGGTTCAGGAAGCACCTCCATCATCGATCAACTCCGAGACTTGAGTAAGGTCTTTAATATCACAGGAAAAAAATAAAGATAAAATAATACCTACATTATAAGGCTGTTGAAAGGGTTCAATGAGATCATTAACGCACAGAGCCCATTTAGAACACTGCCCGTCATGTAGTAAGTGCTCCATAAATGCAAGAAATGATTTTTATAATGTTCTAGCTCTATCATTATATAAGCACATGTCTCCACAAATGACTCAACAGCCTGCTTTGCTCAACCCTACAGCTCTGGAACAACATCTCCATGACGGTTCTAGATGATTAGTCACGCATACACAAGTAGAATACAAGTAAGATTATCCTTAAAATAACATCATTCTCACGCGCTCACTCACATAACCCAACAACCTAACAGAGTCGGCACCATTATTATTTCAATCTTACAGATAACAAGCACAGACCAGAGGAGAGGATGGACCTGCTTGAGGACATAAAGTTCTTAAATAATGCAGCCAAGATTTGTGTCTAACTCTGGGTCCAGAGTCTACCTTTTGAATCACCAAACGACATTGTTCTTCTAGGTATAGGTCCTTCCTCTGAGTCCAGTGGACAGAAACACTGGAGATAGTTGGTCACAGGTACATAATCGTTCATTCCTCTAGATTCTCCAACTTGCAGGCATAGCAAGCTCTAGAGTGTTCCATTCGACAGCTAAGCAATTCCCAGAGTTACAATTTATTGCTATACTGTTAGCTAATACAGAGTCAATACCAAAGTTGTCCGTTTGAACAGCATTGCAGTAGGGTTCACGAACGAAACTTCTTTTGAAAATACTGCCCAACATTTTTACATAAGGTCCCATCGACCACCACTAACTCAATTCACACTTGAATTTAGTTCCAAAAGAAAAAGGGATGCTTTAGTTCTGTCAGATAATGAGAGTCATTTAATTCATTTTGGCTTTTTTTTTTTTCTTTTTTGCCAGGAAGCACTGAGATGAACTGAACAACCACAAAATGAAGAAAATGAATTACTTTGGGGTGCCCTGTGACAGCTACTCCTATGTTTGTTTGTTAATTTGTTTTTTAAAGAGTCTGTGTCATAGTGTATCCTTTACTCAAATTATCCTATCTGAGTAATATGTTCCTTTGTAAAGGGCCACACGTTCTCTTTAAAGTAGGGGGGAAGCAGAGGCCCTTAGATGTTTCAAGGAAACTTCATGTCCCCCAAACCTGCCTCAAATGAAACATCTAACAATTGTACCTTTGAAGCATCGAGACACTGGCCATCGGGGCACTGAGGTCAGGGAACAACTGTGCAGCTCTGTACTTTACGTAGCTGGACGTGCTGCCGGCCAACCCCTTAATGAGCTACAATGGACACAGTCAATCAGAAGCCAGATCTGTGGCTCTAGAAAGAAAGCCGGCCGCAGAGGGAAGATCCCTTAAGCTGGAGGGAGCTGTTTCCTCGCAGTAGCTCGCTGCCACCGCCCAGCCCCATCATCTGTGTGTACTCCTCATTAGGAACCGCATTATGGGCCATCATCTCTTCTCCAGCTGCAAGCAAAGGTGGCACCCCGGAATTGCCCTGTGGCCCACATGCAAGACTAATGACTAGAACTCCGGCTTCTTGCTTGATGCTTGGCCTTCAGAATCACATGAACCTGTTCTGAAAGACACACCACTGTCACAGACGTATGGAGAGAGATTAAGTCCCAGATGGAAGCCAGTCAATGTCAATCGGTCACTGCTCTTAAAGCCTGGCTGGCTTTTCATCTAAGCAACAACAGAGAATGATTTCAGCTCTCAGTTCCTCAGCTCAATTAAGTCTTAGGATCCAAAGTCAAGCGATCCTGGCTTCCTAAGCATTCTCCACCAGCGCCTGTGTCTTGCCTACCCCTGGTCACTCATCTATAGCAGCTGCTTTTGATAGCATTCATCCTTGAGCACATCTTCTAATTTCCAAGCAACCACTTGACGATGCAGAATGTTCCAGCTATTCAAATGAACTATACATTATTGTTGTATCGGCTGTCCCATAAAGAGGTAAAATCTGGATCAAATGCAGGACTTGTTGTCGGGGGAGAAATGATAAGGTGAAGAATTAGCAGAAGAGCAAGAAGAAACCAGAGATGATTGAAGGTTATGAAACATTTAGGAGGCTAGTGAACACCTTCCCTTTTTTCCCCCTCTTCTGACTCTCTGGATCTGCCATTTTTAGCTGGTTTGTTTTATGCTCCGGTTGTGATATATGCTTAGTTCAAAGCTCTTGACTTTGCTTCCCCATTACAGGTAAGGGTGTCTCTGTTTCCTAGCCTTATCTACCCAGGTACTTGTCTCCCCCCAGAACTTCAATTATATATATATAACTGATATATACATACATATATATATATATAAAACTTCCTGCCAAAGGAATTTCATTGCATTTCATAGATTCCTAGTACTACATTCCAGATGCCAATGGTAACTTTTAAATTCATTCCGGTTACTTCTGCATTTTGTCTATAAATGTGCAATAGTAGCAACAATAATAGATAACGTCTTTCTAAATGCTGTATATACCATAATTCATTTAATCTTCAGAACAGTTTTACAGGGGAGGTCATCGTTATTATCCTCTTTCACAGATAAACAGGTAAAGCACAGAGAAGTCCATGGACTTGCCTGAGGACGTTCAGCTCACCAGCGCAACAGCCAGGATTTGAGTCCAGGCAGCACAGCTCTAGAACCTGTGTTCTCAACCTCTGCATTCCTCTGTTCCTCAGAAGGAACGTGACACCACCCCACCCCCAGGTTTCCATCCCAACCCTCAAATTTAAATGCTAATTATAAGGAGAGTACATGTTACGGCAAAACGTATACAAACGTATATGAATTAAAAATTAAACTGTGCTTCCTCTCCTTTGTCCTGTCCCACTACCCTCATGTCCTTACAATTTCATTCTCTGAGGGAGCCAGTATCAACAATTTGGCATGCACTTCTGGTTTTGAATATACATGTACATTTTTACATGTGTTTTTATAAAACATACTGTTCTGCCACATGCTTGGCATCTTTTCATGTCAACTCACAGAGATCTACTCCATACTCATTAATGGCTGCAAAGTAATTTCAGTGTACAGACACATAATACTGTATTTAACAAGTCCCCTTTGAAAGATATTTATTTTACCTTCAATTTCTCATGACTACTAATGGTACTGCCATGAACTTTTCATATGCCTGGTCAAGTATATTGATAGAATATACAGCTTGAAGTTTCTAAGAATTTCTAAGGCAAAACATTTCAAACTATGGTTGAGAGTTCCAAACCACCCAGTCCAAAGTTTCATATATAAATTTATACTCAACAATAGTGTACCCGTACCTCTGTATCCCTCTATTTTTGCCCACACTGGTTATTATCTCAACCAAATAATTTGTAATTTAATTATGGGAAACATGGAGTAATAATGAGTTCCCTAAGGTTTCCTTTGGGATTGCTAATCTACTAGGATCCACACAACCAGTCCTCAGAATGAAATAAAGCAACTGACTGACCTCAAAATATTCTGTCTGCTTCTCTCAAATAACTCTTCGAGTCTGACCTCATTTATATTATGACCTCCAGTTCTTTCCAGATTGAATTACATATGGAAGAAGCTCACGGAACCTAGACCAGAATCCAACAATGGGATAAAAAGATATCTTGGTGGGGAAAATGACCCTGCAAAATCATTAGAGGTGCCCAGAATTGTCTCCCATGTCCCTAGGCATAAACTAAAATATCCACTGATTTTTGACAGTATAAATACAGAATGTGCCCTGGTCTGAATAGAAATGAGGAAATTCCTGAGTGCAGGACTGAATTTCTAGGAGCTTTGTAGCATTACCTGGGGGCATGAATTAGGTAGATCTGATTCTGTCCTGAAGAAAGTAGGAAAACTACTGCAGGTGGCTACTTCCCCTCAAGCACCCTTGCTCTGAGGATCCTCTTCTAGTTCCATGGCCGGTGCCTTACATCAACTCCACTCACTGAAGATGCTGTGCTTTGCATTCCAAAATGGCACCTCCAAGGACTAACTGATATAATAAACACAGACTAATAGAAACATCATCATCGTCTTCAACATCATCTCCGGTAAGATTAGCATTATGTGAACCAAGCACTCTGCTAATTCTCTAATCAACCACATGAGGTGGATAATATTATTATCTGATTTTACCCATGTGAATAGAAGGTCACAAGTTAGTAAGTGATATTTCGAGGGCTCGAACCATTTATGCATTATGGCGAAAGCCACACTCTTGATGATTACACACGCTCCCATCCACGGGCAGAAAATAAAGAAACATATACCAGAAGAGCAAAGGGAATGGTGGCAGTTAGTGTATACTGCAACTGACACACCAGTCTGACTGTAAGTCTCCTATTTCAAAATGTCTGCATGTCTACGGGGACCAGGGAAGCAACATGCATGAGTAAAAGGCCAAGTGCATAACAAAGGGATTGGTGGAGAGTGTGGTGCATAGAACTCACCCAGAGACGGCAATCCCTTGCGCTAATTACTCTAATTACTCCCACGTGTGCATGCTGTTCAATGGTTGCCGGATCACCAAATCATTCTGAGAAGTGAAGAAATCCAAGTTTTGAAAAGTTTTTATTTTAACCACCCGGTGCTTGAAAAACCCAATTTTTAGAGTAAACCATTCCTACCTGTAAATTCTAATTTCAATGTTTTAAAAACATTTTAAAGGTGAATTTGCAAACACTGACCTCCACACATAAGTAATCCGCACATGAGCAATAACATGTCAGGAAACATGGCAGCACTGTGAGACAGCCAGCAGCCATGTGTCCTCTGCCCTTGCTACCAGACCCTTCTCTTTCTCAGGAATCTGGAAGGCAGTAATGGGCTCAGGGAAGATGGGCCCTGCCCCCAGTCCATGAGGCTGAATCATGAGTCACCTATGCCAGTGAAGGCAACTAAATTCTCCTTTGTCTCTGACCAGTCTGAGAAGGGATACACATGTGACCCCGTTCTGGCTAAAGAGAAATAAAAAGGTATCTGCTAAGAGACTTTAAGGAAAGACCTTCTTTCTTGAATAAATAAATAAATAAATAAATAAGAGGCGGCCATTCTCTCCTATCCTGTATCAGATGCTAAGCTGGGACAATGGGTCACTGAAAGCTCTGGTAGCCTTCTTGTGAGCATAAGGCAACACCCATGCTAAGGATGAAGGCTAAGACATCACGGATGGTATAATGGAAGCCTGGAAGGGGCTTGGGTCCATGGTGAGCACCTAAATCAACCCTGATGCTGTTTATCTCAAGGCTCCTTGTTCGGAAGACAGCAAACATCCTTGTGCTTTAGGACACTAGTAGTTGGGTTTTCTATTACTTGGTACTGAATACATTCCAGTGAAGGCTGTCTCTTTCAACCTCTCTTCAGAGTTCTAGCCTTTTGTTTACAACATCGTAATGCAGAAAACTTCAGCAACATCAAGTTTACCCAGTTAGAGTCTGCAACAACATGTGAGATGAGGCTCTGCCACTTGAGAACACCCACACTCTGCTTCAAAAATTTAAATTGTGCTGTTAGCTTTTCAAGATGGATGAAATCCTTTACAGCATCATATAGCAAGGACTTAACTGCTCTCATGGTTGCCAGGCAACTGCATACGCATATGCTGCCTAGAAACAAAATTTATGACCCCTGACTCCCCAGAGGAGGGTCTTTCTCCACAACTGATATGCATGTGCCCAAGTCTGACACTTTCCATCCAGCAAAGGTCATGGTGTACATCGGAGCTATCCAACAATCCCAAGCTCATTATACTGCCAACTAATATCATTCTTGATCACATCATAAATTGTGGTTTCTGCATGCAAAGCCAAACGACAGAGTGAAGACTGTCCTGGGGCATAATTCCTTGTCCTCTGGCCTGTCTCATTATATAGACTGATTGGGTACCATCCAGGCAAAGGAAAAGAACATGTGAAGGTTCCTATCAGCCTGAAGAATCACAGTCAGGTGAACAGAGTTTTGTAAACATGTTCCAATATTCAAGGAAAGTTTGTCTTCACAGTAAGTGATATGATGAACTTTAATAATGCCCCATAGAGCTTCTAACATTAAGCGTCATTTTAAAAATACATGCACATGCAAGGCTAATATATGCTCCTCATTTTATTAGTGCAAGAATTTCAAAATGCAAATACAAATGCCCCACATTTACAATTCATAATGATTCCGGTTTTTGCAAGTGAATTTTGAATACTTTAAATTCACAGAATCATGGAATGTAAAAATTAAGAGCGACTCTGAGATCAAGCAGTAGAATCCAAGAGAAGGTAAATGCACAGCTCCTTAGGGGTCAACACAGAACCCACATTGCTTGACTTCTGGTCTAAAGCTCTTACCCAAACACAATGTGCTTGTCCCTCGTGCAATCAACCCTTAATTATCGTGGTGCTGAAGGCCAGACACAATTTGGTTTCAACCTGATGACAAGCCAAACTCCCCATCTAGCCCTTCGTTGCTGTTAGTCAGGATTAGGTGAAGTTGCATGTGAGTCGCCTCTTGTCCACCCTCCACCCCAAGGTTAACAGGGGCTGAAACACACAAGCTTTTTTGTCTCATTTAATAAGTGAGGAGGTCAGCAGTCCAGGGCCGGTAAAGTAGTTCCACAGGTTCGTTACAGACCCACCTGCCTTCTGATTTACCATTCTCCATTCCTAGAGGATGGTCTTCCTTAACACGGTCAGAGGTGATGCATGAGCCATTATATCTACATTGCAGTCAGAAGGAAGGAAGACCCTTCAATAAACTGTCTCATCCTTTATGTCTCATAAAGGATTCTGCTCCTTTGGGTTCTCCTGAAAGCAAAGCCCAAGATGAGACCCAACAGCAGAGGTTCCGGTAGTTTATTTGGAAGGTGATCCTAGGGGAAAGTGAGAACTATAAGGGAAGGGGGAATAGCAATAAAACATGGGTTAGAAGCTGGTTATATATATGATCGACTGAAGTTAAAGCCTCTGGGGACCATGTGATGAACTGTGTGGAATGCATCTCAAAACTGTCCATCTCACTGACAGAGGCTGGGGCACTTATCTACCAACTTCTCCAGGCCCTCGCAGAGGTCAAAGTGATACAGCATGGCCCAAGGCCCCAGGTGAACAAAACCAGGCATTCCCCATAAATCACAATGTTAGCATAAACTGCTTGGCATGGCCCAACACCTCAGGTAGACATAGACACTCTAATTGAGCAGGATATTTCAGTGGTTCAAAGGTTATCTCCCAAGACCCATCAAAACTAGTCTTTTCATTGGAATGTGCAAGAGTTGTAAAGTCTCAAGCTTGCTGAGTTCATCTTTTACGCCGCAACCTGTTTGGCAAGAACTGAGTCATGAGGCCATACCCACCTGTAACAAAAGTAGCAAATGCAATCTTTTTCTGGGCAGCCACTTGCCTGCTTAAGATTTAGGAATTCTATCTCTGTGTAACAGTGGTTCTCAAACTTCAGTATGTCAAAATCGCCGAGAGAGCTTGTTTTTGGGTTTTTTTTTAAATATTTTTATTTTATTTCTAGGAGAGAGAGAGAGAGAGACAGCGTGAGCAGGGGAGGGTCAGAGAGAGAGGGAGGCACAGACTCCAAAATAGGCTCCAGGCTCTGAGCTGGCAGTCAGCACAGAGCCCGACGCGGGGCTCAAACCCACGAACCGCGAGATCATGACCTAAGCGAAAGTCGGACACTCAACCGACTAAGCCACCAGGCACCCCAGAGACAGCTTGTTAAAATAGGCTGCGGGCACTTCCTTCCCCCTCTCCACCACGCCCCCTGCGATCTTCTGGTTCAGTAGGGGTGAGGAGTGAGAATTTGCATTTCAGCAATTTCTCGGGTGCATTAGTTTTCTGTTGCTGTCAGAATAAATAATCACAAACTTAGGGTTTAAAGCAACACAAATCGACTATCTCACTGTTCTATGTGTCTGGTCTCACCAGACAAATTAAGTTGCAAATAGGCTGGGGTCCTTTCCAAAGGTACTAGGGGAGCTCAGTTTCTGGGTTCATTCAGATTGTTTGTAGAATTCATTTCTGAGGTCTCTGTTTCCTTCCTGGCTGTGGACTGATGGTCATTCTCAACTTCCAGTGTGGACCCATCTTTCCAGAGTCAAGTCAGCAATGAGGGTTTGGGTTATTTTCATGTTTAAGTCTCTCTCGCCTTTCTATGGTCAAATATCTCTGATTGTAGCCTGGAAAGATTCTCTGATTTTTGTTTAATTTTTTTGAATGTTTATTTTATTTTTGAGACAGAGACAGAGTGTGAGTGAGGGAAGGGCAGAGAGAGAGACACACACAGAATGTGAAGCAAGCTCCAGGCTCTGAGCTGTCAGCACAGAGCCCAGCGTGGGGCTTGAACCCACAAACTGAGCCAAAGATCATGACCTGAGCCAAAGTCGGATGCTTAACCAGCTGAGCCACCCAGGTGCCCCAGTCATCTGATTTTTAAGCACTCATGCGGTAAGATTAGGTCTGCCCACATAATCCACAATTATTCCCACATCTCGGGGTCCATAATCTTAATTACATACACAAAATCCCATACACAGAATACATAGATTCTGGAATAAGGGTGTAGACATCTTTAAGAAAGGCCATAATTCTGCCTACTTTACCAGTACATTCTGTGGCTACTAGTTCAGGAACCACACTTTGAGGGCCACTGCTATAGCAAAGGGAAGAACTAGGGCACCTGGGTGGCTCAATTGGCTAAGCATCTGACTTCGACTCAAGTCATGATCTCATGGTTTGTGAGCTTGAGCCCTGCATTGGGCTCTGTGCTGAGAGTGAGGAGCCCACTTGGGATTTTCTCTCTCCATCTCTCTCTCTGCCCTTCCCCCACTCTCTCCCAAAATAAATAAACTTTAAAAAAAGAAAGAAAAGGGAAGAACTACCAGTCTCTTCCCTAGCATAGCAGCATCAATCGAAAGAAGCACAGAAGCTGTATTGAAAGCATCCATAAAAGCTTGCAGCAAACAGACTGTACTTTACTTCTTCACTGGGCCCAGTGCCTGCTCAAAAAGTAGTGAGAAAAAGGGCACAAAGTGGGGTCCAAGAACACAGAAACAAGGAAGTGAAATCATCCTCAGACTAGAGAATCAGATCTTGCATATTCTAGCCATTTCTAGCAATGTATTCAGTAAAATTCTTAACTGATTAAGAGAGAAACAAAATGCAATCAAGCCAATCCTTGATCTAAAATAGGGGGAATTTCATTAAAACTCAACAGGTCCCTTTATGGCAAGATTCCCCATGGTCTTTAACATGCCAGGGTATGAGGAGAGCCTCCAAGAAGGAGAATAGAGTTTCTCAAAACTGTCTATCGTCCATTTTCTTCATGGCCCTGGTCATGGAACTGGACTCCCTCAAAATTGCAGTTGTAAAGGTTGCTCTGGGGTGAAAGGTGTAACTCAATATACCTACAGTTTTTTTTAGTTGGTGCTTCTCAATGTTGGTTGCATCCTGGGATCATCTCAGGAGGTTTAAAAAACCAATGCCTGGGGCACCTGGGTGGCTCAGTTGGTTAAGCATCCGACTTCAGCTCAGGTCATGATCTCATGGTTTGTGGGTTCAAGCCCCACATCGGGCTCTGTGCTGACGGCTCAGAGCCTGTTTCAGATTCTGTGTCTCCCTCTCTCTCTGCCCCTTCCCCGCTCATGCTCTGTCTCTCGAAACTTAATAAATGTTAAAAAACAAAACAAAACAAAACAAAACAAAAAAACCATTGCCTAGGCCACACACCCCAGAGATTCTGATATGCTTGGTTGGGGGCATGGCCTGGAAGATTGCTGTCCATACTCCCCAGGTAATTCTAATAGGCAGCCATGACTAAGGACCACTACTGTGGGTGACAAGCCTGTTCTGACTCCTTTAGAGTATTAGGTTAAAAGGGTGCCTGGGTAGCTCAGTTGGTGAAGCGTCTGACTCTTGATTTCACCTCAAGTCATGATCTCACAGTTCTTGGGTTTGAGCCCAGCATTAGGTTCTGCACTGAAAATGCGGAGCCTGCTTGGGATTCTCTCTGTCTCTCTCTCTCTCTCTGTCTGTCTCTCTCTCTCTCTCTGTCTCTCTCTCTCTCTCTCTTTCTCTGCCTCTCCTGTGCTCGCTCTCTTCCTCTCCTCTCTCTCAAAACAAATAAATAAACTTAAAAAAATATAGAGTGTTCAGTTACTAACCGCAGTGGGAAAACATGGTATTGCTCTATGTATTTTAATTTCATCCAATCAAATTAAGGGAGTGATTTTAAGGATTTAAAGAGAAGGCAAGAAGTGGCTGGCAGTATGAAACAACTCTATACTCAAGAATACCATTCTTTTTTACCATCAATGCCAGCCCAGATGACTTTAATCTTATTATATCTCCAGAATTTAGCACAATGCCCACACAAGGTATGTGGTCAGTAAGTAACATGGTAAATATTGAAGGAGTATGAACAAAGTCCTGTTCAAAATGCAGATTCTGGAAGAATCATGGTTCAGTCAAACCTAAGCGCACATTACTCTAGACAGATCATCAGAACAGAGAGTGAAGTGGGGAATCAGCATTTTGATTAGCGTGCTACCAGGCCCATAGACTTTGACCAATAAATACTTGATATGTGGATGAATGGATGGATGGATGGATGGATGGATGGATGGAGGGGTGGGTGGATGGATGGATGGATGGATGAATGGATGGATAAACATAAAAAGACAGGCTTACATATGTTGAAGCATGAGGTAATTAGGCGAAAGCTAGAGGAAAGAGCCCAGAGCTGGAAGTGAAATTCAGAGAACAAGTAGATATTCAACCACGTCTGTCTCTTCCTCCAGATTTGTGTAGGTCACTAAAAACATGGGGCATCTCAGTGAAACTTGCTGAAAAGCCCCTGCTGAAATGGAAAGTCTTGTTTGGAAATTTGCAAATCTCAGCTGCCTCTAATTCACCTTTGTCTTCTCACCCTGACTCTGATCCCGTGCAGCCCCTCCAGCTCTCTCCAGGATGATGGGAGAAGAAAGTGTGCCCAGGAGCCTCCTGTCTGCTCCCGCTCCTTCTCTTTGCTGCCAGCATAGCATAGCGCGCCAACTGCCAATTGCCTCTTTCCAGGGCACTTTTTGAGAGCATCTCTCTTGGATCACCCAGGCTAGATAGCTCCAGTTTTTTGGTCATATTATAACTCTTAGGATACATGCATCCCTAACAAGAACCATCTCTAAGATGATGCAGTCTGTCATCCAATATCCCGTCACTTAATTCACAGTGCTGTTTATCTTGGCTGCAGGAGAATAAATTATTGGTATATTCAGAAAGCCTCATACCACCTTTCCCCTTCTCCATTATCATAAAAGTTAAAATTACGTATTTATGAACCAAATAATTTATCTGAACATTTTAACAATGCACTAGCACTTATGAAGGTTTTTATTTCAATTCTGTTAGAGATGTAAAGTTAAATATGACTTCGGAACAAGTTGTTCTGTTTTCTCCAATATCTAATAATACATGTGTGGGGTTCCACTTTGGCCTGGTACAATTAACACTAGAAGCATAATGGACCTATAGCAATCCCCTTGAGAAAATGACAAATGAGTACCAGCAATAATTTATCTGTGGATTTCAAGGCCTGGATAACAGCACTGCTAAAACTACTCTAAAAGAAAATGGAAAGAAAGGGGAAAAAAAAAACCCTCCAAGTCAAGAGCCATCAAGAGCCAAACACTCTCACAGGTTGTTTTTGGGAATATAGAGTGTACAACATTTCTAGATTGCAACCTAGCAACAGGCATCAAATGTTCACAGCTTTAAAATGTTCATTTCTTCACCATTATTTCGAGAACTGTGTCCCAAGGAAATAATAAAAGATATGCCCAGAGATATATCATATATGGATGCTCATTTACATTGTAACTTCCCACAAAGATAAATTGACAGAAACGTACTAGTCCATAAATAAGGGGCTTATTTAATACATTTCACTACCTACAAAAGGGATTGCTATGCAGTCGTTAAAAATGATGGTCCTGAAGAATTATACCTTATAGGAAAATGCGCAAAAATATACATGCTACACAATTAAGGGGAACAGCAAGATGCAAACCAGTGTATGCAGTCTACATCCACTGTGTTCTAATATATATCTGCAACATTATTCTAGAAAGTGATCAATAAATATTTTGGAATGTGTAAGTGGCATGTGTGTATGGTGTGTGTTCATAAAGACAAGGAAACCCAAAGTGTTGACAACGGTATTGGCTAGATGACAGAATTCTGGAGAATGCTTATTTTCCTCCTCATAGTCCTCTATCTTTTCTACATTGCCTCAAAGCACATATTATTTTTGTAATACAGAAATGTTATGTTGTTACTGATTTGTGGGTGAAAGAAACTCATTGCTATTCCCCCTGGAGTAGCCAGATGATGCAAATATTCTACTGATGGATACTTCCTCCTTGGATTCATCCCAGGTGCTTAGAGGGCACCTGCCTGGCTCAGTTGGTTAAGCATCTGACTTCAGCTCAGGTCATGATCTCACGGTTCATGGGTTTGAGCCCCACTTCATGCTCTGTGCTGACAGCTCAAAGCCTGGAGCCTGCTTCAGATTCTGTGTCTCCCTCTCTCTCTCTGCCCATCCCCTGTTCATGCTCTGTGTGTGTGTGTGTGTGTGTGTCTCAAAAATAAATAAACATTAAAAAATATTTTTTAAATCCAAAGCTTTGAATCCAGAAATCATTTGGAGTCAAATCCCACCCCTCTCTTTTTCAGCTCTATGACCTTGGGTAAGATCATTCATCTCTTTGAGCTTCCTGTGCCTCTGGTATAGGGATGATGGGGGAAGTAAATGAGAAGTTATCAGCCTCCCCAACCGTTATTTGTCCCTCCCCTTCCTTTCTAATAGGACCAGACTCTGATTCTGTTTAATTGCAGCAGGTGAGAGAGGGAGACACAGAATCTAGCCCTAGGCTGTAAACTTGACCAGACCAGGACAAACACAGTAAGTTCATTCTCCCTGCAAAGGATTATTCTAGGCTGTGATTTGAAATCCTGGCCAATAGACTAGGAAAGCAAATTGTTGGGGGTGGGGTGTGCATCTGAGAAAGATTTCCTCGCTCTTAAGAAAACAAAAACACACGAAAGGATGGACACTCTTCTCCGTCTCTGGCCTTCAGACACTGCTAGGTTCAGGCTGTCTGCAGGCACCCTCGCCACCCTAGAACATAAGGGCACCAGGCCTATGAAGAAAAGTACCTCTCGAAAGAATGATTAAAAAAAAGATAGCTAAGAACCCTGTTCTCAGTAATGTTGTTGCTGAATTCTAGAAAGACCTTCTTTTATCAAAAACAATTTTTTTTACTGTGCATTTATTTTTGAGAGAAAGAAAGAGAGAGTGCAAGCAGGGAGGGGCAGAGAGAGAGAGACAGAATCCAAAGCAAGCTCCAGGCTCGGAGCTGTCAGCCCAGAACCCGACTAGGGACTCCAACCCATGAACTGTGAGATCATGACCTGAGCCGAAGTCGGATGCTCAACCAACTGAGCCACCTGGGCACCCCTAGAAAGGCTTTATTTTTTCAAGTACATTTTAACAATTTTGTTTAGGTCAAGTGAACTGGATTTCTATTAGTTTCATTTGAAAGAATCCTAAATCACACAGAAAAAGCAAAAGTGCCAAACCCAGGGCAAAGAGCTAAGCTCAAAAAATGTAAGCTTTCCCTTCTTTCTAGCATCCTCCAAATACATATATATGTATGTATGTATATATATATATACATATACAATATGCACAATGTACATGTAGGTTATAAGGAAGGTGACAAGAAAGGGTAAATAGACTTTTTCCCACCTCCCAAAACATGCACACAGGACCCAGTTTCTCTCATTTTAACATAAAGGCCCTAAGAAATAATGGACAATGTTTTCCAAGAAAAGACTTGTGCTACAGTCGATTGCATCCCGCTAAAAAGGAATCCTAGGTCTTCTCAGAAAATCTAGAGTATCAAAGACCTCCTCCAATCCTCCTCTCCCTGTGGGTCTTGAACTGGCCAGAAGCCACGTTTTGGTAAAAGGTTCCCCAGCTGGGTCAGGATGAATGGAGTGCATGCTATTACATTAAAAGAAAGCATCTGACACTTTAATATGCATGGGCTCCATTAACTGTGAATCTTAATCAAGCTATGAACACTGACAAGCTCCTTGGACTAGGGGCCTCTATAGTAATAAAATATGTACTTTTTGGGGCACCTGGGTGGGTCAGTCAGTTGAGCTTCCAACTTCGGCTCAGGTCTGATCTCCCCACTTGTGGGTTTGAGCCCCGTGTCAGCCTCTTTGCTGACAGCTCAGAGCCTGGAACTTGCTTCTAATTCTGTGTGTGTGCCTCTCTCTCTGACCCTCCCCTGCTCATACTCTGTCTGTCTGTCTGTCTCTCTCTCTCTCTCTCTCAAAAATAAATAAAACATTTAAAAAATTTTTTAATTTAAAAAAAATGTACTTTTCCCAAAATGACATTAATAAGAGTTAAATAACGGGACAATTACTTTATTCAGTTCCATATTCCAGATTAAACAACCTCCTTTCTTCATATCCCTTTGCATATGATCCCAATAAGGAAGAATACACTAGCCTGAGATATGCTTACATATTCTCTATTTTAGTTAAAAATAAAATATTAATTTTTTAAAGCCTGGATGATTATCTATCATTTGTGTCTAATGTCCAAAATGTATGTACCCCTGGGATTCACTCCAAAGAATTCATGAGTGTTCAAAAGCCTTTGGGGGTGTTTTGTGTGCTTCCTTTTTATGACTATTGCTCCTCATCCCAGAATACGGCACTTAATAAGAAGGACTAACAGTGTCCTGCCGGCCCTGTTTCTATGTGTCATCTTGCTACATTTCCAGTTAATAGCATGACTGTAATGACTAGCAATTTAAATAATGGAGGCTGAGGCAGAGGCAGCTATAAGGACACAATGCAGAAATTGCCACAGTTTATCAACATCACTGGCACCCAGCTCTTCATTACCTCCTTGAATAGGGTCAAAGTAGTTAAAGTGATGCTGTAAATACTGACTAAAACAAAGTAGCTGTTTATTCTTGATTTGGCATTGGGTATTTATAACAAACAAGTTGCGTTTCCCAGGCATGGGTTATTAGACACGAGAGTGTAATTGATATTAACCAACTTTCAGGCTCCAGTAACTTTTTTTTCAGTACGTGTCAGTTTAATTTTTTTAAAGCATAAGTAGTGCATGCCAAATGGAAAACAAGAGGAAGAACACACAAAACCCCTTAAGCCTTCAGCACTAAGTGAAAAACAACTAATCCATTTATCTTACGGAATCCTTTAGAGGTTTGCTACAAACTCAGAAGAGTCTTCTCTTTTTGAAGGGGTATTTCAAATGATTTTTTGGGGAGGTAAAGGGGGGCACACGACTGCTCTAACCACAATTTTGTTTTTGTTCAGAAGTGGAACAGTATGGACTAATCTCTGAAAAACACTAATAGTACATCTACTATAGTACAGCAGAAGCTGAAAATATTGGTGACCCACCGGCCAAATCTGGCCCATTGCTTGGGCCATACAGTAGTGGCTGACATAGTGTTTTAATGCTTTTAAATCCTTTTAAATATTTGCAAATTGAGAGATTTCACAGGAAATGCCAGAAGCTCTAGCCCCACTGGCACCAGACTGCTACAGGCTGCTTCTGCTGGGGCCTGGAAGGCTCTCTACAGCCAGGCTCCTCAGGCCTCCCAAATCCAACCTGCCACTGAGCCCAAATATTGATTATCTCCCTTCTTAACCATAGTGTTATTTTTCTGACAGTAAAGATCGAAGGCAAATATTTCATGTTGGTGTGTCTCCATCCCAAGTGGGAAAACTAAAGATGGGTTAAGAGGACTTAGTGTTTCAAGAAGAATGGAGAAATTGTAATTCTATATAAAAGTACAGAATTACTTGCCTTACTTCCTTTGCTCAGTAACAAAATCTCCCCTGCTGTCCTCCAAAGGCATCTGAACGGGTGACCCTGTGTGCAAAGCGCCAAGCTAGAAGCTCCGTGGACGGGACTGCAGACATGTGGAAAAGCTACGCTAAGTTCAGTCTCAGAGAAAAGCCATCAGGCCAAAGAAGGAAAAGCAAACATTCCATGTGTAGGAAAAAGTGAGAAAATAACAAGCACAGAATTGAGGCCTGGGAAGGATAAAATGGGTCCTGATGTTCTATCGACGTCTGAGCCCCGGCCAAGCTCCCTTCAGAGACTAAGTGAGGCACTGCAGGAACCTGCCCTCACTGTCCGAAATCACCCAGGTGGTGTTGGTGTGAGCTCCTGCAGGAGCCTCTTGTCTGCTCTGCAGCCGTGAGCCCTCAGTGCCCGCTCGCTCTTATGATTGCGAAGAAGTAGGGGGAGGGTACACCAAGAGATGTTTGCTCTCAACAAGCCGAATAAACACACATGTGCACATATACTCAGAAAATATCACTTGGTGGCATCCAGGCCCATGGGAGACTTTGATCAGAAATACTTTTCTAGTAACCAAAAGACCTAAAAGTCTCAGGACCCAATAAGTCTTAGGACCCAACGAATGTGATGGAAGGTTAGGGAGACTACTGTATAGGAAGCTAAAAGAGACAGAACTCTTCAGAAAACCAGGAGAGGTGTGTAGAAGACCCAAGGTCTTTTTCATCAAATCCCATAGTAAAAAACCTGAGGAAACCTTTTTCAGTATAACCAGGGAAAGTTAAGCAAAGAGAAGAGTAATGCACAAGTGTGGATTCATTTCCTACAGTGTACCAAGCACTGTGTACACATTTTAACAATAAATAATACTTTTTATTGATCATTCATTCATTTAGTAAGTATGTGTTCATGACCTTCTATGTGTCAGGTATCTGTGGGGGTCCAGAAATTTGAAGACATGGTCTCCTATTGTCGGGTTTTGAGTCTAACAGAGTCAGATTCTCTGATGAAAATAATAATGGCTATAAATATGTTAGTGATAATACGAGTTAATAATGCTCTCATTTATTGAGGTTTACCATGTGATCAGAACTGTGCCAAGCACTTGACGTTACTTTGCATTTAATCCCTCATAAATGCCCTATGATTGAAGTACTAATACCATCTTCATTTTACTGAGAAGGAAAGTGAGCCATCGAGAGACTAAGCAGCTTGCCTAAGGTTATACAGCTAACAAGAGGAAAATTTGAGATTTAAATGCTGCCTGTTTTCTATACCACAGGAACAGATTACTGGCTACCTTGACTGAATACTGGCTGCAATGGAGATATGTCAAGGACAATGGGAGCAGAATGGAGAGCCCTTAAATGCTAGTTAATTTACAAAGTACTTTCCATTGCAGAGGGTAAGCTCTAGAATTCATCAGTCCCAAGAGGTGGTATTGATAGAAAATATTTAAGGCATTCAAAATGGCTTAGGTCAAGGTGTGAATGACAAGAATTACAGATGGCTGGTAAGAACCTGGGATGGATCAAACTTTTCAGATCCAGAGAGATGAGGAAAAGCAAGGTTCTCCCATCACATCTTTCTTGGGAGCTTACTGGGAACAAAATAGTTCTTGTTGGATGAACCACGCATGCTTCGATTTTCATATTTTTAGAAAAGTCAACAAAACATTCACCCCATTTTTATACCTGAAGTCTACCGAATATAATATCATACATAAAAGATGTATCAATTAATTAGTGCTTAATATGTCCTGGCAGAATAGGTACCTTGTTTATTTTGTTTCTAATCTCCATAACA
Organism: Hyaena hyaena; assembly: GCF_003009895.1. Taxonomy (NCBI): domain Eukaryota; kingdom Metazoa; phylum Chordata; class Mammalia; order Carnivora; family Hyaenidae; genus Hyaena; species Hyaena hyaena. Next base: position 988,170 of record NW_024081173.1, read on the forward strand.
CCATGAGATACAAACGTATAGAAAAGAAGAACATTGAGCTCAGAGAGGTCAAGTGATTTATCCAAACTCACACAAATGATAAGTGGTAGAGGCATGATTTGAACTTGGAATAATCGGATTCCAAAATCAATACTTTCTTCCTTACACCAAAGTGCAAAGTATCTGGACAAATATCTCTACAAATATCCAGCATGCTTCTTCTGATTCTTCATTCATCCTTTCAATAATAGTTTATTCTGTACATACAAGGAACATAGTACCTATACTCATCCTCATCTCAGGAAATGTGAGGAACAAGAATGAGAACTAAGGTCAGAAAGAGGATAGGGTGCCACTTTGCACTGAGTCTTCAAATCCAGATAAGAAATGAACAGCTACCCCAGGTAGAATGCACTAGTATGTCAATTTTTGGCAACAATGGGAAGATATCTCCCCCACTGAAATCACTCATTGAGTCCCCGCTGCCCTTAGACTAATCCTGTTTAACATAGTCTGCAAGTTCTTGCAAAACTCTCCACCCTCATCCCTGTGACCACCTGTTGCCATCCCAACTCTCCAGTGGACCTTACTCTTTGGCCTCTTTGTTTTGCATGGGCTGTTCTTTTTATCCAGAAGACTGTCCTCGGTCCTCACCTCCCTTCAGCTGGCTAACTCCCACCACTCAGCTCAGAAATCTCAGCTCAAAAGGTACAGGTCTCTGGGAAGCATCCTCCATACCCTCCTGTCTATTATGTTCTACAATGTGTTAGGAGTTTTATCATCTCTCTCCTCCATCATTGCCCTCCTTGAGGGCAGGCACTGCCTTTCTTAGCTTCACAGCACCTTGCAAACAGCCTGGTACACAACAGGTACTCAATAAATATCTTGGAAGTAATTGTTAGATTAACAAATCGTGTGACTGATGGACTGATGGACTCTTGTTGAGACTTTTGAGTCAAGGAAGCCATAGGAGGTGGTGTTATAGTCCAAACGCCTTCTCATTATGGAAGCCCAGAAGCATTTATTAAAGTAGGCACTTTGCTGAGTAGGGAGAGTGTAATGACTAGTTGGTCAAGGGAGACAGCAAGTCAGAGAAAAGCAAAGCCGGCGGGAAGTGCTGGGGAGACTACAATTCCACAGGATGAGGAGCCATTAGCATGCAATACCGGGTAATCTGATTTTCATGACAGACAGATTTATTATGACTTCTAAATATATAAATCCCAGGTTATGCTTTACAGCTAACCTAACAACTTGATATATGTGTCTGACAACCCATCTTAAAATCAGATTCCAGCTTCTAATTAATTTTTATTCACCCTTCACTATAACTAGAGAGGCAGAAAATCTCAGTGGGATAAACAACAGACAGGGTATTAGTTGTTTGCATTTTGTGGCGCGTTTTCCATCAAAACACTGAGTTTCCTTTTTCTTTGCCACAAAACAAGTAAGTATCCAAATCTTCATATGATTTCTGGGAGGAATGAGTAGAGAACATTGTACAGTAATTGGAGAGTCAGTATTTCTACTCAGTGACCGCCCCCCTTCCTCTACATTTATCCCTCCCCTCCAACTTCAGCCCCAATACACAAGTTAGAATGACACCTTTCTAATCAGTTTGAAGACGATCATCTCCTGTTCTCCAATAATATTTTTATTAAGCAACTCTCTTTTTTAAGTTTATTTATTTCTTTTGGGGTAGGGTGGGGGGAGTGCATGTACACATGAGGGAGCAGGGGAACGGTAGAGAGAGAGGGAGAGAGAGAAAATCTCAAGCAGGCTCCATGCTGTCAATGCAGAGCCCAACATGGGGCTCCATCCCATGACACTAAGATTATGACTTGAGCCAAAACAAAAGTTGGATGCTTAGCCAGCTGAGCCACCCAGGTGCCCCTTTATTAAACAACACTTAAGCTGAATTGCTAACTCACTTTAAACCAATAATAATGTTCACATAAGCTGAAAATACTGTCAGCAGCTTCTTATAGTTGAAGAAATTCACATTTGAAATTCACTTACACCCAGATACGTTGTGAACAGTACAAAGTGGTACAATGGTAGCTGGGAAAAGTTCTGTAATCTGCAGATTTCTTTAATAATTTTTTAATGTTCATTTATTTTTGAGAGACAGAGAATGAGCAGGAGAGGGGGAGAGAGACAGAAGGAGACATAGAATCCAAAGCAGGCTCCAGGCTCTGAGCTAGCTGTTAGCACACAGCCCTACACGGGGCTCGAACCCACAAGCCGTGAGATCATGACCTGAGCTGAAGTTGGACGCTCAACTGACTGAGCCATCCAGGAGCCCCTGCAGATTTCTTTAAAATGCCCATTTGGTAGTCTGTATTTTTAAAAATATATTATTAATTTCTGCATATAATTTTTAAAACATTTTCTTAAATCTTCCTTCGCCCAAATATAAAAGTCAACTTTGGCATGACAGGCTACATTAAGGGAAAAAAAGGTACTCCCATTCAATTTTTTTTTTAATTTTAATATGGAGTTTCACTATGTGTCAGGCATTGTCCTCAGTACTTTATTTTTTTTTAATGTTTTATTTTTATTTCTAGGAGAGAGAGAGAAAGACAGACAGCGTGAGCAGGGGAGGGTCAGAGAGAGAGGGAGTCACGACTCTGAAACAGGCTCCAGGCTCTGAGCTGGCAGTCAGCACAGAGCCCGACGCGGGGCTCGAACCCACGAACCGCGAGATCATGACCTAAGCGAAAGTCGGACGCTTAACCGACTAAGCCACCCAGGCACCCCTGTCCTCAGTACTTTAAATGCACTAAATCTTCCCCCATACTCTCTAATTTCCTCCTGTTGACATATGACAAAAACTAAGGGACGCAAGTTTTAAAAGTTGCTTGCAGTCGCAAAGCCGGTAAGTAGCACAGCCAAAATTTCAATTGACACTGATGAGACTCTATCACCTTGAACTTAACCAATATACTGCCTCAGGGACTTAAGGGAGACCTTACTAAATAAATAATAGTGTAAACAGCCAGATGTGTTTGCCAAAGCCATAAATCCAAACCACACAATCAACCTCACATTGAGAACACAATAGTGTTTCTGGCTTTTTATAAGCAGATTTAAACAAATCTGGATTCCAGCCTGTTTACCTGCCACAGGATGGAATATGAACTAGCAGGAGGAATACATTCAGCAAAGAATTTGTCTGATAGACCTTCTGAATCACCGAGGCTGCACTTTCTGGTTCATAGTAGTGAAAAAAGGGAAATTTTTAAAAATCTGAAAAATCTCCTCCTCATTTTTTGTCACAAATATATGGTTTTTCTAAATTTCCAGTGTCCACCTACTTTATTTGATGGCATGCAAGTTGCATTATGAAACACAAAAGCGCACGCATGCGCGCGCACACACACACACCACATATAGAATTACTCTATGCAAAATGTGTCTATATCTGAGCCCTGAAAACATTTTTTTTAAAAATGGATTCACATAATGACAAAAGGAAGTTTATTCACTGGCCTTTCAGGATACATATACAGTGTTTACACAAACAAAATCGCATATTCTCCCTACAAAATCAAAAATTTCTTTGTTGTTTTCGGAGGTTTTTTTTGGTTTTATAAAATTTCTTAATTCTTATTTATTTTTTAGAGAGACAGACAGACAGAGCACAAGCAGGGGAGGAGCAGAGAGAGAGGGAGACACAGAATTCAAAGCAGGCTCCAGGCTCCAAGTTATCAGCACCGAGCCCCATGTAGGGCTCGACCTCATGGATCATGAGATCATGACCTGAGCCAAAGTCAGATGCTCAACTGACTGGGCTATCCAGGGGCCTCCAAAATCAAATTTAAACAAAGACAGTACTTTTATTTCTTTCCCCGACAATAGGGGTTTTTTTTAAGTTTATTTATTTATTTTGAGTGAGAGAGCACAAGCAGGGGAGAGGCAGAGAGAGGGAAAGCGAGAAACCCAGGCAGGCTTCACGTTGTCAGTGCAGAGTTTGATGTGGGCCTTGAACCCACAAAGTGTGAGATCATGACCTGAGCTGAAACTAAGAGTCAGGTGCTTAACCGACTGAGCCACCCAGGCTCCCCACAAAAGCTTATTTGTAAGTATAGAACATATCCTACATACCACTAAAAATAATAATCACTTAAAAATTTTTTTAAAAAAAACATTAATTAAAATTATCATCAAAATCTTAAGGGTGTTTCATTTTTGTCATTAATAATTTATTGTAGAACAGAAATCAAACAAACATTTGAAGAAACACATAAAGCTTTCATATTACAGCTAATCTATATGGCTGATTTGTAAGTTTCAAAGCCTTTTAATAAAACCATTTTTTTTATTCTAGCACTATTTAGTTAGGGCTTTATCAAAATATCTAATTATAAAATAAGATCTATGATATTCACATGAAACCACACACAATATAATCAAATCCTTAGCATGAAACCATTCAATCCATCATTCCAAGGTCTGTTTTCCAGGTCCCTTCCAGTTTAAAATAGCTTCTCCAGTAACGTCACATTGCACTTCCTCTCCTTTGCCCTCAAAATTATTAGAGCATAATGTAATTCTTTTACAAGCCCTAGGAAAATATTATTGGAATGCACGAGCAAAAATGCAAAGATGAAACAGAACAGGAAGGAAAAAACAAGTTTTTAAAAAATGGAAAATCAATTACTGTTTTTAATAACAGTGGTAATAGCTTTTGTGCTAAGAAAAAAAAAAATTGCCCAGGGACAAAATAGATGTTCAATATTACAGTGCACTAATGAGAACATTTACATATAATTTTCTGAAATTTATGTCCAAGACTAGCTGCAAGTAGAATTTAGTATCAATAGGAGTTTACAAAATCCATTCATTTTTCCTCTAATCACATTGAATATTTAAGGTGCTTGATTAGACGAGTATTTTTCTACTGGAGCCAACAAAGAGCCCTGACAGCTTTGAAAGTGATTGATCAGTGGGGCATTTCTCACCGATGGGCAAACTCCCCCATCCCCACCCCACCCTGGGATGTCACAGCAGGAGGAAAAACAATGAGAAAGTTTTTCATATTCATATACCAGCCACTGAATAAAATCTGCAGAGAAGAGGGAGCAGTCCAAGCTTGTCAAAGGGCCACTGAAAAAAAAAAGGGGGGGGGAGGGGAGAGGAAGAAATCCAAACTTCGTGCATAGGACCATAGGACATTGCTGCCTCTTCATTTCATGGCAGCCTGGAGAGCAGCCTCTGAGAGAGAGAGCCATATCCCACTGCCCCTGAAAAGATTAAAAGAATACAGGCCCCAGCCAATCTCCTACTACTCAAAACTGAGAAAAAGCAAGGGAAATGTAGCTAATTTGCAGTAAGCCTGCTTCCTTATTCAGATTTCCGGAGGCATAATAAAATAGAAAGGCTGGGTCCCCAGGGTTCCACTTCCAGCTGTGCCCCACAAGTTGGAAAAAACAAGAAGGGACATGCTACCTCCCCACACCAACCTGCCCCTCCTGCTGCCATTCTTCCAAATAATTTTAAGGAAGGTTGTGAGACATTCTCCTAAATGCTTTAAGAAGATATATTCCTGGCTGGGCAAAGAGATTTAGGTGAATTCCTGGCTGAATGCAGAATAAGGAACAAAACGCTCTCTGGAGGTGCTCAATCCTTGATGTATTGTGTTCTACTGTCTGCTAAAAGCATCATCTATCCATAATTAAATGTTCAAATTCTACTTTGATGGTCCATGTAAAATTCAATTTGGTCAATTCAGTGCACCATCCAACCAGACGCTGGCTTTCCATTCTCTCTGCACTCGTTTCCTACGGCTGCTGTAAAAAAAAGAAAAAGAAAAAGAAACTGAGGGGCTCAAAGGAAAGAAATGTATTGCCTCACAGTTCTAGAGGCCAGAAGTCCTAAATCAAAGGTGTCCATGGGGCCATGCTCCCTCGGAGACTCTGGGTAGAAACCTCCCTTGCCTCTTCCTAGCTTCTGGTGGTGGCTATCAATGCTTGACACTTCTTGGCTTGCAACTGCATCCCGACACGCCTCTGGCATCTCATTCTCTCCTCCTGTGTCTGTGCCTGCGTGTGTCTTCCCCTCTTGTTATAAGGACACCGGTCATACTGTATTTAGGGCCCATCCTACTCCAGTATGACCTCGACTTCATTAGTTACATCAGCAGTGTCATAATTCCAATACAGTCACATTCTGAGGCAACGGGAGGTTAGGATATGAAAGACCATTCACCCTACCACACTCCTACGTTGAGCCAATCACCAGCTCATGTCCAGACTACTTCCTAACTGCCTCTCAAATCGACACTGCTTTCTCTTCCCACCACTACCCTGAATCCCACAACATCACTTCACCGGGATAATTATCAGAATATCCCAAATCCTGCCCTCATTTTCGCATGGCTCCAATCAACTCTCAATCAAAACTTATTTACTAGAATGTAACATACATGCAGAAAAGTGCATAAATTATAATGGCTTTCCATAGAGTGCTCATACCCATGTAACCACCACCTAAATCAAGAAAGACAACATTTCTTGATTCATCCCCTCCCCCCTCCCAATTAATTCCTCCCCAATCCGTCTCAAAGGTAACCGTTATCCTGATCTCAAAAAACTGGATCAGCTGTACATAGTTTGGGATTTTATGTGAATGGTGACAAACAGTACACACATTTTTGTATCTGGCTTCTTCTGTTAGTGAGCCTCACCCTTGTTGTTGCTAGTTGAAATAACTGATTCATTTACCTTGCTTTATAACTATTTTATTGTATGATTATGCCATTTATGTATTCATTCTACTGTTAATGACCATTCAGATTGAGTTCCACTTGAGAGCTATTAAAAATAACTGTACTATGAACATTCTCACAGTTTTGAGCATAGATCTAGTAGAACTGCAAAATCATAGGGCATTTCATTGTTCATCTTCAGCAGATATTGCCAAACAATTTTCTCAAAGGATTATATTAATTTTCAACAATCCAGCACTGAGTATTCTAGTTCTTTCATATCTTTCTCAACACTAGGTATTATCAGTCTTTTTCCATGTTAGCCATTCTGATGTGTGTGCAATGGTATCAATGGTATCTCACTGTCCCTTTATTTTGCATTTCCAAGACTGCAAATTATAAAAAGTACTGTATCATAAACTGATGAGCCATATGGATATCTTCTCTTGTGAAGAACTTGTTCAACTCCATTACCCATTTTTCTATTGGGTTACCTCTTTTTCTTAGTGATTTATAGAAGATATTCCTATGGAAACTAATCCCTATGACAGACATATATATGGCCATTGTCATTTTCCATTCTGTGGATTGGGATTGCCTTTTCTCTACCTTAACGATGTCTTTGGCGCAAAAACTTTTCATTTTAATGTGGTCTAATATATTTATCTTTTCATTTTTTGCTTTCAAAAACACTATTATTGAACTATAATTAACAGACCATCCAACTCATTCATTTAAAGTGCACAATTCAAAGTTTTTTAGTGTAATTCACAGGATTGTCCAACAATCACTACAATCTTTTAGAATATTCTAATCACCCCCAAAACAAATCCCATACCCTCTTCCCCTCTGCAACCCTCCCAATAATCTCACCCTCACCAAGCCCTAAGCAAGCACTGATCCATTTTCTGTCTCTATTGAATTGCCTCTGTTGGACATCTCCTATAAATGGAACCATATAACCTATAGCCTTTTATGACTGGTTTCTTGCACTCAGTGTAATGTTTTCAAGGTTCATCTATGTTACAGTGTTTATCAGTACTTAATTTCTTTTTCTTCTGAATAATATTCTACCTTGTGGACATAACATTATGTTATGTTATGTTATGTTATCCAGTCATCAGTTGATGAACATTTGGATGGCTCCCATTTTTTAGATAGTACAAACAGTGATGCTTGGCTAGTACTTTTTTGTATCTTGTTTAAGCAAAATTTGGCTATTCCCAAATCATGAAGATATTCTGCTTATTTCCTTCTAGATAATTTACCATTTAACTTCTTACATTCAGATCAACGATCCAACTAGAATTTGTTTTTGCTTATGATGTGAGGAATTTTTTTCTCACACGAACACCCATTTAATGAAAATATCATCCTTTCCTCACCGCTCCACAATGTGACATTTCTCAAAAATCAAGCGTCCCTATATGAATGGCTCTATTTCTGTATCCTCTATTCTGTTCCATTAAGCTATTTATTTATCCTTAAGTTATACCACACTATGATAATTATTGCAGCTTTATAATATATGGATATCTCATAGTTTAAGTCCTCCAATGTTGTTCTGATTCTTCTTCACTTATCTTACCTATTCCGGGCCCTATGTACTTGGTCAGGACTTCACTGAATTTTGAGATCAGCTTGAAGAGGACTGATCTCTTCACCATACTGAGTCACTCAATCCATGAATGTATTAAGTTCTTTCATTTATTTAGGTTATCTTTAATTTCCCTCAGTAACATTCTGTATTTTTCTCTGTAGACTTCTAATACATGTTTTATTAGATTTATTTTTAATAATTTAGCTTATTTTTATTTTTTTTATTTTTTATTTTTTTAATATTTTTATTTATTTCTAGGAGAGAGAGAGAGACAGCGTGAACAGGGGAGGGTCAGAGAGAGAGGGAGACACAGACTCCGAAATAGGCTCCAGGCTCCAAGCTGGCAGCCAGCACAGAGCCCGCCGCGGGGCTCGAACCCACGAACCGTGAGATCATGACCCAAGTGAAAGTCGGACGCTTAACCGACTAAGCCACCCAGGCGCCCCTAATTTAGCTTATTTTTAAAGGTTAACTTTAAAAATGGTTTACTGAGGTAAAATTTATATACCATGAAATACAACCATTTCAAGTGTACAGTTTCATGAGTTTCAGCTAATTATACAGTTGGGCAACCATACCACAGCCTTACTATTTGAACACTTCTGTCAACGCAAAATGTCACCCCATGTTAATTTATAGTTAATCCCCACCCCCATTGTAGCCAAAATCAGACTTTTCATCTTTATATGCTTGCCTTTTCTAAAACTTTCATCCAAATGGAATCATACAGTATAGAATCTTTTATGTCTATACTGTATGATATGATATTTCACCTTGCATAATGTTCTTTTAAATATACTCAGGTTGATTTATATATCAGTAGTTCATGTCTTTACACTACTGAGTAACACTCCTTTGTATAAATACACCCGTTTTTGTTTATCCATGAACCAGATGATAGATACTTGAATTGCTTCTAGCTTGGGGCCATGATAAATGACATTGTTATGAACATACATGCACAAGTCTTTGTGTAGATCCACATCTTGTTTCTGTATAAGTTTCTACTTCAATATCTATAAGTGAAATTCCTAGGTCACATAATAAGTATGGGTTGAACATTATCAAAAACTGCTAAACTGGTTTCCAGAGGGGCTGTCCCATTTACACTCCCACCAGCAATGGATAAATTTTCTAATTTCTCCATATCTTCACCAGCACTTTATTATCTTTTTTATTTTAGTCATTCTAGTGAATTGATGTCTCCTTGCGGGTTTAATTTGCATATCCTTAGTGACAATGACCATATTGTCACGTGCTTATTTGTGCTTACTATATATAAATACTTTGGTTGGTCTTCTTATTGACTTATAAGATTTCATTATATATCTGGATGTTAAATGCTTTATCAGTTAAGATTTGCAAATATTTTATCACATTCTGTGGCTTACATTTTCATTTTTTTCAAAATTTCATAATGTCCAGTTTATCTTTTTGTTCCTTTTAGGCATCTTAGTTTTTTTCTTATATTTAAGAAATCTCTGAATATCCTAAGGTGATAAAAACTTTCTTCTATGTTTTCTTCTAGATGTTTTATAATTTTAGCACTTACATTTTTATCTGTAATGCACTTTAAGTTAAATTTGTATACAGTATAGTGTAATTTGGGGATATAGAGATCTAACTATTCCACATCATACTCTCTTGGAAATATAATTTGGTCATAGTTTATAGTCTTTATTATATGTTTTGGGACTCATTTTAAATGCAACCCTTTCATTTTTTTTTTCAAATATTTTATTTTTAAGTAATCTCTATTCCCAATATGGGGCTCAAACCCACAACTCTGAGACCAACATCAACAAGCTCCAGAGACTGAGCCAGCCAGCTGCCCATTAAATGTTATTTTTTTAATTTCATTTGGTAACTCTTTGTTGCTAATAAATAGAAATATATTTTATATTGACTTTGTATCCAGCAAATTTGCTAAATTCATTTGTTAAATTTACATAATTACATCTTTGCAAATAATATAATTTTATTTTTTTGTCTCCAATCCTTACATCTTTTTTTTCTAACCTCACTGTATTTACTAGGACCTCCTCCAGTAAAATGCTGAAAAGAAAGGGTAATAACTGTCACCCATGACTCATCCTTAATTTCAGGATACAGCTCTCAATATTTCACTTAAACACGATGTTTGCTGTAGATTTTATTTACAGGTCTACTTTATTGAGGTATAAATGACTTACAACATTATATTAGTTTAAGGTGCACATCCTAATGATTCATATTTGTATATATTATGAAATGATCACCACAAAAGTCTGGTTAATACCTGTCACCATACACACAAAAAAATGCTTGATATGATTTCAATCATCTTAAATTGAGACTTGTTTTGTGACCCAACGTGTAATCTATCCTGAAGAATGTTTCATGTGCATTTGAAAAGAATGTATATTCTACTGTTTGGGGATGGAATATTCTGTATATATCTATTAATTCCATATGGTCTAATCTGTCATTCAAAGCCAATGTTTCTGTATTAGCTTTTGGTCTGGATGATCTATCCATTGGTGTAAGTGGGGTGTTAAAGTCCTCTACAATTATTGTATTGCTGTCTGTTTCTCCCTTAAGGATTGTTAATATTGACTTTGAATATTAAGGTGCTTTTACGTTGGGTGTATAAATATTTATAAATGTTATATACTCTTGTTGGGTTGACCCTTTTATCATTTTGTCCTTTTTTTGTCTTTTTTTTCAAGTCTATTGTGTCTGACACAATAGCTACCTCAGTTTTCTTTGAGTTTCCATCTGCATGGAATATCTTTTTCCATCCATTCACTTTCAGACTGTGTATGTCATTACCTTTCAAACGAGTCTCTTATAGGCAACACATATATGGATCTTGTTGGTTTCTTGTTTTAATCAATTCACCTATTCTGTGCCCTTCATTCAAGGTAACTCTTGACAGGCAAGTACTTATTGCCATCTTGTTAATTATTTTCTAGGGGTTTTGTATTTCCTTTATTCCTTCCTTCTTCTCTTGCTTTCTTCCTTTGTGGTTTGATGACTTTTATAAGCAATATGCTTAGATTCCTTTCTTATCATCTTTTAAATATCTACTATAGTCTTATGCTTTGCCGTTTCCATTAGGATTATATATAACAGCTTATATTTATTTTTTAATGTTTATTTATTTATTTTAAGAGAGAAAGAGCACATGCATGCACAGGGGAAAGGCAGAAAGAGAGGGAGAGAGAGATTCTCAAGCTGACTCCACGCTGTCAGCACAGAGCCCAAAGCAGGGCTCAAACCCATAAACCATGAAATCATGACCTAAGCCAAAATCAAGAGTCTGTCACTTAATTGACTAAGCCACCCAGGCACCCCATAACAAGTTATATTTATAAAAGTCTATGTTAAGTTGATAACAACTCATTTGAACATATTCTAATGCTCAACATTTTTATTTCTTCCTCCACCATGCCTTATGTTTTTGTTACCACATTTTATATCTTTTCATCTTGTGTATCTCTTTACCAATTATTATAGTTATGGTTCTTTTTCCACTTTTACTTTTTTTTTAAGGTTTATTCATTTTTGAGACACAGACACAGAGCATGAGAGGGGAGGGGCAGAGAAAGAGGGAGACACAGAATCTGAAGCAGGCTCCAGGCTCCGAGCTGTCAACACAGAGCCCAATGTGGGGCTCGAACTACGAACCGTGAGATCATGACCTGAGCTGAAATTGGGCGCTTAACCGACTGAGTCACACAGGCACCCCTCCACATTTACTTTTAACCATACAAGTTTTGTAAGTAATTAATCCACTACTTTCACTATATCTTTACCCTTGCCAGTGATATTTATACTTTCATATGTTTCTTATTCAAATTAGTGCCTTTTCTTTTCAGCTTAAAGAAGTCCCTTCAATATTTCTTGTAAAGCTATTTTAGTGGTGATAAACTCCTGCATTCTCTGGAAAACTCTCTCTCTCCTTTAATTGTGAATGATAATTTTGCTGGGTAGAGAATTTTTGCCTGGAAATTTTTTTCTGCCAGCAGTTTCAATATATTGTGCCACTCCCTTTTAGCCCAAAAAGTTTCTAATTTTTTTAAATGTTTATTTATTTTGGATAGAAAGAGACGGAACATAAGCTGGAAAGGGGTAGAGGGTAAGGGGGAGACACAGAATCTGAGCTATCAGCTCTGAGCTATCAGCACAGAACCCAATGTGGGGCTCGAACTCACGAGCCATGAGGCCATGACCTGAGCTGACGTCAGACCCTTAACTGGCTGAGCCACCCAGGAGCCCTAACCTGCAAAGTTTCTACTGAAAAATCTATTGATAGCCATATGGAGGTTACTTTGCATGTAACAAGTTGTTTTCTTCTTACCACTTTTAAAATTCTTACTTTTAATTTTTGACATTTTAATTATAATGTGTCTTAGTGTGGCTTTCTTTGGGTTCATCTTATTTGTAGACATTACTTATTAAAGATGTTAAGTTATATTCCTAGTTTGCTATCCATTTTCATAGGGATTAAGTGTTAATTTTATCAAATGCTTTTCTACATCTACTAAGATGATCATATGATTTTTCTTTATTACATTATCTTATTATTTTTTTAAGTTATTCAAGCCCCCATTCCTACAACTTGCTCATGACATAGTCTCTTTTGTATATACTGCTTGGTCTGTTATTATTTTGTTTAGGATTTTTGCATCCTTAGGACTGCAAAAATCTCTATTCAATTTCCCTACGTTTTAGCCACTGTTTTCTACTGGGCTTTTTACCTTTATAGAATTTTATCATTTACAACTCCACAAATGCTTCATACAGAAAAAGAGTAAAAATACTGAAGTCCCTTCAGTGCACTTTCTCTCTCCAGGATTCTGGACACTCAAGTCCTAACTGCCTTGGTACCTCTTCAATGTCTTCAAATAAGTATTTTCTCCTTATTCTGTTTTTCTAACTCTTCTGTGGGAGAGTTGTTGGCTACTCTATCATTACCAGAGCAAAAACTAATCTTTTATAATCTAAACGAAATCATAATTTTCTTCTCCCCTAAATTTATGAATGCCCAACCCACTGTGTTTATAATAAAACCCATATTCCCTGCTATGGCCTATAAGACCCTAACTGCTCCAGCGGCAGCCTCTCCCTCCATCGTGTCTTACCATTCATTCATTACTCACTCCTCTCCAGCCTCATGTATCTACTTTATGTCCCTCTAACCTCACCAAGTTCATTCCTAAATCAGCGTTCTCACATTTATTTTTCCCTCTCCCTGGAACACCCTGTCCCTGATCTTTGCATAGCTGTCTCACTTTATCATTCCGTTTCAGTTTCAATGTCATCTTCTCACAGAGGCCTTCTTGGGACAATTTATCTAATTTTGTGCCCTGCTTGCCTGGCCCCTGCCCTCCTTAAACAATCTAACCAACATAAAAGAAGGGGTAATAAAATGAAGCCAACAAAAATAAAGTATTAAATTTCCAAAAAGTACAATGCTATTACCATTTCATTTCCACATTCAAAATAAATAAAACAATCAACAAGGAATGTAATATCTTTGGACCAGAACTATGTCTCTATCTTACAATGCAGAGCTTAAGACTATCATCTCTCTTTGGAATGTGACAAACCAGGACTCAAATCATTGCTATGTCACTTTCCAGATGCATGACTTTAAGCAACGATCTCAGCCTCATCTTCCCTAACTATAAAATGGGGATGATGATAGTATCAATTTGATAGTATTGTTGTAATTATATAATGAATGTTATTTTGTATGCAAAGTGCTGAATACAGTGGTTTGGTCATAGAAAGTTCTCTATAAACATGAGCTATTAAGATGACAATCATGATGCTCATGATGATAATGATGATGAAAATAATAATGCTCTATAGCATCTGGTAAAATACAAAATCATTCAATCAAACGCACACACAAACATACATACTCACACACAAACAACTGTATTTCTACCAAGTGGATGCAACACTTATCACTGCATTAACAGATGTGATAAAGAATTAGTTTGATTTCCCTATTGGGTAAGTTGGTGGCAAGAAAAGCAGACCAAGTCTAGCAAGCCTACTGAAAAACAAGAGAAAGAATTCCAAATTCTTAAGAGAGAGAATCTAACTGGCAAAACACAGTTATATGCCTAGCCCTAAACGAGTCATCACTATCCCAAGTAGCAGGGTTAAATATCACTGTCTCAGCTGCTGAGAGCTCACTTTTATGAATCAGGGGGAAGTTGTTTGGGAGCCCCCAGTCCGCCCAAGCAGTACTACTGGAAGCACAGGGACCCTATCTAAGATAAGCTTTCTCTGAAAGAAGCCATCTTGCTCTACTCTTTGCCCTCCCAGAGCACTAGTGTCCCAGTTATGCACCATTAGCTGCTTGGGAGGGAGTTAATTACAAATTAAATATAATTGAATTGTTGAATCTGCTTTCAAGTCCTCTAAATAGAATAACAACATGCTACCTTGTAGAACCAATTTTGCAAATCAAAGCTAAGTCCCTTGTTTCCGATGATGATAGAAAGTCTATGTGAGATTTTGAAAATGTAGAGACACATTTCTTAAAAATTTCACAATGCCAGTCAACAAAACTTGGGAGAAAAATCTATTGGAAACTCTGATCCATAGGAGCCATTAAATAAACCTTGCAATGGAATTATAAGATACTCACCGATGCTAAGAAAACTTGCGTATTTTGCCATTATTCAAAATCATAATAAAAACCCAGAAATCAAAATTCCTCTCTACTCCTCTAACACAAACTGTTAGCCACCTTAAAGGCTGGGAAAGAACTACAAAACAAAATTAATGCATTCTATACCAACAGGGAGACTTATCCAGTTACACCGGCCAAAAAGACATCAAAGAAGTTCTAAGTATGGCTGGGCTGGAAAAGGCTAAAATGGATTACAACTGGGAGATGTGTGAGAGTCATGGACATTGGGGAATATCAGCAACAGAAGAAGAATCAGAAGACTCACACGGGAAAGGAGGAGGATTCCCACGTACAATACAATTGGCATCAGTGTATATGCTCCCAGCCCCCTACAATTGCGTCATTATTTTCTGTTGGGAATATTCACTGAATCTGTGCTTCCAAGATAATTTTTGCGCCAGAAAAATTTCATTCAATCCTTGGAAGGCTGACGTAAGTCTTCCAAAGGGTAGGTAGACACCATGGTGTGAAATGTTCTCGGGTCAGACTCTTGGGCCCATGCTCTAGTCAATGATTTACGAGCAATGTGACCTTTGGAGGTGACTATCTTTTGAGGCTCAGTTCTCTCATCTAAAATGAGGATAGTATTTATTTATACCTCCCTTAGGTTGTTGTGAGCATACAATGAGCCAACAAATACAAAAGGCCTATCATGATAATGCCACTTTATGAATATTTGTTGCAATTACCGTTGCTTTTGCTACTCCCCTTCTTTCATTCCATTAATAGATACTTGGTAGATTCATTATAGCTAGCCCTTTTTGCCTTCAGAGCTCCAGAAGAACTACATTAAAAACACAGACAGCAGGATAAGTCACCAGGTTTGTACGTGACCAATCAGAACATGAAAACGAAATAAAACTATCATTTATCATCCTTCATCAGTTTAATTTTAATTCCTCCAAATGAGAGGAAGCACAAAATCTCAGAATAAAAGACAATTCACTATGCTACCGATAGAGGAAAGCAACAGAGGTTCCATGGATTTGCACGGGGGCACCGCTGAACAAACATCCTATGCGCAGCCTAAAGCCAATAAATAAAGCAACAGTGTGGAACACGTCCCGCACTTTCGTACTGTGCTCTTTGAATCCTGCTACTTCTTCCACCAGGAATACCTTCCCTTCATTTCTATGTGTTCACAGAGCTACACTTTTTCTGAGCCGCAGAAGCAGATCTTCCTTGAGAAAGCTACCCGATCCTCTCAGCTGGAAGCATTAATTGTTTCCTCTCAATTCTAGCATCAAGTTATCTTTGGCTTTCTAATGACACGGTCCACATGGTAACTTAGAAACCTGTATATCCATCCACTACACTTAAGGATTAGACCAGGGACTAGACACAGAGCTGACTCATTTCAGCAGGTGCAAAGTGCCTAATGGATCCGTATACATAATATGCAATTAACACATGCCTGTAGAATGACTCTATTTGCTACCTTGAGCCAGAAAACCACTCCTGAAATAGTTTATATTGCTCTAACCTCAGCCACATGAAATGGGTTTTTGATAGATAGGAAGGAGGGTGCATATTCAAGAGCACAAATTCAGGCAACTAGACATTAATTCATCTATTGACCAACAGATGCATAGGTAAATAAAATGTGGTATATACATACAAGGGAATATACTGAGCCTTAAAAATGAAGGAAATTTTGATATTTACTACAACCTGGTTGAACCTTGAAGACATGATACTGAATGAAATAAGCCAGTCACAAAAGGAAAAATATTGTATTATTCTACTTATATGAAATTCCTACAGTAATCAAATTTACAGAGGTAGAAAGTAGAATGGTGGTTGCCATGGGCCGCAGGGAGGACGTAATGGGGATTTATTGTTTCACTGGTACAGAGTTTCAGTTGAAGAAGATAAAGAAGTCCTGGGGTGGATGATGGTAATGGTAGCACAACAATGTGAATATACTTAATGCCACAGAACTCTAAAAATGGTTACAATGGTGATTTTTATGTTTTATTTATTTTACCACAGTAAAATAATTTTCATAATTAAAAAATTCTCAACACACACACACACACACACCAATCTGTTTAAAAATAGGCAGAGGACTGGAATGCCTAGGTGGCTCAGTCAGTTAAGTGTACAACTCTTGTTATTGGCTCAGGCCATGATCTCGCAATTGTTGAGATCAAGCCCCACATGGAGCTATGCATTGAGCATTGAGCCTGCTTGGGATTCTCTCTCTCACCCCCCACTCTGCCCTTCCCTCACTTGTGTTCTCTATCTCTCTCTCTCTCACATACACACACACACACAAAGACACACACACACACACAATAAATAAATAAACATTTTTAAAAACTGGGCAGAGGACCTGAATGGACATTTTTCCAAAGATAACATCCAGATGGCCACCAGACATATGAAAAAATGCTCAACATCACTTATCATCAGGGAAATGTAAATCAAAACCACAATGAGATATCACCTTACACCAGTTGGAATCACTAAAATCAAAATAAGGAAAAAGCAGTGTTGGTAAGGATGTAGAGAAACAGAAATTCTCATGCACTGCTCGTGGGAATGCAAACTGGTACAGCCACTGTGGGAAACAGTATGGAGGTTCCTCAAAACATTTAAAATTAAAATGCCATATATATGATCCAATAAGTTCACTACAGGGTATTAACCTAAAGAAAACAAAAACACTAATTTGAAAAGGTATAGAAAAGATATGTGTGCCTATACATGTTCAATATATAAGATAAAATGTATAATAGAATATTATGCAGCCATAAGAAAGAATGAGATCTTACCATTTGCAACAACATAGATGGACCTAGGGGGTATTCTGTTAAGTGAAATAAGTCAGACTGAGAAAGACAAATACCATATGATTTCACTCATATGTGGAATCTAAAAAACAAAACAAAAGAAAACAAAACAAATGAACGCACAAACAAAAAGCACAAACATTTATAGAAGTTCTCTATAAATGCAGAGAACAAACTGACGGTTGTCAGAGGGCAGGGGTCAGGGGATGGGCAAAGTGGATGAAGGGGAGGGGGAGATCTAGGCTTTCAGTTATGGAATGAAGAAGTCACAGGAATAAAGGGTAGAACATAGGGAATATAGTCAATGATACTATAAATGTGTTGCATGGTGACAGATGGTAGTTACACTTGAGGTAAGCACAGCGTAACCTATAGAGATACTGAATTGCTACTTTGGACACCTGAAACTAATGCAACACTGTATGCCAACTATACTCAAATAAAATAAATTTTAATAAAATGAATTTTTTTTTTATATTTAAGAAAAACTGAAGGACCAGTTACAGCGTGGAGACTATTTAGCTGTGGGGTAAGGAGAGGTAAGAGGGGCACTATGACAGCAGCTATCAATTCAAAGTCTCACTGTGCATAAAAAGGCCCCATCTTTTTCTATACAGGCCCATTAGCATCCCCACGTAACCAATGAGGAGAAGCCGCTACCAGTAGAGATTTTGATTTGACATCAGAACTTTCAACAGTACTGTCCAAAGATAGAAGAGATTGTTCTTATAAGTAAAAAGTTCCACTTCACTGGAAGTATTCAAGTACAAATGGAATATTCCTTGGCAGAAATCTTTAGGGAAGCAAGTATTAGATGAAGATTAGACTAACCCAGTGGTTCCTAAAAGCCAGTTAAAAGGCTGACACCAACCCATGATGAAGTCTTCATTCACTGGCGACAAAATGACAAAAGCAAAGACAAAATCGTGAGGTTTTTATAAAGCTAAATATATTTGATCATTTAAATTATAAGATTATGCCTTCTACTCTTTTAGTATCAAAATGGCCAATCTCTTCTGAAAGACTAGTGAATGATGGTTTTCTCATTCATTTCCTTTTTTGGGGGGCAAAACTAGAAGTTGACAAAATAAAGTCAGTCCTTAATTTTAGGGGGTAATACTTTACTAGTCTCAAAGTCTGAAAATCACTTGGCCAGATAACTTTTTTTTTAAGTTTATATATTTTCAGAGAGAGAGATCAAGTGGGGGAGAGGTAGGAGGAGAAGGAGAGAGAGAGAGAATCCCAAGCAGGCTCTGCACTGTCAGCACAGGCCATGATGTGGAGCTTGAACTGACAAACTATGAGATCATGACCTGAGCTGAAATCAAGAGTCAGACGCTTAACGGACTGAGCCAACAAGGTGCCCTAGTATAGGTAACTCTTAAGACTCTTTGAAAATTCCAAGAACTCATGCTAATGGCCAAAAACTGTTATCAAAGCCACTTCTGTTGTTCATTTTACCATATTTCAATTAAATGTATCAGGAAGAGTGCCCCTTCTGAGCACATTTTCCCCAAGGAGTCTGCCTTCCTCAAGGAGTGCCTTGAAATGACAGAGAAATTGAGGAGATTCTTAGACTCTCGAGGATTTCCATTACATGAAAAAAGAGAGAGCTTTGCTTTAGAGATGTTTATCCAAATTCACCACATAGTCAATGGGTGAAATTCCAGATGCCATTGGCCTCTCAATAGATAGGTACATTTTACTGTATAGTTGCATTCAGGAGAGACCATATATATGTATATGAGGCTGTGACTGTGTGTGTGTGTGTGTGTGTGTGTGTGTGTGTGTGTGCATGCGTGTGCACAGAGATAAAGGGAATATGAATGGATGGATACAGGCATCATAAGAGGGAAGTGGATGACATATATTTAGAATTAGATTCAAGAATCATTTAATGACCAGCAACTGTAAGACCAGCCTGTGACTATTGGTATCTATCACCAGCAGCAATGGTTGTCTATGACTATTTCTTTCTTTTCCTTTTTTTTTTTTTGTCACTCATTTTTAAATCAACAGGAAAAATGTGAAAGTACCAAATTATCTTATTGTCAAGAACCAAAGAAAAAGAAAGCATTGATGACACTGCTCCAAGCCAAACCCCCGGGGCTTTCTGATTTTGCTACTTATGCTTTCTCCGGCAACATCTCCATTTGGATCCTGCTGAAAACATGTCTCTTTCTGTCACTCACAATCTGTCAAGACAGCATTATCTTCTGCGGTTTAAAAACAGAAACTCCATTTCACTTGGTGGTTGATAAAGACATTTCATTCACATCCCTTAACTAACAATAATTATTCTAATTTACCACACGGAGGCAAGAGAAAAGCATTTACAATCTGCAGTGTCGTTTGCAATGTGGAACACATGGAGGAGAGGTGGCCCCCTCTTGGGTTTAAAAAAAAAATAACTTATTAAGTCAAAAATGGACCGAATAGGAACGTATACTTTCAGTACGTCCTCTCTACATTTCAATCAGTGTAGTGGTTAGGGGTCTGGGCTCCCAAATCACACTTGGGTTCAAAGCCTGACTGCCTTTTAATATAACCTTAAGCAAGACGTGTAACCTTTCTAGGTCTCAGAGTTTTCCTCTGTAAAATGGAGGCATGGGTCAATTATCTACCTAATAAAATTAAATTAGATAACAAATATTAGCAGTTTTTATTACTATTACTACCCTCTTCCTCCTCCTCCAGCTCTTCCCCTCCTCTTCCTCCTCCTCTTCCTTCTTCTCACCTTTCCCATAATCCTCAAACCAATATATTAGTTCAGATTCTTTGGTGATAAGCAGCACAAGTTCTCCTACCTAACTTTAGCAAAGGGGGTAAGAAATTTACCACATGTGTACAGAATAGCTCCTAAACTCAAAGTAAAACTAAACCAAAGTCAGAAGCCACGGGACCCAGGTCACTAGAAATAATGGACACTCAGTTCTTCAGGCTATCAGCATCAGGAAGACTCGGCTGCAAGTCAAGGTCCTCAAGATTCAGAATCCCTGGAGAGCAGACCAGAGAGCCTCATCCTGGTCACATGACCACCTATTGGCTGGGCGGGCAAAGAGTTTGAGTGACAGCCAATAGGACTGCATGCTGTCTGAAAGTCTGTTCCCCAAGAGAAAACCCACAGGTCCAAAGGAGGGGTAGCGAGATACCTAGCAGGTACAAATACCAAATGCCCACCTCATCCTAAGAACCTACTACATCAAGCCCAATTAAGGCTGTCCTCTCTTCTCTCTGTATCAGCCTCTTTTAATATATATTAACCCATGTTATTAACTTTTAAAGTTATTGTTAAAACTCATTTTGAGAAAATAAGTCCCCAGAGCTCTCAAATGCACATGTTCCCTTTTAAAAACGATGCCACTTGTCAAAAAGAAATTATTTTTTTGGAAAACTCTCCTATTAGAATTTCCAGGAAATTCATTGCCTTTATGGTCAAGTTATTTAGCAATGATTTGTGCTGTTAAGCACATGAAGCACTTGCTGGAATAATGTTGCCTAAAGATGACTTAGAGAAGTAGTTGTTCCCTTATAAAGAAATTGTTTTATTTTTTTATGTTCAAGAAGAAGAGATTTATGCTTAGAAATTAGGCTTAGAAGCAAGATTCTGTTTGGATCATTTTTTTTGTTGTTGATGTTGGGATTTTAGCGAGAAAGGATTAACAATAAAAAGCAGTGGTATAAAATAATAATAATAATAAATGATAAAGAAATATATGACCTACAATTCCATTGAAACTGTCTTCCAGCTTACTAGCTGAACAAAACCCAAACAACAAAAATATTCAGGTTCTGATTAATTTGGAGTTCCAAACCACTAAGTAGTTTGGTGAAAACATTTCTCATAAAGCCCAAGGCTCCAGAGGCACACAGAACGGAGACAAATGCCAGCTCCACCCTTAGCAGCTGTGGGACTCTGGGCAAGTTACTAATCTGCTGAGACGCATGTCTTGCTCACCTATAAAATGAAGTAAATAAGATGATGGCACATTGTGAGGGCTTATTGAGATAATGCATGGAGTGCGCCTGATGCTCTATGTGGCACATTGTAAGCACTCAAGGATAATGTTAATATTTATACGCATGAGGGTTGGGGAAGACAGAAAGAGATGGATCCTAACAGGCAGTGAGTTTGTTCCCCAGAGGACATCTGGCAATGTCTGGAGACATCTGTGGTTGTCAGGGGGGGTGGGGGAGATGACTAAGGGGTGGCGGGTCTTTTGTCATCCAATGCATAGAGTCCAGGGAGAGAGATAAACATTCTACGATGTATAGAGCACAGCCCGCCTACCCCTTGCCCCCCAAAAGAATGATTCAGAACAAAATGTCAATATGCCAAGGTTGAGAAACAGGAGAGGGAAAGAGAGGGAAGCAACGGGACATAATGCACGGCCTGTAAAGGATTTGGGAGAGGATGTACATTCGGAGCCAGGACAGGAGGGGGAATGAGAGCAGCAGATTTAGAATTACGTTGACTGGGTTTCTGCCACACAGAAGCTCATGAGTAAAGAGCTTGGAGCCTCAGGATCCTTGTTTGTAAAATGCACATGAAACCATCTACCTCACAAGGCTGTCAGCAGGAATGACCGAATCGTTATGGATGCCCACTGTACCACCAGGGTGTGTATCCTCTTAACTACTGGCCCCAATTGTTAGGCGCTTAACAAGTAAACGGTTACTATTCTTGTTACAGGGTGGACCAATTGCCAGGTTTGGACTCTGACCTGGCAAGTTGGAGACCCTTGGAAGGGTCTCCTTCTCCTCCTATAACATATATAACATATATACATATATATATATATTATATACACACACACACATACATGTGCATGTGTATGTATTTTTCTCTGAAGAGGGTCCAACACCAGTTAAAGACCACTGGGTTAGAGTATACAGACAGTCCCTAACTTACCATGGTTCCACTTGTAATTTTCCGACTTTACATGGGTGAGAAAGTGATACATAGGAGAAAGTGTACTTCAAATTCTGAATTTGGATCTCTTCCCAGGGTTGGCCATATGCATAAGATCCTCCCTTGTGATGAGGGGCAGTGGCATCCAGGCTCCCAGGTGGCCCCGCAGTCACAAGAGTCAACAACCAGCACACTCACAATCATCCTGTACCCACACAACCATGCCATTTTTCACTTGCAGTACAGTACTCAATAAATTACATGAGGTGTTCAAAACTAGGCTGGGTGTTAGAGGAGTCTGAGCATGTGAAGGTGGGCGGGGCTAAACTCTGATGTTGAGTCGGTGAGGTCATTTACATGCATTTTCAACTTATAATACAGTCAGCTTAGGGGGTGGGTTTATCAGGACACAAGCCCATTGTGAGCCAAGGAAGATCTGTACATTTTTTCAATAGAAAATAATAACCAAGATGCAAAATTTCTGAAGAGACCACTGTAACGCTAAAGAGACGGTACTTGGGACTAATAACTCTGATGTGGGAGTCTGCATTCAGCCTCTGTGCCTATTGGCAGGGCGGTCTGGGAGAGCAATCAGAAACATAACCTCTTTGAGTCTCACCTGACAGGGTGGAGTGCTCACAATATGTACCTAAAAGCATCTCGTGAGGAGTAAAATGAGACTATGTCTGTAAGGCAAGGTTAGCCCAGCTCTCAGCACACAGCACCTGCTCTCTAAGTCAGCTTGCATGGTGCTGGTTTTGCAGAGATTATGACGGTTTGAGCCTTGAGCCTTCTCGAACTCCATAGGATACAGACTATCAGAAAAACTGCAGGGATTCTCTACTACCAGCCCGGCCGCAGGACTCTGATTCTGGTGCATCCTCTATAATAATATCTGTACTACATCAGAAAGTGGACAGGAGAAGTAGCTACAAATGTGACCACAAAGCCTGCTGTAACATGTGAAAGGCTCATTCAAACTTTCCTCCTCTGTAATCCCCCCAGGGGACTCCCCTGGGATTTCCAGAAAAGCTTCCCCCCTGCCCACGAATGTATCCAGGGATGTGCCAGTGAGCGCATTAGACAGCAAAACAACCTAAAATTCTTCCTCATCCACCCATTTCCCCAACCTCCGAGTAGCTGCTTAAAAACAACAAAACAAAAGCACAAAAACTGTCACCCGCGGGGACGCCTGGGTGGCTTAGTTGGTTAAGCGTCCGACTTTCGCTTAGGTCATGATCTCGCGGTTCGTGGGTTCGAGCCCCGCGTCGGGCTCTGTGCTGACTGCCAGCTCAGAGCCTGGAGCCTGTTTCAGTCTGTGACTCCCTCTCTCTCTGACCCTCCCCTGCTCACTCTCTCTCTCTCTCTCTCTCTTAGAAATAAATAAAAACATTTAAAAAAAAAATCTGTCACCCGGTCAGCCTCTCATTCTACAGCACCCCCACTCAGATCCCTCATTGCCAACCTGCTTCCTTCCTGCTGCTACATTTATTGTGCTTATGACACGTGTCCCCTCTCTTCAGATTAAATTCTTATAAAGTAGATTCTGGCCTGAATGCCCTTCTCAGTTTTGAAGCAAGGCCCTGGCATTTTGGTTCATAAATTCTCCATCTCATTCCACAGGGAAGCCCACCACAAGAAATTCCTCCATCCTTAGGTGGGTGCCCACTTAACCTTCTTCCAGGGGCTGCAGGGAGATAAACCTCCATGCTCTCCTTACCCCAGAACAGCACTGAAGAAACAAAGCCTTCATCTGCTCTCTACCTGGCTTGCAGGGCAAAATTAGTATTAATCAGAGGTGCCCTTTTTGCTACTGACAGATAAAGTAGATGTGCTCATAACCAAGAGCTTCTTGCCAAACCCTTAGGGCTTTAAATCTTTTCCAAATAAACTGCAATTTATAAAGAAACCCCCTAAATGATGTTGTGCAGGGAAGTTAAAGCAGGCACAGAAGGATGGAGTAACATTTTACCATCTGCCTGTGATAATAATAATGCCTCCGCCTTGCAAAATGTCTAATTGATCGTGCAACGGGAGCACAAAGATCCAGCCATAATCTAACAGAGATTATTCCAGAATGATACCTTTAAAGAGGAAGAGCACTAAGGTCAGTGCTCCTAAGAACCACTTTTGAGCATTAGGAAGTTCCAGGTGGCAGAAGGCTAAGAGCCTTGGGACATAGGTGGGCAAGATCGAACCAATTCACTTTATTATAGTTGCTTAGAGCAATGTCAAACTGGGGTGAACAAAGAAGTTTAGGACAGTGTTCCCACTGGCAGGAGAGAAAATGCCTTCAGGTGGTATGGCTGGACCCCTGTCCCAGTTTCCTGGGGAGGAAGCCTGGCCTGTTTTTCTCCCCACAGAGTCGAGCCAGAGGGCTTTATTCTGAGGGAGTCCTGTATTTTCACAAAAGCAGGGCTCAGGCCTGCACTGAAGGGCTTGGGAAGAGTGAGCTGGAAAAAGCAGGTTTCATTTCACAAGTTTCTTAAACCACCTTCTCCACAGAAAGGACCCAGACAGGCATTCCTGACCTGCGCCGAATGGGAATTGATGGCTCAGCTGGCTGCCTCATGCTCAGGGCCACATAATCAAAAGGCCACCAACCAATATTAAAAAGTTAAAGGACAATCTGGTTTTTAAAAACTATTATGGGTATTATTTCTCTATCTATACAGTATATCTGATATATGCAAAATATAGTTCATATATAGTTTTATATATAGATACGTGTTAGGTTTCTTGGTTCTGATTAAGTATCAAAGCTCAGGGGAAAAAAATCTCATCTTTTTTTTAAACTAAGGGATAAGGAGCTTAATATCACCTATTGATAACTGATCATAAATAGTCTCCCTCTGCTGACGGGGAAACCTATTTTTCAGTCTGTATATTACATTTATACTTCATTATTTTAATGTATGAAATAATGTGGCCTTATTTTTATCATGTATGTGTCCTTAGGATCAATATTGTCTACATCTTTGTAGTTGCATCTATATATCATTATTCTATGGCAAATGATGCTGGTTTTCCATTCGTGGTGGTGGCTCACAAATCCTGTTTTAAATAAATTAATTTAAATAAACAGAAGTGAGTCAATTTAGGAGCACCTGAGTGGCTTAGTCAGTTAGAGTCTGGCTTCGGCCCAGGTCATGATCTCATGGTTCATGAGTTCAAGCCCCATGTTGGGCTCTGTGCTGACAGCTCAGAGCCTGGAACCTGCTTCAAATTCTATATCTCCCTCTCTCTCTGCCCCTCCCCTGCTTCAGCTCTGTCTCTCTCAAAAATAAATAAACATTTTAAAAAGAGAAGTGAGTCTATTTAAAGGAAAATATTACAATAACAATCATCAAAGTGCTCTGAGGACTCGGTGCAAAGCAACAAAGTGTGGGGTCTGCTCTCCCTTAACCCTGGCTCTTCCTCGCCACAAACCGCCTACCTTTCCTCAAAAACGTGGGTTTGGGTGTGCAGGCTCTGAGACTACCGTTTCTTCTTTACCTAGAAGAAGGGATCTTCACATCCAGCTTGTGAACATGTTTGGGAAAAGGGCGTCCATGCTGAAGTCAGGTTCTCTCTTACTGAAGATTAACAGGAAAAAAACAAAACAATGAATCCATCTGAAGGCCCTTCCAGACTCTCCCAATTTTGGGGTTTTAACAATGGCATAAGGCAGCCAAATCTCCCACGTACCCAGAGGTTTGTTCTTTTTGCCTTTTCCAAAGGCCTTGAATGGCTCTGCATGAAAATGTTCCAATTTACCAGATAGAAGGCAAGACTTCCCATATGGAGACGTCTTCGTGTTTTCTTTTTAGCTTTGGAATCCCCAACTTATTAGCATTGTATCCGTGGGCAAGTCATCTTGAGCCTGAATTTCTGCACCTAACAAATGAGGATCTACTTCCCAAGGGAGAAAATGAGCATCAGGCCTGTAGCCTAGGGTTAGGCACACAGAGGCACTCATGAAGAGCTATTATGATGATTATTGCTCTAATTATTAACAATGTTCATGAAGCCATTTAGCTATAGCAATTTTTATTCTAATGGGTGCTTCCTGCCTTTAAAACAGTGCTGTTACCTCAGTAATCATTTACCTTAATTCTGGGCTACAACTTAAGGCTTCTTCAAGCATCTTTCATTCAATACCTACTTCTTAGAGCCACTGTTATGGGCACTGGGGAAGCAGCACTGAACTATGCAGAGCAAAGCCCTTGCCCGGCTCATGCTCTGGTGGGGGAAACTACACATAATACATGAATGTCAATTACAGTACATTTGGCAGTGATGAATGCTAGAGGGGAAAAAAAGTGGATTTTGACCCGGCAAAGGCCTTGCCCATTAACGGTAAAGGCCCTATCTCTCCCAGAGCACTTGGGCTTTGTATCATGTAACTCATCAAGACCTTTACATGTTAGTCTGATCTTTGGGCCAGAGGCCCCCTTGGTGTGATTTGAGGGCATGCGCTCAAAAAATAAAAAGGAAAAATACTTCCTCTGCCTACTTGCTGATGTCTAAAATCTTTCCAAGAGGGGAGAGACAGGACAAAAAGGTATTTGGTGGTTTATTTTGTTTTGTACTTTGGTTTGTGGGTTGGCTTTTTTTTTTTTTTTTGGTGGCAGCCAAGCTAGGCTATCAAACACTAGGCACGCGTGGGATGCCACTCCTAGTCTATGGAATGACAGGTATGACCTTTTTCTCTTTCCTGCTGAGCCTGGAACCAGCTTCACAAACTTTCCCAGCACAGCTTTCTAGGCTACACTGTCGGTGATTCCAGTTAGCGTACGAGTGAAATCCATGTGTCATCAGAGAGTCTGAGGCTAGTCCAAGATAGCCTGGGGCAGGTATCATATTGACTTAAAATCACACAAAGTACTAAGTGACTGGCGTCTCCCAAGAGGACATTTTATCAGGGGTGAGGAATAGCTAAGAGGAAATGTCGTAAGTGTATGCGGGTGGGAGATGCACACAGGAGAGGGAAGCACCTACTTCACCCCCACCTGCATTTGTGTCTAAATACATGTCACAGGCATTTCCACGCACCCTCTGATTTGAAGGAACAACTTCCATCATTTGCCTGTATCTTTCACACAGACACACAGCTGCGCCCACAAATTACAGTGTTCCCAAAAGGCAGCTCTGTTCTTCAATTGTACAGGCCAACCACGCTGGAGCTCATCAGCACGTCCTTGCAGTTGGGCCTCTATTTTTTTTAATGTTTATTTATTTATTTATTGAGAGAACAAGAGAGTGAGCAGGGGAGGGGGCAGAGAGAGAGAGAGAAAAAGAGAGAGAGAGAAAGAGAGAATCCCAAGCAGAGTTCAAGCTCAGCATAGAGCCCCACACAGGGCTCGATCCCACGAACACAAGATCAGGACCTAATCCGATATCAAGAGTCAAATGCTCAAGCAACTGAGCCACCCAGGCACCCCTCAGCTGGACCGTTAAAAGATTATCAGAATCCAACCATCCAGCCATTTCTTGCCACCTCCACCTCCACTTCCCCAATCAAGCCACCACCTTGTCTGGGCTGGATGGCTGCGATCATTCCCTAAGAGTCTCAGCTTCTGCCTGTACTCTTATACTGTCTGCTCCCACTCAGGAACCTCTTAAACCTAAGTCAGATCACATCCTCCTCTGGCCAAAAATCTGTGTCTTCTCAACTCACCCAGAGGAAAATACTATAGGGTCCCTCCTGCTCTTGTCCCTAATTATCTCTCAGGCCTCTGCAACCATCACACTTTCCTCCAACCCCACAGGCCTCCTTGCTCCTCCAATGGATCTACTATGTTTCTATCTCAGGACCTTTGCACTTGCTATTTCCACTACCCGGAAAGCTTTTCCTCTGGGGAGTCATACGGCTGCTCGTCACATCTTTGCACATTGCTGAAGTCACACCTGGGATGTAACCCTGAAAGGCCCTCCTACATCACCCTATCTAAAAGCGCACAGAAGCCAGCCTCACATCCATTCCCTCACTTGCTTTTTCTCGCCCTTCTTGATAATTCCTCATGGCCCTTAACACTACCTGGCATAATCTTCCTCCCTCCCTTCCTTCTTTCTTTCCTTCCTTCCTCCTTCCTTCTTTCCTTGTGTCCTTCCTTCACTATCGACCCCAGGAGACTAGAGGCTCCATCAGAATCAGGGTACAGTCTGTTCTGTTCATTTTTGTGCCTAGAATAGGGCCGGGCCCCAAGCCGGCCCTCCAACTGCCTTGATTAAAACTCAGTCACCGCAGAGAACTGGCACCACACTGCAAAGGAAGCAACTGCCGCCCCTACAAAATGCAACAGCTTTGCTTGACTGGCTCCAGCTCAATCTCCCGTAACAGTGGGGGATCAAGGTCTAAACTCATAATGACAGTGCTGGGGTGACAAGAAGTGAAAGTCCCTTCCCGTCAAGGAAAGCTAGATGTTATCAAATGCTGGATTTGCACAGTGGCATGTAGGTTTTATGGCTATAACGCAACATTCTTAGTTCTTAAGTTCTTTCTAGGAAAAACCTTTGATTTGCCGGTCTGAGAGTCTTGATAGTATCTATGCCCCTCCCTCAACAAACATTTTACCCTCTAATTTTGATAACACAAGGGTTATTAACTATTAACTCTTAATTAGCTCTTAATGCAGCTATTATGTTACTGCAGAGGAGGCTATAGACATGCAAGGATTTAGCATACTCTCAAACGTGCTCCTCATCGGAACTGAGAGCTCTAAAGGAGGGATGGTCCTGATCAAACCATTGACCCAATATAAGCCTTAGCCCCTTTAATCTCTAAGATAAATGGCGACACCAGGCTACCTCTAGCATGTGTTCTAAAGTATGTATTCTATGAGGCAGACAGCAGGATCCAAATCCAAGGGACGTGGGATTTGCAGTTTGAGATCTGGCTCTTTCTCTTATTAGCCAGACTGAATCACAATTATTTTTTCATCTAAAAAACATCAGTAGAAAGACCCACCTTTACCTCTGTCATCTTTTAATCTCCTAAACTGTACATTTGGAGGATAACCCAAAACAGGACTGTAGGGCCAGGGATCCCCATCTGCTGTGTTCACCAGGTAGAACAGAGTGTCTGACACATTACAGGCACTCATATGCATTGGCCAGATAATGGAAAGAATATATGAATAAACAGAACAAAGAAATAATTCCCTACCTCTCCGGTTGCCAGGACTATTACTGGATAAAACACAGTAATGTATGTTGTAAGGATTTACAAAAGCAGTGTATGTTGAAAGAGCTTTTTAAGTTCTAAAGTGATACAAATGTTAATAATTGCCATCATAGATCTACTTTCTATTTGCCCAGTTCAGCCTAGCTTGTCTTATTATTTAATGCCAACATGACTGGAACTGGAAAGAAACCAATACTTATTAAGGCTTTACTCTGTCCTAGAGATATATATGTATAATATGTGTCTTTTACCTTTAGAACTAACCCTGTTTCAAATTTAGTCGTAAGTCCTAGCCAGAAACTACATCAAAACTGAACTCGCAAATCAGTCAACAGTCACTTAGCACTTATTACCGGCTGGCCGATACACAGTGTTTTACAGGCACAAGCTCATGCAACTTTTAAAGGTACATGTCTTTTTTTTTTCTTTTAGTTTTATTGAGATATAATTGACATACAACACTGGGTAAGTTTAAGGAGTACAGCAAGCATAATGACTGGATTTACACATATTGTAAAACGATTAATACCATAAATTTACCTATTTATCACCTCATATAGGTCCAAAAAAGAGGGGGAAATGGTTTTTTCTTCATGAGGAAAACTTTCAGGATGTCCTGTCCAGTGTGCAGACAGCAGTGTACAGTCATCGTGTAGTTCGTTACATCCCCATTCAGGTGGGTTCTTCAAGGTAGCTACTGCTCCTGTCCCCATTTAACAGATGAGGAAACAGAGACTCAGGCGTTAAGTAAGTTGCCCCACGTCCACCATTGGCAGGTGGCCGAGTCAAGATTTGACTGTTTGACTCCAAGCCCACAGTCTTCGGGGTGTAAAAAGCAGGGCGGCATATGAAGCTATCACAGACCACGTGCTAGGCCATGTTGGTGCTTTGCTTTCTGTTCAAGGAAGAGCTGCTTTAGCACTGGATCAGCACTGCCTTAATTTCTTTTCTCCAAAGTGAAATCTATGCCTAGGAGTAAGGAGAAGGAGAACATACTCCTAGATTCCCGTTCATCTTCCTGCGGTCCCCTCACCATGCTGTCATCACCTGGAAGGCCGGTCTGCGACCAGGAAGGCCAATGAGAACAGATGTGCCTGACAAATCTCAGGTCCCTTTCAGTTACCCAAGAACTACTGAAATTTCTGGTCATTTCTCTGCCCGTTCAGGGCAAACATGTCCACTTCGGTAGTTATGACCATCAGCTGGCCCGATTCACAAGCAGTTCCTAATTAAGTAAGACTATCGAATGCTGTGAGATATGGAATCTCTTGCTGCTAAATTGCACACGGGCTGAAAGCAATGAGAATGTGTTTAGATATGCACGGTGCTTTATATTCAGGGACCAGCAGTTACCAGACACTGAAACCAATCATCATTAGGACAGCCCTGTCTTGGCTGGCAGAGAATAAAGGTCCCCACACAGAGCTACCTGCCCAGACTAATGGTCAAGAAGCTGATGAGGCATTAATGAGACTATGAATCAAAATTTACCAAACAAACAATGGTCCCCGACGGCCTTGGCTTCTAGTTATTTCCATGTGACTTTATCTTGGAGCTAACTGTGGAACAAGATGACTGCATTTGGATGTCTTCGTGAGTGGCCTCTCCTTGAAGGATTCTTCCGAACAACCATCCCAAACTCACTTCTTTGTAGAAAAAATAAAGAGGCTCAAAGGATCAGATTATAGAATATAAAATCCAGATACTGATAAAAGTCAACTATATGAGCTGCTTTACACTAAATATATTTGTTTCTATGGTTCTTTCTCTGGGAAAATTAATCATATGTTATCAAGAGCTATCATCTACTGAGTACTTAGTATATACTGGGCACCTGCCGTGAGTCTTGCATACATTGGCTGCACTTACCTAGTCTGCGGTAACTTGAGAAACAGGTCATTTCCTTGTCCTCTGTTCTCAGAGGACCAAGTACTGCCCCCCATCATTAAGCCTTTCACAAACTCACTTGCGTGGTTGATATCTCTGTCTTGAATTGAAATGTAAACTCCACTACCGCGAGGACCATGTCTATTTTGGTTCCCCATTTTAACCGCAGCTACTAGCATAGCACATGACCTCTAACAGATCCTCAACAAACATTTGACGAATAAATGCTCGCAGCATGTAGAGATGCCGACACATCCCAGGATGATGCAGTTCGTAAGGAGCAGAGTGAGGGTTTGAACTCAGATTCCAGAGTCTGAGCTTCTAACCTGCAGCACCTGCTCTCTCTCGCTCGCTCTCTTTCTGGGCTGCATCAAAACACATCAAACAAGGAACAGACAAGAGCGATTCTAATTATCACCACAGTCTTGTGCAGGCATTAAAAAGCAAAAGGGAGAGGGGGTTCCTCTATGGTGGTTGAGGTATACTAAAGACCCATTATGGAATAATGAGAGAAATTTTAAGAATACAGTGAAATCATGCTCCGCCTTTCCTCATGGTCTCTCTCCATTTTCCATTTGTATTGTTTCAAGTTTGCTATTATTATCACTGAACATTTTAAACCCAACTCTATTTGTGCCTGCCGGTGGCTATTCTCAGTCCTCTATGAACTCAGCAATAAGTACTTTCCTATCTGGCTGATGGGTGTAAAAGGGGAAGGTAAACATGCAACGCTGAGCTGGTGCCTGGTACATACAAGATGCATATTATTGTTAACAACATTTATCCTTATCACTATTTGTCCTACTGTGATTCC
The DNA here is from genome assembly GCF_003009895.1 of Hyaena hyaena. Classification (NCBI taxonomy): domain Eukaryota; kingdom Metazoa; phylum Chordata; class Mammalia; order Carnivora; family Hyaenidae; genus Hyaena; species Hyaena hyaena. Next base: position 1,020,725 of record NW_024081173.1, read on the forward strand.
TAGCCGCTAGAAGATGGAGATTTGGGGTCAGTCAGACTTGGAGTCTAATTCCAGCTCAGCCAGCTGTTTCTGTGAGGCACTGGCCAAGCTACGTAACCTTGACGTGTTTCTCATCTATAAAATAGGGATAATAGTACTACCTACCTCACAATAATTCCATGGCACAGAGGGGAAAAAATCCAGCAACACTGTATGTTTTTATCGTCTTCCTCATCATCACTATTCAGCTAACTGTGAGCAGAAAGAGTCTTGCCTCGAAACCTGGAAATAAGACTTTCGGTACCTGTCTTGTTATTGCAAATCATAGGAAGTGGGTTTTATTTCAGGTGTTTCTCCCCACCCCCAACGAGTACTCCCATCCCTTTCTCAGTGACTGACGGCTCTCCTGGTCTCAGCAAAGCATGGAACATGCCCTCACCCCTACCCTGGTGGAGAGATCCAGATTTGAGATCATTAGACCAGAGACTCTCTGCCTACAGTAACTTCCCGATGCATCTAACACGCATCTAACTCCTTTGCTTGCCATTCAAGGCTCAATATCATTTGGTGCAAAGAACTTTGTGGTTGGCACCAGGGCTAAAAGATGCTTTTTTTCGCTTAAGAACCATAATTAAACCCATAGACTCATGGGAATATGCCAATATACTCTCTCCCTTCTCATCCATGTGTGGATGGCTAAACTGTTATCTGTACTCATTTTTTCAGAACTAACTGTGGAGACAGGTTCTAAGTGCTGGGGATACAACCATGAGAAAGAACACTTGGCATCATGTAACCTGCAGCCTAGCAGGAGAGACAGATGGTAATTAAATGGTGCTGTCGGGGATAAAAATATATAAATACAATTGGAAGTAAGTGGAAAACAAAGCAACCATTCTTAGACCAGCAGACAGAAAGCAGAAACGTGGCACCTGGCCAGTGGCTAGGAGTTTACCAAGCAAAGAGGAAACACTGTGTCCAGCGAGAGGCTGAAACCCTGAGAAGGAGGCCTGGTTGCAGAGCAAGGAGGAGGGGTGCACCAGGAGGCTGCAGAATCAGGCAGAGACCTGCTATTTGGCGGAAGGAAGAGGAGGGAGATGACGGTAGCTAGACATGGAGGGGTGATGGTGGGAAGGAAAGGAAAAGAACAGATTGCAGAGTATTCAGGAGATAAAATAGAATACTCTGCTGATAGAATGGACTGGGAGAAGAAGGCATGGCAGGCAGGGTGGGGGCAAGGCACGTACCCAGAATGACTCCTAAGGTTGTGGGATGTGTAAATAGACAGATGGAGGTGGCATTTACTCATCTAGGAATTAGTAGAGGGCCTGCAGCTCAGGGGAAAAGTCTGAGCTGGTCATTGAGGCTTGTAGGAAGGAATAGAGCCTGGGAAGAAGAGGGTCTGGGAGCACAGAATAAAGAGAAAGATAATCCATTATTAATATGAAAGATGCATGAATGAAGCAATCACAGAATTCCACAAGCCAAGAGCCAGGCATTTTCCTTCAGGACGAAGACAACCTCCCAAACAGCCAAATGACCCCGTACATCAAACCAACTCACGGCCACTTTAGAATTCTACCAGCCGCCCTAAATCAGGGGCATAATATTGTTAACCCCCTCCTCCCCGACCCCCACCTAAAAATGCTAACAACGTGAAAGGGGGTGATTGAGTGCAATTCTGGAATTTCCTTCCAGAAACATTTACAACAGGTAAATGTTCCACCAATTTTTCCAGTGTTCCTGAAACATTTCCAGGGAAGTCTCCAAAATAACAAAAGAGAATGATCCTAGGGTCCTGGCTGGGTGCAATCTTAAGCTTACCTCTACAAATGAAAACCATTTATGAAGCCTCGTCAAAAATTCATGCAAGTTTTGCATGAGGCTGCATAATATAATTGGGTTGCTTTTAATACATACATGCACACTTTTAATTCCCCCAAATACTGAACCAAAAGCCATGTGCTACAAATGTGCCTCAATTAGCCTCTGACTTTGGGGATGCCCTTGTCCAGAGCTTTCCACGCAGTGTGGACCTCATTATCTAAGTTGAGAACCATGAAATTAATCTGAGATGGACTAGGGAGGTTTTTCCTTGGAGCAGGGGACTAGAGTCACGACCTCTGGAAGTCACTCTTCATGCCTCCAAATCCTATAATATGCATTAATAATAATATTGATATTAAATCACACCAAGTGGTTTTTAAATTCATTTACATGAGAGGTAGGTACTATGATACATAGTAGGTACATAGGTACTATGGGTTAGGCCCCATTTTAAAGAGGAGGAAACTGAAGTACTCAGAGAGGTGAAGTACATTTCCAAAAGGTCAATATCCCACGAGAGTGGACCTTAATGTGAACCCAGACAGTCCATGTCCATGACAACTACTAACCTCTTGTGCTGTACCTGAGCAGCACTGTCACATCGCTATTCTCACTGAGGGTTTATATTTGGTGGTACTCAAGAATAAAAACCAAAACGACATGCTTCAAAACTAGGTGGAGGGGGGGAGCTCTATCTTTCCATAATTTATTTAACTGAAAAAATATCAGTGTGCAAATTGGACATTTTTGGTACATAAAGTCAAGTGTTACTAATTAAGTAAATGAGTGATGAATCATAATATCAACACTAGTCATTAAACAAAATTGCATTTAAATTAGATTTACCAGATAGTTTACAGTTCAAAAAATATAATGAGCCAACTCTAAGGAAAGCTTCCTATAATATTACCCTTAACGCCTATATGACCATGGATTCTCTTGTATTATTTTAAAAGCTGAATCCAAATATAAAATGGGAGAGTAAAGTCTGTGATGCTTTTGGTCCTTGTCAACATTTCTACAGAGTGACAACATCTTTTAAGCCACACGAGACATGATTTAATTCACCCAAGAGAGGTCACCTTGCTGGAGGGGCAGGTGCCTTCTGTTTAAATTCAGTTTACTCAATCAAATGTACCACCGAATGGAAAATGGGGTAGATCCGTTCCTGTCCTGAAATTCTCCCTATGTTAACTAAAATCACCTTACTTTTGTAGCAAATGAGCCATGAGATACAATGCCAGAAACTGATTTGGAAGAGTAAGTACATAGTCTGAAAAAGACCGTCTGTATATTTTGTAATAAAGTCCCTGGAGAGCCCAGGATGTCACAGAGAGATGTAAGAGGGCGTAAGAATGCAAACGGCGACATACAAAACCATACAAAAAGACAGAATGTATTGTCACTAAAATAGACACTTATTCTTCTGCAAATATACACACTGAATGTTAATTTTATCTGATGGGTAGTTGTAAGGTGACCTCGGTGAATGTCATCTCATGTGAGCTCTTGTCCTTGACCTACCTGGGTAGTCCCCAGTGCAGCTCCCTATTACTGCCTTCGTAGAACTTTTCAAGAGCTTTAATCATTTCCTCTTTGTTTTCCCACTTGCTAATTGCCATGTGACTCCTTTGTCTGTCAGGTTCTTGATGGAACCAGCCGTGCCTAGCTCGGTGCCTGGCATCAGTCCAGACATTCTACAATATATTTGCTGAATGAGTGAACAAAACGATGAACGGCCAACAGGATGCAGCGCTCCTTTGAATTCATTTTTACAAATCAGATTCGATTTTGTTTCATTAGATACTTTGATTTACTGGCATTTTCTGAAATTACATTGGGTTCTCATTAGTAAGGAGAAACTGATTCTATCTTCAGGGAGGAGGAGGGAAAAACTTTCAGTCACTTGTTCCAAAGGTCTCTCAAAATGATATTGTAGTATAATTTGGTTTGAAAGCAAGGTCCAACGTTTTATTACCTCCAAATTTATTCAGAAAAGCTGAAGGCCCGTGATAAGGCTCATTAAGTCGCTGAAAGACCTATCTTCACATGCCTTTCACACAAAAGGTCTCAACTTAATGCCAGGTAATTACCGTTCATTTTCCCCTGGTTATTTCTATTTCCTGAAGATTCTCAGGGAAGCTGGCCTCATTGGACACTCCCTGCAGTCCGAGACGTGAGCACAGCAAGAACAGCAAGAACGGGCCATGTTTACTGGAGGATCTTTTAAAGCCGCAACTAAGGAAAGAGGATTCTGACTCTAGGGCCTAGAATTTAAACTTGGATCATCTACTAGCCAACCTTTTTCCAGAATCAAGGCCAAGAAAAACAAGCTCCTGGCAGCAGTTAAACTGGCTGCTGTCTACACGCTAAGTAGACCACTTTTCACAGCACCTGCTCCACACCTATACAACTATGGGTATGGGCTCCGGCTCTAGATTACTTTGGCTCAACCCTCAACGACAACACTTTCCAGTTTGTGACTCGGGGTCAGTAACTTATAGTCACTGTGTGTCAATTTCCTCATTCATAAAATAGGGCTCATTGTCCCTACTGCAGGGTCATTTTGAGAATTAAATGCGAAGCACATAGAATGATATATTGCACATGCTAAGTGCTCAATAATGTTACTTATGTACCAAGATTAACTAGCGTGAACACCACCATCATCTCTGATATCCCATTTACCAGCAGGATGTATCCCTGTTATTTATGATAAATTTGGTCCTAGCCCCAATGGACCCATCAATGGTACTAGAAGAAAATTTCATTATTTGTGAAACAGCACACTAGAGGGTGAAGGCTAACCAGGGAAACCCCTCTGCTGGGTGTCTTCATTTCAGTTTGGCAGGGCATACTGGTACATAGCCCCCTTGGGGCTCACTGAAGTCACCAACCCCGAATGTACACCTACTTTTATTTTCAATCAACTGATGGCAACAATTCATCGGTCTCCACTGAAGTGATCTTGCTTATGGACTTCTGTCCCAGTGGGCTCTCCTCCCTCCAGCAGTGTGCATGGGTGACCACCAGCCAGGTCCTTCACGAGAACTGAGCTTCTGAGAGGTATATCCAAGGGCCACTGGACTTCTGGGAAGAGCAGAAGCTGGATATCGAGGGAGCTCTCAATAAATGTTGGCCATTATGATTATTTTTGTTCTTGTCAAGAAAGGCAACCCATTTCCCAAAATGCTTTCTTTATTCCCACCTGTGGTTCGACAAAGGTTTTCTGATCAGATTTGGTGAATCTGGGCCATTTTTCCTTGAAGCACAGTGGTTAGAAATACAGACTGGATGCAGGGATCCTCAGACTTGAATTCCCACTCAGCCTCGTTTTTTACCTGGTTATTCTACTTATGTGTAACGCCGAGGAAAGGAGCTCGCGGGTTCTGTGTGTTAACTGAAAATCAGTGGCAACAATAAAATAATCTTCTACTTAGAGAAGAAAACACATTTCCCCATTTATTTTCCGAAATCTCCTGGCTATTGAGTATGCTCCGGCCTCCACTCTTCCCCTCTTCAAACTTCTGCACCTCCTTCCCTGTGCTTCTCACTGCACTGGGCTGTGAGAACACAAACAGCTCTCTGGCACAAACATCTTCAGAGTTCTGTCACAAACACAGATTCCTGTGAAAATTACACTTAAACTTCCCAGTGAGGAGAAGCAAAGCAAGGCTGATGTCTTACATGGCCCTCAAGCTGTAAGAGATAGCTATATATACAATAGCTAGCAGCATGAGCTCTAAACTCAAGTGCCCTGGGTTCGATTCTTGCCTCTGTCACCCAGGACATGTGACTTAATACTCAAACCTCAGTTCACTATCTAGAAATAAGGCTGATAATAATATCAAGCTCAAATGGGCTGTTATAAGGATCAAATGAGATTACTGTGGATTATTCTGTAAAAACCCTATGTATGGTGCCAATTATATAGGAGATATTCAATAAATATTATATTTAGATGTATCCTGGGTATGTGGATTCCAGAAGTCTGTTTATATTAGAAGGTCACTATAGAAAGACACCGTAGCCCAAGTCCTTCAGTGGGGCAAACATTACCGTATTTGAACTCAGAGCTTTAACCTCGAAAGGTTACAGCGACATGTTCTTTCAACAGTAAATCAGGACTCAGGTTGGAAGGTACATTCTCCCTAAGCTTTCTCAGCCAGCCAACTCTCCCTAAAATGTCAGGAGACCTTTCTCATTGACAAGAGATGTTACTAGAAACCACCAGCCACTAGTGGGTCCTCAGGATTCATTCTCCAAAACTGGAAGTTTTTAAACAATGTTTAAAACAGTAAGATGTGAGGGCACCTGGGTGGCTCAGCCGGTTCAGGGACTGACTTCAGCTCAGGTCATGACTTCACAGTCCGTGAGTTCAAGCCCCACATCGGGCTCTGTGCTGACAGCTCAGAGCCTGGAGCCTGATTTGGATTCTGTGACTCCCTCACTCTCTGCCCCTCCCCAACTCACATTTTGTCTCTTCCCTCTCTCTCAAATATATTTTTAAAAAATTTTTAATGTTTTTTTTTATTTATTTTTGAGAGAGAGATAGAGACAGCATAAGCAGGGGAGGGTCAGAGAGAGAGGGAGACACAGAAATCGAAGACAGGCTCCAGACTCTGAGCTAGCTGTCGGCACAGAGCCCGATGCGGGGCTCGAACCCATGAACCGTGAAATCTTGACCTGAGCCAAAGTCGGATGCCCAACCGACTGAGCCACCCTGGCACCCCAAAAATAAATATTTTTAAAAGGAATTTAAAAATTAAATAAATAAAATAAAATAAAATAAAATAGTAAGATGTTAACATGACCCTTTCTAAGAAGATAACCAAAATGCATTAGGAGAAGCAGGAACAGACAGTAGGCAAGGGGCAGATCATCCTAACCTAATTCTTTCTGCTCCATTCCCTACATGATACTTGTTTTCCTAATAGTAGAACGTACCTACTGGCTACTCTTAGGTCCAGGGAAAGAAAAAATATGTGAGTCACATAGTACCAGTAGGATCTAACTTCTTCCTAAGCCAGCAGACCATTCTTTCCAGGTTCACAATTCAGAGTATGAAAAACTATATGAACAGAAAAGTTAGTCAGGCCGGAAGAAAAGGCAGTATCATACCACTGAAGAAGAGAGATGTTGTATTTTCTCCTACACAACATAGCACACCAACATATCAGGTCTGCTTTGGAGATGGCTACTGGAACAAAGTATGTTTTAGCATCAGAATGTTATATTTGAAAACCCACTGGCAAAACACTGGCCTATGTACCAGCAGGAGTTCAGCATTTAGAAGAGAAAAAGTTCCCTGGGGTCCAGGACTCCCCATCACACCAACCAAGTAGAATGCCCACTCCATCTCTCGTCAATCTCCACCATCCCTATTAACAGAGAGCAGTTAATACACATACATGGTAGTGTGGTGTAAATGATTAATCGCCGGCTGGGGGTGAAGGAGATGATCTCACTGTAGCATTTGCCACCATGGTACCACGTTTGCCATCTCTTGTTTCACGCTAATGTCCACAGCACTGAACAAGGGGCTGGGAAGGGACACAATATCTGTTCTCACTAACAGGGACAAGGGGACTCCAGGGATGCCTAAACTGTGTTTTAAGGGAATGAGAACCTCACTGACAAACATCCTTTGCGGGGATGTGTGGTCGATGGAAAAGCAGTTTTCATATGGCTAATTGTGAGAGTTCAAGCATTACTTCTTTTAAGTACTAGAAGCAGAAATATCACTTCTAACCCGCTTTCTCTCTGAATGAAGTGATAACTCTACCATCGGTCTGTGCGGCTCCTCTTGCAGTAAATGTGATTTTTTTTTTAACTTTCTTTTCTCTTTCCAGTTCTGCATCTGCTAGTGTTTTCCATTTGCCAGCTCCCGACATGTCCCCAATTACTTCTTTTTTATTTTATAGCCTGCATGCTGGTGTTTTATCAGTTACAACTGCTGCGTTCCGCTGAGCATTAACAGTCTACAGTGCCTTCAGGAGGGTACATAATTCACTAAGTCTACCAAACCCTTTTTTCTCCAAAGAATATTGTTTAATATAAATACAGTGTGAGATTAATGTAGTACAAAAGAAAGGCTTTTCCTTTGGAATCCTCAAAAAAAAGTGAAAAAACAAAACAAAAACTAAAACCACAATTCATGAAAGACTGGTTTATACACAGGAACATGGACTCACATACATTTAAGAGGTATTATTTCCACTGGCCTTTTTTTTTTTAAACTGAACAAAACGCAAAGAAACTAATACATATGAATACATGAACAAGTTGGCATTTTAACCTATTGAGTCAAAATATTTTTACTGCAAGAAAAAGAAGCTAAAGTTACCTCTTGTTAAGGCATATGAACACTCGAAAACTTAAGGTACACTAGACCTCCAAAATTATTGCAAAAACGATTTTGCCTAACAAGAACAAAGTAAAAGATAGAATCAGGAAAACATTTTGTTTGTTTTTAATTCTATTTTCCTTATAAATATATAATCATCTTTCATAAAAATTCCTGAACAACCTAATGGATGAACGACACATTTCCAAGCAGGTAGGAGGAACCCAGAACTAAAATGCCCCCCAAAACACCCAAAATCAAGCCACTCAACTCTAGTACTGAGTGACAAATGGGTACCATTTTCCCAAGTTTAAAAAAGTCAGTTCTTTTTTAAAAAATCAGTTTTACAAAAATCAGCAAACAATTGTTTCATGTGAACAATGAAACAATCAGGTTTAAACTGTTTCAAACTATGCAGCCACACGTTCTGTTTTAGCCCAGAGTTGTGTGTGAAGGGGAGAGGAAGGCAGAGCTGTCTGAATTTTCTGGTGTGGTAGTGTGGGGACTGGGGGAAACGGATGGGAGGTGGGATAATCTTTGAAGGACAATTTCAAAACAACAGCCATACTGAATATGCAATATCAAGCAACAGGGTAAGCCTTCAACATACACAGTCTTCTCCAGTCCCCGCCACACCACAGAAAGGAGTACGACTATTCCCATTTTACAGATGAACTACTGGACAGAGCAAGGGTGGGGTAGAGCTAGGGGCGGGGCACAGATGCTCCGAGGCATGCACCCCTAGTTTTCATATTGCAGCCTCTACTTTCCAATCACGGTCTTAGCAACCACCAGCTCACCATCTTTACAAATGTTTAAGACGATGCTACTTGCACCGGAAGTAGGCTCTCAGGCCGATGGGCGGACCCCCCCCACTCCTAGCTCACCTCAGCTACTCATCTGCAGCAGCTCCACGATGAATAAATGGCAGCGCTAAAATTCAAATCCAATTATGTCTGACTCCAGAGGAACAAAAATGTTAACATTCCAGGCCAAGTGTATTTTGCTTCTGACAAGAGAAACAATAGTAGTGATTATACCACGCTTTCAAATCTATGTATGTACTCAGAAAAACATAAAAATAAAAATAAGTCATTATCTCCAGTTCCTTCCCCGCCTACCCTGTGGTTTTCACCACCCTAACTATCTGCAAAGTTCCTTGCAGATGGCCCTTTCTCCACGATTGGAAGTCTTCCTGGCCCTTGCCTCAGAATAAGTCTCCCCATTTTGGGGAGAGGCACGCCAGACCCATCCTATAAGCAAGTTGTTCTCAGTGTGTGACCCCCAGAGCACCAGCATCAGCATCCTGGGGGAATTTGTCAGAAATGCAAATGCTCAGGCCCTACCCCAGACGTACTGAATCCGAAATTCTGGGGACGGGGAGGCCCAGATCTGTGTGTTAACAAGTCTACCAGGCGATTCCGAAGCTGCTTTAGTTTGGAAACCACAGTGGCTTGGGAAATCTGGGCCAGTGCTCCCCTGGGCCTGCCGGGGGAGGAGCCCAGCAATCCAGCCCTCATCCCCCTGCTCATGGCTAAGCTCCCAAAGCAGGGACACACAAGTCATTCCGCAGGAAGGCCTCCCCAGCTCTCGACCCCAGACGACGTCAGACACCCCTGTTCTTGGAGCCCCCACACCACAAGTGTAGCGCTGCACAATTAGACATTTATTTATGCCGAATGTCAGCCTCTCCAAACAAACAGCGAGCTCCAGAAGCGCCACTGTCTCCCCAGGGCACAGCCTATGGTCTGGCATAGAGTAAACCCCCAGTAAGTATTTTACGAATGGGTAAATCCTTAAAGCTCATCATGCTCGCAGAGCTTCTGTGACACGCGTAAGTCCCACAGCTACACTTTCACACATTCTTTAGGCAGATATTTATCAAGCGTCTCATTGCGTCAGACTGCATTCTAGGCACGAGGACCCAGCTGTGAGCCACACAGAGAAGGAAAAAGCAAACCAAAGCACTTGCCTTCATGCCTCTTGGGTCTTCTTGTTGGAGGAGACAGAAAGTAAAACACAATATACTGGTAAACGTTATAGCATGTTGGATAATGTTAAGTGCTGTAGAGAAAAACAGTCTGGAAGGGAGCTGGAGAGTCCCGGAACAGGCAGTGACGGGGGCTGCGGCTTGAATGGGACGGCCGGAGTAGACACTGGAGGAGTCTTTCCAGGGTCAAGAAGGTGAAGGAACAAGCTCTAGCCTACAAGTACCCAAGAACACACATAACGGGCTGAAGGAACACAAGAACAAAGCATCCCAAGAGGCGGGAAGAAGAGCAGAGAGCGTGGAATGCAGGGACCACGGAGAAAACAGGAGACGAGGCCAGAGAACCACAATGGGTGGGAAGGTGGGGCAGGTGACATAGGACCCTGCGGGCCACTTGTTATGACTGTGATCTCTTCTCTGGGGGGAATGAGAAGGTTGTGAGTAGAAGAGTGACCTCATCCGACTTGTGTTATAACAGAATCATCTGTCCTCTGTGTGGAGTCAACTGAAAGGGGCAAAGGAGAAAGACCCATTAGGAGTTGGTGGCAATAATCTAAGTGGGAGGGGCCGGCAGCGTGGCCCCACGTGGTAGCCCTGGAGTATAAGGAGCAGCATGATGCTGGGTAAAAGCTTGAACACTGCCATGGCCGCGAGTAGTTTTGCTGCCACTTAGCTGTTCAGCATGACACAGTCAAGCTCCCAGAAAAAAAATATGTTATATAAGAGACCTGTGTAGGTGAGATGGGCATCTCAAACTCCTACATTGCAAAGAAAATATCAAGTTAGTAAGCAAATGAAATGCCAGGAAGATACACTTGCAGTAATCACAATGCACAAAGGATTGGTGACCTAAAAATAGAGAATGGAGCCCACGGACAGTTTCGTCTCTCACAATTAATTATTGAGCTTTCTTAAGGATACCTCTTTATATTTACCACTTTGCTCTACACATAGAAGGAATTCTAAATGCCCAGAGCTGGTTGATTTTACAGCTTTGGTAACCAGAAATATATAAAAAAAAAAAAAAAAGGATAAAAAATGGATCATAAAGACTGTATGATCACATCCTATAATTTAAATTCACTCAGGCAAGTACTTATTGAACACTTCTTAGAGATAAAGTGCTAAATCAGAAGTTACAGATTCATAAAGTTTCATATTATTAATATTTGGGGATGGAAGAGAAAAATCAGTAAACAGATTTTTTGAATTTTATTTTAGAGGGAGAGAGAGCATGTGAACAGGGGAGACAGGTGGAGGGAGAGAGAAAATCTCAAGCAGGCTTCATGCTCAGTGTGGAGCCTGACTTGGGGCTCGATCCCACAATCCCAGGATTAGGACCTGAGCCAAAATCAAGAGTCAGACATTCAACAGCCTGAGCCATCAGGCACCCCGGTAAACAAAAAATTTGTAATGCAAAGACAAATGAACAAAATAAGCAATAATTAGGGGGGAGAAAGGAATAAACACCACTGACAAAGACTATGCAAGACCTATTCATTCAGTTTCATGGAGGATGGTGTTAAGGACAGGGAACAAATGGAAAATCTGCAATTTTGAAGTAAAACAGTCACAGTTCTAATCCTGGTTCTGCCAATTACTTGCTGGGGGACTGGGCATGTTACTTAACATCCCTGACCCTTTATTTCCTCAATCATAATAACAGATAAAAGTAAGTATCTATGAAACTCATCAGGGGGGTTTAAATTCCACACTTCAGGCAGACAGTAGGTATGCAATACAGATGAGCATTCTTCCCTGCTTTTTCTTAGGGTAACTTGCAATGACTTATAAGCGATAATTTCCCCAGGACTGAATGTTTCCCATGATTCCATGAGTTCCACATGCCTCATGAGGTTGTCCTATCTACATGGGTCATATGTGGACCCGCCCTCACTGGGTGATCTCTTTACGTGCCGAAGAACGGATAATCCCAAAACAGCATCAGCTGTCACTTGAGACCTCTTCAGTTTGTGGATTTCAAACCCTACACTGCTGGGGTTTCGACTGAGGTTTTAAGTTTGAACAGAATAATAAACTCTGCAGGCTCTCAAAAGGGAAATACTTACCTTGTGAAACAACAAATGGTTTGGGGGTGCCTGAGTGGCTCAGTTGGTTAAGTGGCCAACTTCAGCTCAGGTCAGGATCTCATGGCTTGTGAGTTTGAGCCCCAAGTCAGGTTCTGTGCTGACAGCTCAGAGCCAGGAGCCTGCCTTGGATTCTGTGTTTCCCTCTCTATCTCTGCCCCTCCCCCACTCACACACACACTCTCTCTCTGTCTCTGTCTCTCTCTCAAAAATAAATAAACATTAAAAATATTTTTATAAAAAATGTTTGTTTTTAATTGTTAGTGTTTATTCTGAGTGATTCAAGGCTATCTACTACCTGTTTTTCTTCTTCTCTAGCACTCAATGTGAAATTCGAAAGTTTTACAGGCACACATAAGTACAGGCTCTCTATGTGCTCCCTGCCTGGAATTTGCTCTTGCTTAGGAAAAATGCCAGGCTCCAAAAAACTGTGACCTACATAAATTCAAAGGTGGAAATGCCAGGTCAAGTGCAGCATGGCTGAACTGCATATGTTGCAGCATACAAGCTGATCTGTAATTCCCTCGAAGCCTCACAGCCCTCAGGAATTGTGAATAAACAACATCCTTGAATCCCAAAGACTACGACATCCAATAATAAAAGTATTGATCTTGGAAAGCATCTGCCTCCTTTGTATTTTCTAGAGCTGTTCATGTACAACACAGCAGTTCCAATCTAACACACAGACACAGAGGCAAACATTCAAACCACGTGATCTCTAAGAGGCTGCCAATATTGAAATCGCTGTATTTATCAACATTGAGAAGATTAGAAGGTGAATTGTGGCGTCTAAACACAAGCACGTTCTTTTGCAGTTCTGGCTCTGTGCAACCTGAAATAACGAGAACATGTGACTGCACGTACAACTGCCTGGTGACAGATTGCACAGAGATGAAGGACTTCATGTGGAGGAAGACTTCAGAGCACATCTGAGCTCAGCAATGAATATGCCAGACTCATCCAGTGAACTGGTTCCACTCTAGAGATGGAGCCCAAGAGGAAAGCTAAAGTCACTTTTTTATAACACAGGGATCAATTTAGTTAATAACTATTGTGCTGTCTTAAAGCCATTCACAAACACCTGGACGAAAAACAAAAACAAAAACAATAAAAAGCACGATAACAACAAAAAACAAATCCAAAAACAAAATCTTTGAAGCTGAGAAAACTGCACAGAATCAGGAGGGAAAAAGACTTGAACTTTGGGTATCACAACTACTATGTGTCTATGCCACTCCATTCATCAAGATGCTACAAAAGTAATTAGGGTAATAAGTATGAAAAATGTTATACTTTTTAGAAAACTAGTGCTTTAGATGTCCAGCAAATGATGTCTTGCTTCCGGAATTTCCTTACTATCCTAGAATTCTTAATCATTCACTTCTCTATTTAATCATCCAGAGAAGTCTTATATCTTTACTTTCTTTTTTTCCTGATTGCAAATAATGCATGTTTACTGTAAAATATCCAAGTGAAAGGTATTACATAAAGGAGAGAGTCTGGAAATCCCAGAAACATGTATATTTGTGAATCGATACACTCTAGGCTCTGTGTTAGAGGTGCCATGGAGTTGTCAAATTACATCTCACAATTCTTATCCCGCCTCCTTAAAAAAAAAAAAGTCTAGTAAGAGTACGGTAACTATATAAAATAACCAAACTACAGTGTAAGAAGCAATGCAAGCCATAATAAAGACACAAAGACATGCTATGGGAAGTCGGAGAAAGAAGGAATCCTAGCAAAGTATGGCCAAGGAAAGCTACCTCCTCTGCAAACAAGAATCTCTGTTTTCACCACTTTCTAGAATTCCATGTGTCACGTCACTCATGACTCCTGCTGCTCTACATTAGACCTCCTCAACTAAGATCTAAGAGCTCTCATCTAAAAATCCCAATTTCACATAGTGACCATTTCCCCAAAGACTTGGCGATTATCAATTCAAAGCACACCACCAAATAAGTCAAATGTGAAAGAAGAAAAGCATTCGATCCTTATCATTTCTCATTATCATCGTTCATGGGAATCAGGGAAAGTATAAAAATGTGGTAAGACTAGAAAAGGAGAAATGTTAAGTTCCCACTACCACTTTCCAAAAAAGGGGGGGGGGGAACAAAATAAAGAAGGCCTGAGTTAAGAAAACAGGTATCAGGCACACCAACACGGAAGCACTCCACACACATTTCGCACTTAATACACAAGGGCTACGTAGAGCTGGAAAGATGCAGGATAAAAGTGAGTTTGAAATGCATAACGTGTGTAAATATGGATGTACCAAATTTATGATACATCTAGGCAGGGAGATAGTTGAGTAAGGAAGAAAAGAATCAGGAGACCAAGGATCACAGAAAGCTCTCTCTGACAAGCTGTGATATCTAGAATGAAATCCTTAATCTGAGCACAATGATTCTCATCATTACAATAAAATTAGTGATGCTGGTGCTGTATATAGCTCAAAGGCGATGGTATATTTGAAAGCACTTTACAGAACACCATATAAAGCATTTTCTACAAAACACTGGGCTTAGATAGCTGGCCTGAGTTCCAATGAAAGATTTATAAATTCAGGACATAAATCTGGATCTTCCAAATGACCAGTCTCAAATTGCCACTTCCACTGACCTTTAGAAGTGCAAAGGACTTACAGGACTCAATAAATAAAGGTAATACCTCTTTAAGGATGAGGAGCATGTCAGACCCCACTGTGTTCCCACAGCATCTATACCACACCCAGCACAGAGTAACTCCTTGGTACTCTGGAAAGCAGAACGGATCTTGCTCCTACTCTATGTCCTTTAGCAAGAACTAATTGTCTGCTGCACTTTCAGTGGACACCAACATCAGTAAATTGCCATCTCAGGGGACAAAGTCAAATGGGCAGAAAGGCAATACCATAGCATCCATCTTTGGTTGTCATTCACACACTCCCCTTCTCCGGGCACACTGAGGTGAAGGCAGTAAGCAGCCGGTCTGTGCTGAAAGCCTCCCTGACACTGGTATGGCTAAGTACTCTCAGCCTTGTTCAGGAAAGGATGGCACAGGTGGGCGCGGGACCTGACTGGCGGCCTGGGCACTGAGCGGTCTCGGCAAGCTTGGAGAACCTCAGCCCACTCTTGGCTCTCAGCGACTGCCATTTGCCTGTCATTTGTAAAAACACAGAACAGGTCATGAGCCCTACTCTGCCATGCACTTCACAGCAACATCCTGACAATTTGGAAATATAAAACAGATTTCTTTGTTAAGTGGATAAAAGCCAGACCTGAAAAGAAATTCTTTATAGGTCATTGGCATAATATTGGTAAAGAGCTTTATACAATCTTTTCTAGTATCTGGGCAGGATTAACAGGAAGACTGGCCACCAGCTGCCCAGGATCCCAATCAAGAAGAGGTACTAAAGTATCTCCAGAAAGGTAACTGAGTGGAGAGAACAGCATTCATCAGAGCTTTCTTCAGAAAGGGAATTGTACTGAATTGTAAGGAATACATTGATAAGACAATTCGGGCAAGAGTAGAGGTGGAATCCTCTAGGGCAAAACAGAATCAATAAAATGCCTTTATGTAGGTGCGGCAGAATCAACAACCAAAGGCCTTCTTTGTGCCGGGTTAAGTAAGGAGGCCAGGATGCTGCAGTGTGCCATCCTTCTCCCCCCAAGAAGCATTGACCAAATCTGGTTTTTCACTCGATTGCTGAAGAGACACGAAACATAAGTCTTGGTCAAGTGCTGCTTGGGATCACCAGTTCCTATAATTAGAAAAGGTCTGGCTTTTTTCTTTCAGCTCTCCTCCCGTCCCCCAACGTCTTTGCCTCGTTTCCCTTATGCACTCATGGACAATTCAGTGACACATATTTACCGAACACCTGGGAAGAGAGAGATGAGCACAGCACAGTCTTGATCCCAGAGGAGCACATGCACTAAACAACTAAGCTAATATAAGGCAAGTGGAAAAGAGTCCTAAGAGAGAAACGTCTAAATACAAATATGGGGACACAGACAAGGAGTCAAGGAAAGTCTCGTGGAAGATGTGATGTTCATGCAGGGCCTAAGAGGATCATAGGAGCTGACCAGCTGCAAGAGAAGGACAGATGATAAAGGAATGTACCAACACACGCCAGTCTAGGAGGACATGGTGTCTCCACCAATCTGCAGAGTCCAGAGTGGCCCCAAGACAGGCAACGTGCTATGGAATAGCAGGAGGTGAGGCTAGAAGCAAAGGTCAGAGCCAGAATTCAAAAAGTCTTTGGTTTTTTGTTTTTTGTTTTTTATTTTTTATTTTTTTTTAATGTTTTATTTATTTCTGAGAGAGAGAGAGAGAGAGAGCATGAGCAGGGGAGGGTCAGAGAGAGAGAAAGACACAGAATCTGAAACAGGCTCCAGCACAGAGCCCGACGTGGGGCTCGAACCCAGAAACCTGAGATCATGACCTGAGCTGAAGTCGGATGCTCAACCGACTGAGCCACCCAGGCGCCCCAAAATTCAAAAAAGTCTTTGGATGCCATGCCAGAGGCTTGGGATTCTACCCTGGCAGCACTAGGGAGCTACCAATGGTCTTAAGCTTAGAAAGAGGAGACATATAGGGTCAGATTTGTGTCTAGTAAAAGCACTCTGGCAGCAGTGTGAAACTTAGTGAATGGAGGTAGAGTGCCAGGGTGGAGGTGGGAATCGCAACGGTCTAGGAGGAGAATGTAAAACAGAGCCACTAAGGCATTTCACAGGTACAATCAATGGGACTTGGTGACTGTAGTGCATAGTGATAAAGGGGGAAGAGTTCTTCTCTCTCGATTAATTCCACATCCTTCAGATCTCAGATCAAATGCCATTCTTCCTAAAGGAGGCTGTGCAGATCCCAGGAATAAATTAGGTCTTTCCATGACATGCTCTCAAAACACACTGGACTTTTCTTCCACGGCACTTACTTCAGTTTGTAATGCTATATTTGTGTGATAAATCAAATGACTGTCTATATCTGCTTCTAGACTATGAGCCTCTTGAGGGTCTATTTTGTTTTCCATATATCCCATGCAACGTGCACAGTGTCTGACTCATAGTGGGAGCCCAAAAATTATTTCTTGAAAGCAATGGTTGAGAAGGGACTAAAGGATCATAAAAAGGCTTCTATACTGCAATACCAGTTACATGATAAGCCCATTAACTAAGGGAGCGCATGATAAAGGAGGAGAAGATAAAAATGCAGAGAAGAAAATGAATTCCAGTTTGTTTGTTTTTTAAAAAAATTTTTTTAATGTTTTTAATTTATTTCTGAGAGAGAGAGACCACGTGAGCAAGGGAGGGTCAGAGAGAGAGGGAGACACAGAATACGAAACAGGCTCTAGGCTCTGAGATAGCTGTCAGCACAGAGCCCAATGCGGGGCTCAAACCCACGAACCATGAGATCATGACCTGAGCTGAAGTCAGACGCCCAACCAACTGAGCCACCCAAGCACTCCTGAATTCCAGTTTGAACATGGTAACTTAGAAATACCTGCAAGAATTCCAGATGGAGATTCCCAATAGCTTTGAACTCTGGAGAGTCAGATTCAGGAGCTATCCACACAGCTCAAGAGACAGCAGTCACTGATTACGTAACTCCAGAAAGAAAGAGGATCAAAGATGGAGCCCTTGAAAGGCACCTGCGTGGCTCAGTCAGTTGAGAGTCTGGCTCTTGATTTCGGCTCAGATCATGATCTCAGGGTCAAGGGTCTGTGCTAAGTGTGAAGCCTGCTTAGATTGTCTCTCTCTCTCCTCTGCCCATCACCCCTGCTTGTGCTCTCTAAAATTTAAAATAAAAAAAAGAGAGAGATAAAGAGAGAGCCCTTAAGACATCCAAGTGTAGGATCAGCTGAACAAATCATCAAAAAACACTTGGAAAGAAAAGTTTGAGAACCAGGAGAAGGACCAGGAGAGAGGTAGATTTCAAGAGACCAAGATAGGCAGAGGTCAAGAAAGAAAAGATGTTCCACAAAGTCCTATGTGCCAAGGTGCTGGGATTTGGCTAGTAGGCCTACTAAATAGGTGGGTTCTGTAAGCCCGCAACAATGTCTATCTCCAAACCAAAAGATCTCTAGACCCCAAAGAAAGGCTAAAAGAATAAAAGATGAGAACAACAAGGGTGGAGAGAAGGAGACTGCAAAACATGCAGAAAGGGAATAAGACATTCACTCACTCATTTAATAAGTAGTGTTGAGCTCGTTCTATGAGCCAAGTGCTCTACATGGGAGGTGTTACAGCAAACAAGATATGATGGTCTGTGGGCCCAGAGGACTTAAGAGGGAATAGGATGAAGATCAAAGAGGGAGAGTCTGACCTTGAAAATCCATGAGACATTTTTTTCCCTCTGGAGTAGAAAGGAAGGAGAAATGTTCCGGGGTAACACTTACAGATTAAAGAAATATCAAGGAGGCAGGAGACTTCAAGGTTGTTGTGGGCTGAGTTTCCCTAAAGGCAGAATCTGCGATGAGGGCTTAGGTGCAGAAGTTTATTTGGAAGATGATTCTAGGAAGCAAAGATGAGGGAATACAGAAAGACAGGGAAGGATTAAAAGCCAATGGAAGAGTATATTACCAAATTTGCCATTGAGAACAAGGGGCTTCATTTGGCCAGGACCTCCCAAGAATGCAGCCAGAATTATGCACCTAAGAATGGAAGCCTGGAGCATTTATTCCTATGCACAAATACCCAGGTGTTAACAGTAGCCTCTTAGGGCAGTTCCTCCACCACACACCCCACCCCCATCCACCCCCCCTCCTCCGCACTTCCAGACTCCTCTTTGCCTCAGACCAAGCAGGCTCCCAGCCTGAAAGATGGTCCTGGGAAGGAAGCAGAAAGGGTCCCACTGCAGGTGCTCCAAGTGGGAAGCAGACTGTGACAAAACTGGTCCTACCAGTTGCAGCTAAAATCAGAGATGAGGGGCTGTGACAATGGCCACTAGGGAATCTTCCACAAAGACAGTTATTGAGAACTCAGGGCAATGGCAAATCTTTCTACCTAGGCTGAGTAAGTGGGGGAGGGATGCCGGAGAACATGGCTTGGGTAACTTTTCTAAGGTTTAAGTTTTCTGGCAATGCTTTTGTCCTCTTTATAAAGGAATGAACTTAGGGACTTATTAGTAGCTCAAAGTTGAGATCATAAAGAAGGCTTTGCACTCCCACAGGACAAGGACCATGATATTAACTGTTGATATTTATTGAGTATTATTATATGGCAGGCATTTTGCAGTGACATCAAATGAATTATCCCCGCAGCCATATATAGTAAGAATTGTCACTGCTCCCATTTAACAAGGGAAGAAAGTGAGGCTAAGAGAGGTTTCTAAATTTTTTAGATCTATGGAGTAACAACCTGTTTCAAGTATGTGTGTCAACAGCCCACATTGGCATACTTGTGTCTAAACACAGATACGCACACACACACACACACACACACACGGTAAAACCAGATATGAGGATTTCCAGAGAATATGGAAGTTTGGTTAGCTCCATCATTCATTTCTTCATTATATGGATAATGAATCACTTCTAGACTCTATGGAATAAGCTTCTTTAATTTTTTTTTTTTTACTTATACCAAACGATCAGTGTCTTTTCTACAAGTATACAAGACTAGGAGCAAAGAAAATGAGGAACTTTGGACATGGAGACTGGAGCAAAAACCAGCAACAAAATACCACTCAAAGCAAAGAGCTAAAGTAAGTCAACAAAAAGCACCACAGAGGGGAAAACTAAAGCATGTAAAGACTTTTAAACTCATTATAGACCAAAATGTAAATCTGATTGCAAAATTATCTGCATCTTTCATCTGGAAGCTCACGATCATGCTGGAGATAGGAGCCAAAATTTAATTTAAAGAGTAATTTTGGCCAATCACCCCTATTTTCTTTAACAAAAGAGCAGGGACGGGGATAAAAATGACATAGCCCATATCCACAGACGACCAGAGGAAGGAAAAGCAGATGTGCTCCTCTCACCGACCCGCCTGGGTCTGGCTTGCAGAGGCTGGGTAGGGAGTGCTGCCCTCCCCGGAATGGAGCTGGTTTATAATTAGTTTAGGCTGCGGAGACCTGTATCATTAAAAAGATGACAACTGGATGCTTGCCACAATCAAGATAATGTTTCATAATCAAATTAACTCGGCTCAAGAGCTTGATTTGGAGCCTGTTTATGGTTAACCATCAAATGGCTTTCAGAGTACGTGGAGCCTAAGATATGAAAAAGACACCAGAGAAGGAGCCCATGAACACAAGAAGCATGTGAAGATGTGGCCGTTTGTTAGCAGAGCAGTCGGGATGAGGTCAGGGGCCAGGGGACAGTGAGCACAGAAGAAAGGGATTAGAAGAATCCCTCAACCACTTCTCATAAAACAATAATAAACCCACATGCTTTAACGTGTGTATGGGTGCACACTTCAGCAGAATTATTATACCAGATCCTGAGTTGCTCAAAAGCAGGAATCTTGAGGTCATGTGTCTTTGCTGCACCAGAAACTCATGCATTGCCTGGAGCTGTGTGTGGACTCAGAAAGCCTTGCGTCTGTACCATGCTGCTATAATAATTAGGAAAGGCCAACAGAGAAATATAGAAAATCTTTTTGATCTACTGGGAAGTGAAAATGATACCTAGATGGATTGCGACCATGTACAAAAACAGGCATGTTTGAGGACAACTAGAAGATAATGTGCAAAGATGAAAACAGCAGTGTCCGGTGTTAGCATTTCTGCATGTGGTGGTGTTTTTCCTAAAATTTTCTAATGTCAGAATCATCCTTTCCATTTCATAAGCTACCAATGTCTTCGTGTTGGAGGGAGGGAAGGGACCTGGTAGGCAACGAACCACTGGAGTACGGGATAAGGTTCAAACTCTACGGCTTGGCACTGGAGACCATCTGTGATCTGGCCCACCCAAGAAACCCAAGTTGCATATCCCGTCCCTCCTCTTCCCCCTTCTCCGTCATACTGAGCTGCTTGTCCTTTCCAAAATGTACTACAGGTATCACTTTCTTCTTTTCTTTTTTTTTTTTTTCTAATTTTTTATGGAAACTTCAAAAGAAGAAAGTACAGATTATTTTATGGCACAAACATGAAAGCTAAGCATAGGTTTTCCTTAGGGATTCTTGCGGAGGACCACTTTCAAAATTAGAGAAGGTAGGCTGCTTCTGGGAAGATGGCGGAGAAGTAGGGGGATCCGTACTTCCCGCCCACATCTCTCAAACAATGAAGGGCTGAAACCAAAGGACTCTGAACCTCAAGATCTGGGAGGAAAGAAGACAGACTCTGCTAGGGAGACAGCCTCATAGGGCTACTTCAAGAAACAAACCAAAGCACACATGGTGGAGAGTCCAAAACATCGCTACAAGTCGGGAAAGAAAATAACCAAAGTCACAACAGAGAGACCAAGGGACACCCTTAAAAGAACATTTCCTGAACAGCCAGACCCTGCACAATGTATAAGCCTCCTTTAATATGGCGAAATTAGAGAAGGTAGACTAGGTTGATGCCCTTTCAAATGTCCATCATATACATTACGGTCCAAAGCCTTTCCATGCCTAATTCTGATTCCTCTCTCCATTTTTATTTTTCACAGGTTCTTACACTCCTGATAGCTCTCAGAATCTGTATCCAGATGATCCAACTGATACATCAATGCACTTTTTATTATACTTAATCTTCTTTTGTGTAGAGAGATGTCTGATATACGTTTCCAAAGAAACATATTCTTTTTTTTTTCACATTAGAAGTGTTCCATTTTATTTATTTGTTTGTTTTAATTTAAAAAAAATTTCAGGAATAGAATTTAGTGATTTATCACTTACATATCACACCCAGTACTCACGCCAACCAGTGTCCTGCTTAATGCTCATCATCCATTAAGCCCTTCCCCCGACCCAACACACCTCCAGCAATTCTGTTTGTGGTCTGTATTTAAGAATTTCTTATGTTTTTTTTCTCTCTCTCTCTTTTTGTATTCTTTTTGTTTCCCTTCCCTTATGTTCATCTGTTTTGTATCTTAAGTTCCACCCAGGAGTGAAATCATACGATATCTGTCTTTCTCTGACTGACTTATGTCACTTAGCATAATACACTCTAGTTCCACTCATATTGATGCAGATGGCAAGATTTCATTCTTTTTGATCACCGAGTAATATCCCATTGAACGTATATACCACATCTTCTTTAGTACAGGTGTCACTTTCTTTTTCATTTGTTCTTTCTTTTTTTCTCCTGCCCATACCATTCTCACTATCTGGAATACCCTTCCTACCACCCATTCTTCACAGAGCTAAATTGTATTCATTTTCAAAAACAGCTTAAATACTCCCTGAGAGGGCATCCCAGATTCTTCACACCCTACTCCTTTTTTTTTTTTTTTTTTTTGGCCCCATGTCTGCGTTTCTACAGCAACTTCTGCATCCATCTCTGAGTAAGTTGGTCACACTATGCTCCAGTCACTCGTGGGCTTGCCTTCCTCTTCTAGCCTGGACACCACCTACAGATAATGGAAAGGTGCCTGGGGCTACACAGGCTGATGGATGACCCACAGGGTCCTTTTTAACCAATTGTGACAGCATGGCCACTTCATCAACACTCTTTTGGTTGCAAGTAATAAACATCCACTGAAGATACTTTATGCACACACCAATAAAGGAATCTATTTATAAGGACACAAAGATATTTCTCGATGCACAACAGTGGAAAGTACAGTCACTGAGGACTGGACCCTGGAGCCAGAAAGCTTGGAGAATCCAGGCAGCTTCTCTCTCCATCAGTCTTAAGATGCCCCCATCTGCACCTCCTCTTCCCTCACAGTCATTTCCCCTGCATCTTTCCCTCTCTCTCCGAATGACAGTTGGAGAGCAGCTGAAGGCATGAACTCATGCTTCCAGCTTCATGCCTGGCCCTGCCACGACTCAACAATACGACCTTGGGTAAATTACTGAACTTCTCTGTGACCCAGTTTCCTTTTCTATGAAATGGGACTAAGAAGAAGACTACCCCACGGGGCTGCTCTAAGGATTGGTTAATCTAAGAAATGGCTTTCCACAGCTCCCAGATACCCCTACATATCCAGTGTAGTTATAAGAGTCTTAGTCCCAAATTCATCTGATGGAAAGGATAATCAGACAGGCCCAGCTTCAACCAGCTGTGCATCTTTGACCCACATCACCGCGGAAGCCAAGTTACACAGTAAAACATGACCACCAGGGCCTATCCGTGAAGGTGAAAGTCAGGACAGTTCTCAGAGAAGGGGGCCCTAGGCTAAATTGACACCCCAGACAAAAGCCTGCTATGGACGCCAACTATCCCCTCATCTGCTCATGCAGCCCCGTCTGTGAGCCTGCTTGGGATTATAGCTGAGGCCCTTCCCTCACGGCCCTGAGTGAGGCTCTCATTTAAAGCGCACAGCCGCCAATCTGCCCTCGATGGCGCCTAAGGGACCTCCACACCCCAGCACTTAATAAAGCTTAATGGTGATGATGGCGACACTGATGGGAACGACGGTGGCACCACAGGCCACACCACAGGCTGCTATTGCTTCCCTGCAGTTTGCTGCTGGGCCCTGTGGCTTGAAGTCGGAATCAGCACATCCTTCTAACTTCGCTAATGTTGCTCAACTCTGGGGCCAACCCTCATCAGTGACTATCTAGCTGCTAGTTAGGTGGATTTATACCCCCACTAAATCTGTCACACAAGGATTTCTTGCTTGCAGCCAGGGTTTAAGGAACCTAGTTTAGCATCTGATAACCAAAAGAGGAAAGGCATCCCAAGACAATGAACCATTTGATCCAAAGTGCTTTGTTGCCTTTCTAGAACTTCCAAGTGAATGAGGTCAGCTGGGGGAATGGCATCTTTAAAATAATAAGTTATCACAGGCTTGGACTCTAACCCAACCCATAAAGTCCCACTGGCAGTTCTGTACCAAATTTTTCCTATCCTAGTATAATCTCCACAACAAAAAAACTAGATTTGTAAACCAGTTCGTCTTCAAAGTCCATTCAGAACACATTAGCGCATGCAGTTTTCAAAACGGCCCTGGTGGGTAGGGATTGCTGTCATCATTTCACAGAAGAAACTGAGGCTCAGAAAGTTGAAGACAGCTGCCTAAGAGGGGTGCGTGGGTGGCTCAGTTGGTTAAGCATCTGACTCATGGTTTTGGCTCAGGTCATGATCCTATACTTCAGGAATTTGAGCCCCGCGTCGGGCTCTGCACTGACAGAGCGGAGTCTGCTTGGGATTCTCTCTCTCTGCCCCTCCCCTGCTCACTCAAAATAAATCAATAAACTTAAAAAAAAAAAAAGACAGTTGCTTAAGATCATGCAAACAGAAAGCAACAGAAACTAATTAAACCCACATCAGCCAGCTCTTTGCCCATGGTGCTCCATCATACCACCTCCCACTGTCATTGGTTTCCAAGCTAAGAATCAACATCCCTAGACATTTTGCGTGGACACAGGTGAGTGCCAGTGTTCTGTGGAGTAAGGGAAGCTCTGTACCCACCCAATCAGAATAGCTAATCAGATTCAGACAACTAGCTTCCGTGTAAGATTGCACTGGAAGAAATGAAGTAGTGCACTTATTTCTTCCCCCACCACGTCCACCATCAACACATCTATGTAATACTCCCTGGATACCAGACACTGTACCAAGTGTTTTACAAGCACTACCTCAGGTAGCCCTCACAGTGATGAGGTACTCTGATTCCCTCCCCCGCCTGTTTACAAATTTAGAAACTGAGACCCAAAGCCATTAGCCTCGGCCCAGGTCCGGTGGCAAGTACCCAGATGGATATTCAAAGTAAGAACTATCTCAGTCCTGACTCTAAATCGCCATTTCTGGTGATTAGAGAAATCAATTCCAGGACTAGCATCAAGATCCGAACACTACTCTCTTTCATAAAAATATTCTGCCTTTGAATTTCCAGCTCTCAGTGATAAGGAAAATACACTACAGAAACTACCTCAAATCCTTCCTAAAAGCAGGCAGGAAAATAAATAAATAGCCAGGATTTCTTTTAAGAATTTGAAAAGCAGGGTAGGCACATAATAGACATCTCAATAAATTTTGCTGTAGCATGAAGAACAATCTCATTTTCAAATGGCGAATCCTGGCTCATGGGTATGTGGCTTTATAATCATTCAAGTAGAGTTTGTGGCACGCACCACTTTAAGGAATACTGGTACTTTAAGTGGATGTGAAGAGCACGAGCAGCCTAAAATCAGTCACCATCACGGAACACAGTCATTGGATGGCTGGGAATTCACTCTAGATAATTCATCTAAAGAAGATTCAGAGGGGTGCCTGGGTAGCTCAGTCAGCTGGGTGTCTGACTCTTGATGTCAGCTCAGGTCATGACCTCATGGTCGTGGGATCAAGTCCCACCTCTGCCAGAGAGAATGCTTGGGATTTTCTCTTTCTCTCTCTCTCTCTCTCTTTCTCTCTGCCCATCCCCCATTTGCACACCCTCTCTCTCTCAAATAAGTAAATATTTTTAAAACATTTTTTGGGGCACCTGGGTGGCTCAGTCGGTTAAGTGTCCGACTTCGGCTCAGGTCATGATCCCACGGTTCATGGGTTCGAGCCCAGCGTCGGGCTCTGTGCTGACAGCTAGCTCAGAGCCTGGAGCCTGTTTCAGACTCTGTGTCTCCCTCTCTCTCTGACCCTCCCCTGCTCTCGCTGGCTCTCTCACTCTCTCTCTCTCTCTCCCTCTCTCTCTCTCAGAAATAAATTTTATTTTTTTTTTTAATGTTTTTAAGACTCAGAAAATGGCAATGTTCACTCAGAGATCAAGGACAACCTAAACATTTAACTCATCACTATCTATGAGGTGAAAGATCTTTAATGGCCGTTTGTACAAGAAAGAACATTTAAAAATAAAAGACAGTTATTGATGACAGAGCACGTTGGGGATAGCCAGCCCTGGGTGGGAGTTGACTATGTCATTTACCAGTTCTGCACCTTTGGACAAGTTGCCTAAACACACAAACCAGTCTGGTTATCCATAAATTTGCATAAAAGGAGCACTTAGTTGAGGGATTTCTGTGCTTAATAAACAACAGCTATGAAGATGATGATGGTGGTGATGATGATGACAATGACAATGACAAAGATGATTATCTGCTTTCACTCCTGGGAAAATGACGAGCTGGGAAATAGGCAAGGTCAGCACAAAAATAACATTTTCCTCTTTCTCTTTCCTGCTTTTGCTTAGAAATTCTTGGCGCCATTCGTCTCTGTTCAAACCCTGATCTCCTCTTGAGAGCTCCTCTGTAGCTTCTGTTAACAGAGAAAGGCATGCTTCTCTTCCTAACTGGCTGAGGGCTGAGGAATTGGCCATTTATCGGCTGCCTCTGGCGCTAAAGCCCTCAAAGTGAATCATCTTGATGGAAGGTGACTCTCCTCTTTATGTATTGTTGTAACCAATGACAGCTGGCTTGGTTTGCAGATTTTCACAACAGGACCCCCAACACAAGGCCCACTGACATTTGGAAGTATTACTGATTCACAATGTAAATACTGGAGCCATCAGTTCACTGCTATTATTATTTAGGGGGCTACGGGTGAGAGGGAGGGAAGGGAATGAGCATTCTGAAAACACCAGCAGTATACCTGACAGAGAACATGAGCATTAGACACAGTCCTGGGTCACTGAATGCATAATCCAAATTTAGGTGACACAGGTGTGAGAAAATGCATAGAATAAGTAAGGAGGTACTTTCTTCTACTATCCTTTTCACCTCTGAATATCTAAAAGTTTGCAATAGCAGGTGAGGGTATATACATACCATTGAACATATCATCCTCTCTGCTGCTACTAAGGATGTAAAAGAGGAACTGTAAAGAAAAGCTTCGAACATAATCAAAGGGAGGGGCAAGCTCTTTGAGGGCAAGAACCCTCTGTATCCTAGGAACCAATGCATCCGCAGCACCTAGAACAGAGGTTGGCAAGTAGAGTGTGCAAACAAAGTGCTGAACCAATGCAAGGATGCCAAGATGTGACTGCAACCGAAACCCAAAGCCCCCCACAGGTTTCCCTGGTCTCTCCCCTTAATTCATCTAGAAGAATGTCCTACCTTGATGGTCATCACCACCATTGACAATAATGAAAACACAAGTTCATAACAAAATAATATTTTAAACATACATAGCATACTAGGTCATTAAAAATAGACTAGGGTGTATTTTACATTGAGACAATAGGGAACATCATTACTTTGAAATGTCACTTTCTGCTTTAATTAGTACGCTCTAATGATAAGTATATGTCATTCTAATCTAATGAAAGTCTTGAATGCGTATGGAATCTGGGTCACAGCCCTCTCTGGGAGGTACACAGATGTACAAAGAACAAACAGAATGCGTGTGTTCATGTCAACCGGCTTACTTATCTTTATTAATATAATTGCCGAAGTTTCAAGTTTTAAAATCCGAGAATAAATCTGTTCACCACACCAAGCACTCCCAGCATAGCAATTTGATCTCCTTTCAAGTCTCTCAAAACAGCCTCACCTGTTTTATTAAGGGCCATGTGAAATTCCCAGACTCTTGGAGGTATCACTCAGAACAGGACCACCTGCTTAGAGGCATATTTTTAATAAAGACAACAATAGTTCTGCTTGCTCACAGGGAAATTTATAAGGCTGTCTTTGCTTTCTTCCACCTATTAGGGCTCTTTATCCAAGTAGAACTTAGTCACTCTTCTGAGCTTCAAAGCCTCCGATAATGGACTTCTCCCATTTCAAAGAGAAGCCTTAGTAGCTTCTCCTTTCGTTCAGCAGTCGGGATATAAAAGAACCAGAGCGATACAGACAAATACCTCTGATCTGCTTGTTGTGGCAATATCAGATAAGGAAACTCTGTAGCCTGAAGAGGTATTTGATTCTTTCATTTGAATGTCAATACCAAGCACCCTCTCTCAGCCATTCTACCAAAGCAGGAAGACTTTGTCTCAGAAATAGAACACAGAAGCTATCACGTGGATGTGGCTTCAAGTTCCTTTTTACAGCCTCTAGCAAAAAAGGAAGAAAGAAAGAAAATCAAGGACTTATGTTCTTCGATTCATGTTCTCCAGATTCTGTCAAAAATGGAGGTCATCTATAGTCTCATCAGTTGAGTGACCCAGAGCAGACTCCAGCTTTTTCAGGATTGGTAATGGCAATGTCAGTTCTCAAAAGCACTCAAGCAAGCCTTTAGCCAGCTCCCCGCAATAGCTTGGTTGGTTACCCAGGGCTTTATTCCCTGGCAAATCTGCAACACCAGAAAACACCAGTTTAACCTGGCCCCATCATGGGCTCTCATTGACTATTCAGGTTTCATGCAGATCAGCTCACTCACACATCCCCAAGGACCAATTCACCTCCCAAGCCTCAGCACCTTCACAATTGCAAAGCAATTTCTCAGGGGGGAGTGAGAGCTTTTCACGGAAATGGCTCATGAAGATATTATCCTAAAATGCTTTCTCTTAAAAAAAACTTTTTTTGAACTGAGAATTACATGCTGGGCTGAAATAGGATGGTGGTGGGTTCTGATTATATCTTTTTTCCCATTTCAGTTTCACTCTTAAGTACAGAAAATATCAAGTTGCTCTCTCCTCTCCTTTTTCTCCCTGATACTAAAAGCTTAATCTGCTGAGTCAAAAGCAGCTTTAGTATTAAACTTTCATCTTTTGTCTGTCCTCTCCCCCAATATCTAAGAACAATGTGATTATGCATCATTTCACCTTATGTGTGTGTTCCTGAGAACTGTATGCAAAATGAATCAAGACCATTGGTGTGTTTTAATGGGACTCCATTCACTGAAGGGGTAAAAAGATACTTGAGTTTCCTAACCCACTGTGATTACTTTTCCTCCTCTTTTATTTTTTATTCATTTAATTTATTTATTTTAAGTAGGTTCCCTGCCCAACATGGGGCCTGAACTCCTGGCCCTGAGCAAGCCCCTCCTCTCCTCCTTTTTTAAATGTCTAAGCTGGAGAATCTCCACAATTCTTGCGTTGTGCTTTAATATGTTATGGTGCCACAACATGAAGAGTCAAGCAGCCATTAAAAATGATCCTTTTTTAATGACAAATGACACAAAAATGACAATGAAACAGGAAAAATAATACTTATGACATTTAAATCTCTTTCAAATGAAAAATTATGCCACAAAGTGTCTGTAAATGAACTTTATTTCATTAGGACTTTCTTAAAACATGCTGTATGAAAAAGAGAGATCCAAATAATTGCAGTAATTGTTAACATTTAAAATTAGGCTGTTAAATAATAATAAATTTTTAAACAATAAAATTAGGCCTTTAAAGAGCACATTTTAAGGGGAAAAACAGATATGCAACGCATACCACACACACAAAAAAAAGGCAAAACATTAACTATATCCATTGATATGAAATGCCCAGAAGAGACAAATCCATAGGCAGAAAGTAGGTTTCCATTTCACATCAATGGAATCACACAGTATGAGGCTTTTGTGACTGGCTCATCTCACGTAGCATGTTTTCAAGGTACACTGATGTTGTAGCATGTATCAATATTTCATTCCTCTTTTAGGTTAAATGACGTTCCACTGTATGGATATGCCACATTTGTTTCTCCATTCGTTGTTGATGGACATTTGTAATGCTTCTACTTTTTGGCTATTATGAATAATGATGCTATGAATATTGATTTACAAAGTTTTGTGTAGATATATGTTTTCAGTTCTCTCGGGTATATACAAGAATTGCCAATGACCTAGGAGGAAAATTGCTGGTTATTTTTTATAATGCTATGCTTAACGTTTTGGAGAACTGGCAAACAGTTTTCTGAAGTAGCTGTATCATTTTACAATCTCACCAGCAATATATGAAGGTTCCAATTTCTCCATGTCCTCACCATCACTTGCCATTGTCTTCTTTATGTTCTAGTGCATATAAAGTGGTATTTCATTGTGCATTTGATTGGGTTTGATTTCCCTAATCATGAGTGTTGTTGGGGATCTTTTCATGTGCTTATTAACCATTTGTAGATTATCTTTGGAAAAATACCTCATCAGGTCCTTTGCCCATGTTTCAATTGGATTATTTGCCTTTTTGTTGTTGAGTTCTAAGAGCTTTTTATGCACTCACACAAAATCTCTTATCAAATATATGATTTCACTCACCTTTTCACTTGCTTGATGGTGTCATCTAACAAACAAAAGTTTTCATTTTAAAGAAGTCAAATGATTGATTTTGTATTTTGTCATCTGTGCTTTTGGTGTTGTATCTAAGGAACCTTACCCAAGGTCACAAAAATTAACTCATTTTTGCTAGGAGTTTTATAGTGTTACCTCCTACATTTAGGTCTGTGATACATTTTGAGCCAATTGTGGTGAGGTAGAAATCTAAATGTATTCTTTTGCATGTGGATATCCAGTTGTCCTGGTAACACTTGTTGAAAAGATTAATGTTTCCCCATTGAATTCTCTTGGCACTCTTGTCAAAACGCAATTGACCAAAACATGAGGGTTTATTTCTAGAATCTCAATTCTATTCTGTTGATCTATCCTTATGTTAGTATCACACAATCTTGATTACAGTAGGTGTCTAGTAAGTTTTGAAATCAAGAAATGTGAGCCCTACATCTTTGTTCTTTCTCAAGATTATTTTGGCTATTCTGTGTCCCTTGCAGTTCTCTATGAATTTTAGGATCAACTTGTCAATTTCTGCAAGAAAAAAAAAAAACAGCAGGGATTTTGAAAAGGCTGATGTTGAGTATGTGAGTCACTGGGGGCAGTATTGGAATCTGAGCAATGTTAAGTTTTCTGATCCATAAATATAGGATGTCTTTCCGTTTATTCTTTAATACTTTTCAACAGTATTTTATTGCTTTTAGTGTATGAGTCTTGTACTTCTTTTGTTGTTTATTCCTATGCACTTTTGTGCTGCTAGTGTAAGTAAGATTATTTTCCTAACATCATTTGGAGATTGTTCATTGCTAATGTACAGGAATAAAATTGATTTTTGTATATTGATCTTGTATCTTGCCACATTGCTGAACTCGTTTATTAGTTCTAATAGTTTTTTAGTGGATTTGCCAATGCACTTTTAACTTAAACTTTTAAATTATTTTGCCCCCACCATACTTCTAGACATGAGTGTATGCTACTCTTATGCAACAATTATCCTCAACGTTGAGTGGTGAAATATTGTCTGTTCCCAGCTCTCCTGCAGCCCTTCAATTAACCCCTCAGCCTGATGACCACTCTCCACAGGAAAGTGGAAAGAACACTTGCAAGAAAAATTACTTCTTCCTTAATTCTTTCTATTTCTAGAGGTTAGTAAAACCATTCAGAAGAGTATAATTAAACATGCTAAGCTACAAAAACTCTTCCGCCTAGCATTACCTTGCTAAAATGATGTCAAGCAAAACGGAACCAAAAGTGGATTTTGACATTTCATAGTTTGTTGAGTAGTGCTAGGGTCCTGGCAATCACTGCCTCTTACATACAAATTAACAGCCTACCATCTGTCAAGTGTGGGGATAATCACAGGGTTTAGTGCACAATATGGTTATTAGAATATGACCTGACAAAAAGGAAAAGAACACAACCTAATTTGGACTACAAAATCTATGATCTCACTTGCAAATGACAGTTTGACAAGCTATTATTCTGCATTTTGGCTTCTACAGTAAAAGCAGTTTTCTGCATATGTAATTCTATTAGTTACACAGGCAACAGTCTGTGGAAGATTGCTTTAGACTATAGCATCAATTTGGTCATACAGTATTTTTTAACTAATTCTTAGACAAATATTTGCACCACGAATAAGTGGGAATGTAATGATCTGAGCCTTCACATTTTGGAGTAAGCGCCAATAATTAGGCAACAACGTCTTTGTGATATTGCTGCCAGCAATTCCACAGGAGTCTTCGGGGGACATGCAAAAGAAAGGGCTGTGGGAACTTATTAAAACTATGCACGTGAACATACATCAAAGTCAAAAAGTTGACAGTTTTGAAAACTGTAATATATGAAACACTGTGGCATGGAATTTTCTTCGTCCCCAACAGTGACATCTGCTAATGAGCATCATTAATATCGCCTACTTTTATTTATCCGAATGCCTCGTGGGTGCTATCTTTATGTACATTCCTCTGTAACACCTTTCATTTTCATCCAGAGGGGAAAAACCCATAGTGACAGCTGCCTCTAATAAAGACGATTCCAACAAAACTCTCCTGGTTACAGACAGAATATAGAGTACCAAGTTCTTATTATGGTTGTTTTCTGCTTCTCGAGACAGTGCATAAACGTGTAGTGTTCCTGAAGGTTATTTAAGGGTACACCCATTGTGTCTAAAATACATGCCTAACCGAGAAATGCATTAATTAAGTCTCAAAGCAAAATGTTCTGTTGAGGTGACAAAACAAAACAGATTTTTTAATATTGGCAATTATATTACCTGGGGAGCTTAAGTGAGATAATAACTATATAATACATTAAGCAACTCACAGTGCAAATTGTGTAGCTTTGTTTTAGACTGCACATCTTTATCATTATTTTCACACTTATTTCCTTTCGTGGTAGGGAAAAATGATGTATTTTTCTGTCATGTTGGTTCAATATAAGGTGAGTCAGAGTACCAAGGCTCTTCCACAAAGGATCTTGGGATCCAATTTTAATATGCTGAAGTATGAATTTTAAGAACAGCATGTGATGCATAATACCCCCAAATTTTTCAATACTAAAACCTTCTTGGCTATTCCCTGTAGAAAAATTTTGATCAAAACTTGTAGAGGAACTTTAAGTATATAAAGGCATACAAAATATTATTTACATCATGAGTTTAGAATGATTCATTTACAGCAGCAACCGGCTTATGAGTACAATATAAGATGAGGGAACAGAAAAACATAAGCAAAAAGATAACGAGAACCAGGGAAACATCATTCATGGACAAAAAAGCCTGTTCTTTTTTTCCCTTTGGAAAATAAATTTATATTTTTAAAAAATCCCAAGTTCTTTCCAGCTACTTTGCCATTATCAATTAGCTAGTGTATTTATATAATTCTTTTTGAGCATGAAGGCTATCATCACGAATCTGACTTCATAAATGAACAAAAAGTGCCCTCCCAAAATCCTTTTCTCTCAGAAAGAATTATTCCCAAATTTGGAAATCCGGTTACATCCAAGCGTGAAATATGTCAAAAAGACATAGAGAAAGAAGGAAGGAAAGAGAGGTAGAGGGGAGAAAAGTAGAGGGGTAATCAATGCCTGGTCAAAAGATAGGAAAAAAATTTAACCAAATTATTTATGTGATGAGATGATGAATCATTTAGTGACTTTCAACTTTTATTCATTTTTCTAAACAAACACACATCACCTTTTAATGAAAAAGAAACTTTATATGTATATTTTCTACTCAATGCTTTAGAGGGATAATTTCCGTACAATACGCAAATCTTAAGCGTATAGCTCTTTCACATGTATAAACCTAAGGTTCCTCCACCTAAAAGAAGACCTGAATTTCCAGAATATTCCCTTCTGATACTTTCCAGGCAGTAGCTTTCCCATCTTTCCAGTATTCTATTTTCTATTACCATTGATTTGTAAGTCTGGTTCCTGATTTTTAATTTGTTTTTAATTTTTGTAAATGTTTACTTATTTTTGAGAGAGAGAGCAAGCAGGAGAGAGACAGAGAGAGGGAGACACAGAATCTAAAGCAGGCTCCAGGCTCTGAGTTGTCAGCACAGAGCCTGACGTAGGGCTCAAACACTCAAACTGTGAGATCATGACCTGAGCTGAAGCCAAATGCTTAACTGACTGAGGCACCTAGGCGCCCCTGGTTCCTGAATTTTATACAAGTGGAAGCAGACTGCGTGTCATCTTTTGTTTGTGGATTCTTTTGTCAACATGCTTTTGAAATGTATCCATACAGTTGTATATATTGCTGTTCCCTTTTTTGCAGAGTAGTATCCCATTGTATGACTGAACCATAATTTGTTCACTCGTACTCACTGACAGACATGGGATTTTCTCACATTTTGGGCTATTTTAAGTAAAGCTGCCATGAACACCCTTGTTCAAGTCTTCTTTGTAAGCATATGCATTAATTTCTCTCGGATCAAATCTTACAAGGGAAATATATAACATATAATTTTTAATTTTAAACCAAGGTCTAGTATTTTTTATGGCCACTGCATTTAAGAACAAAAGAAAATATTTAAAAATCAGAAGTTAACAATTTCAACCTAAGAGAAAGGGAATACACAAAATTCAAAGCATAAATTTGTATAATGTTATACTCCCAGATGC
This sequence comes from Hyaena hyaena, assembly GCF_003009895.1. Taxonomy (NCBI): domain Eukaryota; kingdom Metazoa; phylum Chordata; class Mammalia; order Carnivora; family Hyaenidae; genus Hyaena; species Hyaena hyaena. The sequence goes on from NW_024081173.1 coordinate 1,055,214, forward strand.
AGAGTTTAAATCAATATAAAAGAGGGGAGCCTGAACTGATGGAATGGGAAAAGATACTTGCAAATGACATATTAGATAAAGGGCTAGTATCCAAAATCTATAAGGAACTCACCAAACTCCACACCTGAAAAACAAACAATCCAGTGAAGAAATGGGCAGAAGAAATGAACAGACACTTCTCCAAAGAAGACATCCAGATGGCCAACAGACACATGAAACAATGCTCAGCGTTCCTCCTCATCAGGGAAATACAAATCAAAACCACACTGAGATACCACCTCACACCAGTCAGAGTGGCTAAAATGAGCAAATCAGGAGACTCTAGATACTGGCAAGGATGTGGAGAAACAGGCACCCTCCTACACTGTTGGTCGGAATGTAAGTGGGTGCAGCCCCTCTGGAAAACAGTGTGGAGGTTCCTCAAAAAATTAACAATAGAACTCCCCTAGGACCCATCAATAGCACTGCTAGGAATTTACCCAAGGGATACAGGAGTGCTGATGCATAGGGGCACATGTACCCCAATGTTCATAGCAGCACTCTCAACAATAGCCAAAACATGGAAAGAGCCTAAATGTCCATCAACAGACGAATGGATGAGGAAGCTGTGGTTTATCTATACAATGGAATACTACATGGCAATGAGAAAGAATGAAATCGGGCCATGTGTAGCAACACGGATGGAACTTGAGGGTGTTATGCTAAGCGAAATAAGTCAGGCAGAGGACAGATACCATACGTTTGCACGTATAGGAGGATTAGGAGGAACTTAACAGAGGACCATGGGGGAGAAGAAGGAGGAAAATAGTTGGGGAGAGGGAGGGAAGCAAACCATGAGAGACTCTTGAATGCTGAGAACCAACTGAGGGATGGTGGGGGTGGGAAGAGGGGAGGGGGATGATGGGCATGGAGGAGGGGACTTGTTGGGATGAGCACTGGGTGATATATGGAAACCAACTTGACAATAAACTACAAAAAAAAAAAGAAAAGAGGGGCACCTGGGTGGCTCAGTCAATTAAGCGTCCGACTTCAGCTCAGGTCATGATCTCACAGTTCGTGGGTTTGAGCCCCTTGTGGGACACTGTGCTCACAGCTCAGAGCCTGGAGTCTGTTTCAGATTCTGCATCTCCCTCTCTCTAACCCTCCCCTGCTCACACTGTCTCTCTCTCTCTCTCTCTCTCTCTCTTAGAAATAAATAAAACATTTTAAAAAATAATAAACCAGGATAAAAAGAATATAAACCTCACTGGGACCCTAGAAAACTGCATCTTGCTCCTCCTTCTGGATCTTCATTGCCTGCAACGGAAATATTTCCAAAGGCATGGAGATTGCCATAGGAATACTATTTCATTTTTCAACTTTTAACAAGTAAAACTTCCCTCTACCTGAAAACCTAATGGAGAAACAAGTATCATCATAAAGCTAAAAGTAAACGTATCAAATAATTAAGAGGCCAATATGTCAGGGCTAAAAGGGCATCGCCATTCAGGGAACTGTGAAGCTACTGAAATGGGGCTGGTGGATGCAGAATCATTGATGGCGTTTCCATGGCATCCACCCCATGCCAGGAAAAAAGAAGAAGGGTTTTCATTGGGGACGATGACGAGCACAGTCTTGTCATCATGTTGCTAAGGATCACAGGTAGGATGCCTATAAATACTTTATCATCCAGACCAAAAAACTTTGGAGACTAAAAGGGGGTGTTAAAAATAAATATTATTTAATTTTTCAAATATTTACTTGCTCACTTACAAACTGGGTTTTATTACACTGGGAGACGTTAAAAAAATAGTCCTATTCCAAAATGCTTTCCAAAATTAATAATTATTTTTATTTAAAGTATGTGTGTTTGTGTGCATGTGTGTGCATGTGTGTGTGTGTGTGTGTGTGTGTTATAAGGGAGAAAAAAATCCTCCTCTCCTCCTCTACCTTCTTTGGGTGTCTGGCTGGGCTCAAGAATTAAATGTAGGTAAGACAGATTGACAGGAGGAAGTAAAAGCTTCAATAAAATACACATTTTAGTGAAATTTATACATTTGCATGTTCATGAGAGCCTTCACAAGAGAATAAAGACTCAAAGAACTGACCAAAGAGAAAAATTTTATATCGTTTAGTCCAAAAAAAAAAAAAATACATTTGTGAAGAATGGATCAGACAAAAGGATTTGGGCTACAGGTAGTAAACGCTGAAGAAGTAACTAGAAATATGCGAGTTATGTATTAACAAGATTTGATTACACAGCCTTCTTGCCCTCAGTTCCCTGTAGCTGATCATAGGACCCTCCCACCCTCCTGGTACTTGGTCATATTGTTTCTGTTTCAAGAAGACAAAGGAGGGAAAGCATGTTTCTGGCAATTTCTTGAGTACCTTTATTTCAAAATAACCAATATGCCAAAGTGGCATATTTTGAGGTGACAATCTGAACCCTTACTATCCATATATTCAGGATAAATGCTAGCCTAGCTAAGATGGAGACGCAACTGACATAAACTGGAACTCTCCTCAGTGAACTTGGCCTCTAGTCTTAGCAAATTGGGTACGCTAGGCAAGTTCACCTCCAACCCTCTCCAACGGACGTACCAGAGTAACTATAAATAGAACCTAAGATGCTAAGGTCCTTTTGTGCATTCAACAAATAGATTTGAAAGTCTTTGATCTACCTTGCACTTTCCCAGACATGGGGGATACAATGGCAATTGAATCCAACCATCCTTGGACTGGTGGAAACTTCAGTTTGCCAGAGAAAAGAGGCAAGGAACAAGTTATTACAAATGTGCTGTAGAGAAGGAAAATGCAGGGCCCTTTGAAAAGCTTTTACGTGGTTGTTCTCAGTGGGGTGGACACTGTCCTCTAAGGCGATTTTTTTGAAATTAGGAAGGGCCATCACATTGATGGGGAATGTCGCTAGTTTCTGTGAAGGGCTACAGGAATGCTAAATGTTCTATGATGTGCGAGACAGGCCCACACAACGAAGAATGATCGCCTGCCCCTCATGACTTTCGCATGTCCCACCAGACATTCATGTAGTAGGAAAACACAATTTATGATCATCTGTTTTACAGTTTTTTTGCACATTTTTCATTTTCACTTAATTTTTCAGGAATGAAACTACCACGTAAACCAAAGGAAGACTGTACTTTTTGCTCAATGTTTAATCAATTGTTCACTATTCCAGAAAATCCCATACTCTGACAGCAATGGTACTTAGGGTCCTCAGTCTCCAAATATAAAACGCAATGGCATTACTCTGCATTCATATCTGTCCATGCAAAAATGTAAGAGAAAAACAAGCTTGGCAGCAAAATAGTATGGAATTGGCCATGACCCATGACACTCAGGAATATTCCAAAATGCATTCCCTGAGAGTATCTTTAAATATTTCATTTTATAGTCATAATAGATGTCTTTTGAAAATTCTGCAGCACAATGATAAAAAAAAATCTGTATTGTAAAAACTACTGATTAAAATTATTTACTTACTTTGGATTTGCCTCCTGTTTCTCAATCTTATACTGAAACTGTCCCTAGAGGTCTCCCACACAACTTCTTTATGACTTTTTATATTACTGTTTCTTTCTCTAATCCATTTGCTATTCCCTGTTGCCTACTGAAGGGCTTTTTAAGAACTAGAGACCGAATAAATGCCACAAGCAGAGGAAGGATTTCAACATTAGAGGTATTCTTCTTGTGATTCTTCAATACCACTCAGTCCCTTATCATAACATAAAGCATTATTTTGCAACCACCTTTCCAAATAAGCCCAACTCATTTCCAGGAAGGTGAGACTTGCTTACAGTCTCTATCTCAAAACTGTGTAATTAAACTCAGCATGTTAGCAATACTTCAACTAAGATGATTTCCCTCTATTTCTCATCATATGTTATTTTTTATCCCAAGAATGGTTTTTAATCTAGTGTGCCCCATAGCTCTCCTCTTCTGTCTCTGTACTTCCCCCACAGGAGGATTTCTGTTCTTCTCTTAGATCCAATTTTATTCAGACCAACTAGATAAAGCATTTGACTAATTCATTGTGTCTTTAAGTGAAGCTGTGTCTGGACATTTGCATGAAATGCTGTTTATTGTAACTCACTTCCCTTTTCTTTCTCTTTTATATTAGTAGTTAAACCATTATGCAATTTTTAAGGTAGGTGAGGAGGTAGGTAATATTACGAATGTATTTCATTTTATAATATAAAGAAGACAGAAAAAAATTTTTTAAAGAAGACACTCTTATCTGATGAGATTAAACAGTGGAGTCCAATTGAATTTGGACTGGTGGTCGTTCAAGCTAAAACCCAGAGAATAGGGAAGAGTTAGCAAGTAGAGGAGAATGGATCAGGGGAGAGAAGAGAGGACAAACTAAAAACCAGCATCTTTCCCTTGTAAAAAGCACTATAAGAATAGAGAGCAGAGAATATGAGCTGGAGAAATGGCTACTAAAAGGTGGTAAATGAACCAATTAAGCCACAGAATTTTGCTGATTAATAAGCCAGTTTTCCAGGGCACCTTGGTGGCACAGTCAGTTAAGCATCTGACTTTTTTTTTTTTTCTAGGAGAGAGAGAGAGAGATAGCGTGAGCAGGGGAGGGTCAGAGAGAGAGGGAGACACAGACTCTGAAATAGGCTCCAGGCTCTGAGCTGGCAGTCAGCACAGAGCCCGATGTGGGGCTCAGACCCACGAACCGCGAGATCATGACCTAAGCGAAAGTCAGACGCTTAACTGACTAAGCCACCCAGGCGTCCTTAAGCATCTGACTCTTGATCTTGGTTCAGGTCATGATCTCATGGTTTGAGAGTTCAAGCCCCGCATCGGGCTGTACGATGATGGCATGGAGCCCACTTGGGATTCTGTCTCTCCTTCTTTCTGCTCCTCCCCAACTTGGGCTTGTTCTCTCTCCAAGTGAATATATATACTTTAAAAAAGAGTCCAACTTGTCCATTTTAATAAGTTCAAGTGTTTTAAGATACAGAAAAATACTAGTTTCCACATAGGGTCATGAAACAAAGTTTCCTTTTCAAATAAATTTAAGAAAAAATAAGTACAGTTTTCTCTTATTAGTACAGGTAGAACAAAAATATGGTAAATTGATGGCTCCTGAATGATAGAATCTGGTGATGCTCGGAGCTATAGAGCACCCAGGTTGGGGCAGGGGAGAGGGTGAGAGAGGAGATGGGTGAAGGGAGCAAGGGCCAGTCGTGCAAAGTCCTGTAAGCCACTGCAAGGTTTCAGGTCCTTATCTTAGAAGCCATGGAAATCCATAAAGGGTTTTAAACAGAAGAATGACAAGATCCTCTCTGTGCTCTATAAGATCAGTGTGGCATTGATGCGGGAAATGAATCAGAAATAGGAAGGCCAGTTAAATAGCTGTTCCAAAGGTCTAAATAAGAGACAGTGGTGGCCTCAAGTCAGGTGACAGCAGCAGAGATGAAGGGGAACTTGAGAGATAACATATACACTGGCGTCTAAAATGCCATAAAGGAAATACCACTGACTTTTCAGAGAACACGAAGAAATACAATACTAAAGGAACATACAGATTGCAAGAGGTCATTGTTTCAGAAACAATAATATATGGAAAATCTATGCTGCTTAAAATGGAGGAATTGCAATTTTTGAAGGGTAGAAAATAGTCTGTGGGGACTAATCAAATGACCAATGATGACTGCCAACCAGTTGGAAAACGTTGAAATGGTTAAGTTCCCCAGTCCTCAAAATTCCAAACAGACTGATTTTACTTTTTGGCTTTTTGGCTTTAACTGAAATGCCAGATAATTTCAGTGATGCACATGGAGTCTAAAATTCAGAAGGTCACTGGAGAAAATAAAAGCAGAAATCCCTTCCCAGGTAAAGATACACTTGACTAAGGAATGGCGGCAGGCCTGCTGGTCTTCTGCTATCAGAGGCCTACAACTTGGAAGCTGAAATTTCCTTCCAGGAAACAATGTTCACAGCACTCTGAAAGTCAAGGCCTGGCTTTGGCTATTATTATAAAGATGATGATTTATAGCCAGTTCCCATGGCCTAGGCCTTGAAGTTTGTTTACAATTTACAGTAAGACAAGCCCAGCCTGAAGTTGTGTTAACAACCCTTGAAGTTAAAAAAAGCTTATGTAAATACGTATATATCATCTTTTTAAATTTATTGCCTAGGAAATATCTTTATACATCTCCTCTGATCCAAGTTTAACTTCTCAAAACAAATATATTCTCTGACTCTGCTCCCATCACTAGGAAATTTCAATCACTCGATTCCTTTTGTGCCTACTGACTGCCTTTAAAAAAAAAAAAAAAAACCACCAGCATTTAAATAATTGAAAAATTAAGTACGGTGCATTTTGTAGCAGGGCGGGTGGGGGCAAGGTAGGGCCACTATGCTCACACATGATGGGTCAGTCTAGCCAAGCACACCTGGTAATTCATGAAAGCCACTTCTCCTGGGGTCCCAGGAAACCTCCCAGAACGATAGAACTATTCACACTAAAAGAAGCCAACATTACTACTGGAGTAATAACTGACATTAAGAAGTACATCACAGCTGCCAGGAGCAGTATCGGGGAGAATCCACGGATGACCAACAACATGACCAAAGAAGGACCTTGGGAACCAGAAGGGAGGGGGAAGCCCCTCATCCAACAATTTAAAAAATATATAAAGAGGAAATCATATTGAAAGTCAACCTTTAAAAAACAGCAGAGAAATGTTGTTATGTTTTCCCCTCCGCCTGCAGTAGCCTTCTGGTATTAGTGCTGCAATGCATTTGCTTCTCCGTAATATTCTCTCCACTAACAAGATCAGAGGAAATGATTTATTCCACCCCCTCTCCTGGTACTTCTGAAAGGCAACGGGCGTCCTTGGGGACCCAGGATTTCTGAATTGCTTTTGGCCATCTGATATTGCCGCTCTGCAGCCTTCCCTAGAATGAGCCGGAAAAATCAAAATAATTACATTAATGTTGGGAATCAAAGTTTATTGACTCTCCCTTGAGGTGGAAAACCAAAAAGCTGGTTACAAAAGTTGCCAGCTTATTTAATGATACTGCTGTCTCCTCCCTGGTCTTGTCAAAACAGCTTTTGAAAGCATTTTCAAATAAAGCCACCTTTGGTGTGCTCCAATGCAACAGCTTATCTATTCTCTTTTAAATAAAAGCTAGAGCCCATCATCTCACTTTCCACATCCAGACCTCCTCAAAGGGAGGACCGGGAAGGGCCTTCTCCCCTGGCCAAGCCACTGCCAAAGCCAATTCTCCAGGGCAGTCTCCCTGTCATCATTTCTGCTCCACTCAGGAAGGTTCTGCCTCACGGCATAGTCTTCTAAGCCAATGAGAGAATCACGTGCTCACCTCCCCAAGGCAGCAAACTACATTTATTACAGCATTCAAGGCTGCTCATGAAGCTCGCAGCAGCTAATTTCTCTCCCATTCTAACAATTCTCTGCAACATCCTGGTGAGGAGGGATCTTATAAGCACACCCATTTCAGAGATGAGCCCACAGACACAAAGACTAGGTGTCCCGTTGATTGATCTCTGTACCAATCACAGGATGGAGCTAAGGCCCTGGCAAATAATGGGCTTAAAGTATGAGATTTCTTGAATTGACTGAATTGAACTGAAATAGGTATAAAATTCATTTTTTTACATGAAAATGAACCAAAGGGAGCTGAGCTAAGCAGAGGGTAACCCCCTTGATGCTGGATGAACATTTACCTCTTTTTCTTCTTTTTACTTCCGTGTTTGGGTCTGTGTTTAGGTTTGGGGTATTGTTTTCTTTTTTTTTTTTTTTTTAATTTTTTTAAATGTTTTTATTTATTTCTGACAGAGAGAGACAGTGTGAGCAGGGGAGGGTCAGAGAGAGAGAGGGAGATACAGAATCTGAAACAGGCTCCAGGCTCTGAGCTAGCTGTCAGCACAGAGCCTGATGCGGGGCTCGAACCCACAAAGGGAGAGATCATGACCTGAGCCAAAGCCAGACGCTTAACCAACTGAGCCACCCAGGTTCCCCTGTTTTCTTTTTTTTAATGAAAAGTCCCAAACACAATGGGAGACAAGTATTATGATCTTCCAAGTTCCCATCCACCCAGGGCCAACAAGGATAGGATTTTCCCACATGGGCTTCATTTATCCCCTCCTTTTTAAATTTTGCGAAAATATTTTGAAACAACGCCAAGACATCATGTCATTTCATCCATTATTTCTTCGATCGTTATGCTGTGCAGAATGATGTTAACACAGTGGGCCGGAGACCGCGATCCTTAGAAAGGCAGGCTACAGGGACACCTGGGTGCTCAGTAGGTTACGAGTCTGACTCTTGATTTCAGCTCCGAGGTCACGATCTCATGGGCTCGAGCGCCACATCAGGCTCTGTGCTGACAGTGCACGGCCTGCTTGGGATTCTCTCTCTCCCTCTTTCTCAGCCCCTCTTCCCCCCTCCCTTTCTCCTTCTCTCTCTCTCTCAAAATAAATAAATAAATAAACTTTAAAAGAAAAGGACAGGCCTCAAAGTTGACCCTTGACTGGCATCTGGGAACTTGGATGTTCAGGAGGGCCCCTGTGATCTTCGGAACTGAGAAGGGTCACCATGCCCAAACTGTTTGTACAAACAATATGGTTTATGCCAAACACCTGCCTTCCTTCTGGGAGGCCGTCCTGTTGGTACCCAGTAGGCACAGGCACCTGCACGTCCAGCCCCCGGGAAAAGCCTCACGTGCCGGTGCTCTCATGAGCTTCCTTGTTGGACAACATGGCGCACAAGTGGCACAGTCCCCAAGTGAATCCACTGGGAGCTGACTCTCAGAACCCTGTGCCTGGTTTCCTCTGGACTTGACCCCATATGTTTTTCCCTTTGCTGAGTTTGCTTCTTCTCTTTCTGCTCTCACAAATCATGGCCAGGAGTACAGCTACGTGCTAACTCCTGGGCGTATTCCTAGCAAATCACAGAAACTGGGCGTGGTCTTGGGACCGGACCCCTTTGCCTATCAGTCAACTTAAACCTCACCTCTTCACAGAAACAACCCTGACCTTGGAGAGACACCAAGCTGGGGTGGGGGGGGGGTCCTGTTGCTCACTCTCATAGCACCCTGAACTTCTTCATAGCTTTTATCAAAACGGTCCTTAAATAATGTGCAGATTGTTTATTTATGTTCTATCACCCTATCTAGAAGCCAGGAGTCCTGTGTGTTTGTCCTGCCATGGATCCCTAGCAGTGAGTATTGAATGTATGAATTTTTAAAAGATCCAAGAGGATATCATACCCTCCCTCTAAGTACAGTTTAAGAGGTACAGTTTCTCTGATTTCCCCTACATTTCACTCGTTCATTCACTGAATACCACACACTTACTGTGGAATCCTTCACCAAGTCCCCGTTAAGATTAATATCTACTTCATTATCATTTTATAATTAGCAAGATCATCCCAATGTTTCATCTTCTAAACACTGAGGCACAAATCTGCATGGGGCTCCCATGTAGGCACTGGTGACTAATACCTCTACTTGTAACACCTTGTAGGACCCTCTTTTCCACCTTAGAAGCCTCTGGAGTGTCTTATTCAAATGAAGAGTCCTGGGGTAATTTTTATACATCCATAACAGTTTGAGAGTCACTGCTCTGGGTCACTCTCAAAAGCAGAAGGGCAACTATAAGTAAGAAAACCACATGGATATGACTCCTCAGCTGAACTTTTTAAAAGGTCAATGTACCACAGGCTAAAATGCAGAAGAAATTATGCTTAACACATTCCACTATTGAAACACCACATGACAACTTAGAGACTAAACATATATTCCTTTAAAGAAAAGAAGTGACCTGTAAGGATCCACCTAATATATACGCAGACTGTTGTGTGCATTTAACTTGTGTGCAGAAATGGGTCAAGTAGATTTTTTTCATGGTGGATGAAAACATAATGTGATGGGACACACTTGGGGATGGAAATTAGGAAGGATATTTTAAGTTTGAATATTCACGTATCCTGTCTCATCTGGCAAATTCACTCCTAGGTACATATTAGTACCCAAGAGAAACTTCAGCACATGTGTCAAAGTCCATAAACAAAAGTATGGCAGGAACACACTGGTAGTTGCAGTTGTGTTCCAACTTACTACAGCAAAGGAGGAGCCTCGGGGACATCTCCCTAAGGGGAGTTATCAGTGCCTTCTTCTAGGGGGGTAGGGATCTAAAGGAGACTGGAACTGGCCTAGAAGTAGGGATCATTCAGGGGCACCTGGGTGGCTCAGTTAAGTGTCCGACTTCTGCTCAGATCATGATCTCATGGTTCGTGAGTTCGAGCCCCTCGTCAGGCTTTGGGCTGACAGCTCAGAGCCTGGAGCTTGATTTGCATTCTGTGTCTGCCTCTCCCTCACTCACACTGTGTGTGTGTCTCTCTCTCTCTCTCCCTCTCTCTCTCTCTCAAAAATAAATAAACATAAAAATTTTTTAAAAAAGAAGTAGGGATCACTCAGAGAAAGGCAGTGATGGTCAGGAAAGAAGGACAGTCACTTTGTTTAGTAATTTGCAGGGTCACAGAATGGCTTTGTTTAGGGCTTATTCTGGGCATTGTTTATGTCCCAGTTGCCAGCAGGGCTATGTTTCACTCTCTCCACACAGGAAATGTGTATAAAAACTTTCATAGTGGCAACCATTCACTGCAGAGTGAAAGAGAAAGAAAAAAAAGAGAAAGAACGAGAAAGAGAAAGAAAGAGAAGGAGGGTGAGGAGGAGAAGGAGAAGAGAAAGGGGAAGAGGAAGAGAAAGAGGAAGAGGAAGAAGAAGAGGAAGACAAAGAAGAAGACGAAGACGAAGACGAAGACGAAGAAGAAGAAGAAGAAGAAGAAAAAGAAGAAGAAGAAGAAGAAAGAAAGAAAGAAACCAAAAGGCCACTGATGGGAAAATATGTAAAACTAAAAATTAAAAAAAAAAAAAAAAGAACAAGGAACAGAGATCATGAAGTCAGTAGTTACTTCTTAAGAGGCAGTGGAGATAGAATATAAAAGGCACACATTTGGACATGAATTGTTGGGACTATTTTGTTTTTAGGCTTATGCCTATTTCTTATATTATGAAATAAGTAAATCAGAAGGGGTAACGCATGCACCAAGGATGACATTGTGCCATGAACAAAGGACTATAATTAACTCTGTTATCTGAAGTCCAAACTGTTTTTTTTTTAACGTTTTATTTATTTCTAGGAGAGAGAGAGAGACAGCGTGAGCAGGGGAGGGTCAGAGAGAGAGGGAGTCACAGACTGAAACAGGCTCCAGGCTCTGAGCTGGCAGTCAGCACAGAGCCCGACGCGGGGCTCGAACCCACGAACTGAGAGATTATGACCTAAGCGAAAGTCGGACGCTTAACCGACTAAGCCACCCAGGCGCCCCTGAAGTCCAAACTGTTTTAAAACAAAAAATAACGCTCATTACCCTTACCTACATTTCCTTCTCAGGTGCACATCCTCCACTTTGCATTTTTAGCCATGACACAGTAGACGTCAGTTGCATTTATACAGCAGCTACAATAAACACGACTTTTTATTAAATGCAAATGTCACCACAAAGCAGAATCAGCTATTGACTTTGTGCAACCTCTCATCAACGGACCCATCAATATGTCGAGCAAGGCACAGGATTTATTATCTATGCACATCTTTCAGAGGGCTTCTTAAAACACAACTAATTTCCATAATTGGTAACCAAATAAAACTACTGGCAGCCAGAAGAACACTAGCCTTTTCAAGACACTGTAACTTAAACAGAGACATCGAATTAAACGTACAATGCTATACTCACATGGGCATTTCCTCTCTTGCTCTTTGATGAAAGCTGTCCTTCCTACCTTGTCTACATTCCAAATACGGTATCTTCTTGAACATGAAGGCCAGAACACTTCACATGGTCCTCTTAAGATCACTCCTTTTACCTTTTCCATACCATTAAGTGCTTTAGAAATGTCCTTATATTCCATGACATTTGATTTTGAGGACATTTTTTACAAAATAGCAACCCCAGGTCCAAGTTCACTACAGCACTAGGGTCCAGAAGAACCAATGGTTAAATGCCTTTCAACAAATGAGAACACACAGTCAAATGACTTTTATTTTTTTAAAAGCTCTATAAACTATGTCAGGGAGGGGAATCACATTGCCAGACACCATAAAACAACATACAATTAGACTCCAGCAGCCCATTAGATGACCCTTCTCAGCAGCTGCAATGAGTGGATGGCTTAAAAGAAATAAGGAGGCTGGGGAAAGTCTAATGATTTGCACACTGATTCAGCACTGTTGATAGTTTTTTTTTTAGACCTAAGTGTGATTGCCTAATAGCAACTATTAACGCTGAAGAGGGGGGTTTAAAAAACACAACACCTTTTAACAAATAACTGACTTCTCTCTGGCTGTGGTCCAGCCCCCAGTTGCACTTCATTTTACTAATATTGCAAAAATAATTGTGTCTCTTCTGATGCAATCTGACATAATGCTATTGGAGATACACAAGGCTAATGTCTTCATGAAATGTTTGGTCTGTTGAGAGGAATACTCAGGAAATTAGGCTGCCTCGTTGACCAGAACAGGTGGGATGTGTTGGACGTGTGTTTGAGGAGAACTATACACACAGGAAAAATTAAAAAGGGCTCCCTCCCTTCAGAGACAAAGGCCCACCCCAGGGTACACAACTTGGCCAGAGGGACACAAGCTGTATTTCAACCCCAAACATATCCCCGGATGGGTGCACCTTTTGTTCTAGATACATACGCTATGTTTCTTCCTTATTCACTTGTTTCCACGCTCCTTTCTTTCCCCCTTAAAATAATCCCATCAGATGAAGGGATCCTGAGATGCATGAGGCATCCAAGATATACATGAATGAATTTCAAGGGATTCATCAACTCCCTGAACTTGGGTACAAAATGAGAGGTCTCTGTGCACACACCCACTTTTGTGAGAAATTCCAAAGAACTATGATGCCTGGTCAAAATGGCTGTGTTTTGAGTTTCTGACATCAGGGAATGAAGGAAGGAATAAGATAAAGAAAACACGCTATCTGCCATCACTCCTGCATATTTTTCTTCCTACATCACATTCAGCAGTTTTTGCCAATCTCCAGCCTTTTCATCCCTATAAAGCAATGTTCAGACTTTACATGTGCTAATGACTCACCTGGAGAACTTAAGAAGACAGCACATTCCTGGCCGGCACCCTAACCCAGCCCTGAGGTTCAGATGCTTTTGCAAGTGGCTCATCTGTTTCTGAGGCAAATGGCTGCAAAATCAAGCTTTGCAGAACATGCCATGATCTACCGTCAGGCAGGATTCATGCCCATGGATTCATCTTTGCAAGGGAAAAAAGAATGGTATTTGTTTCTTTGAAAATATAGGACTTTGGAAATCTTAACTTCAATTACTCTGTGACCCAGAGGAAATTAGAAGGCCCGGTTTTTTTGTTGTTGTCTTTGTTTGTTTTTTTGTTTTTTTAGTAATCAGTATTACTTGACAGTTCCCGCAGCATGGGAAGATGGTGTTATTGATGGCTCTTATTACCTTTTCCTCTGCAGTAAAACACAGGAACACACAGTGGAAGAGAGGAGTATATTCTAAAACAATGCAAGAAAGAAAGATAATGGCAGTCATGTCTGCTCATTATTTGTGTAGACGGACTACCCCCAGGAACAGTGAAACACCTTTCAAAAAGTTACATTGTGACTTTAAATTGGGTTAACTCAGCATGCATAGCCTCGAAACAAGTAGCTATAGAGATGTAAAGGACAGGACACTTTCCTACATTCCTCTTTTGCCTTTTATTTTCCTATAGTCTTTAATGCTTTTCTCTTTGGAATGGATGAAGTTATAAAGTTGCCTTACATAAAAGCTTTGCTTGAAAGATTGGTAATTGTGCACTTTGCTTCCGAATTGTCCAGTCTATTCAGTAGAATAAAAGGATCTTCTGTTCGGCCAGGATTATCTCCTTTGCAGAGCATAACAGAAATATTTGGGTATAAAATTGAGAAATTGTTCATAAATATTATGGAAGCCTTTTTGAGCTGTTTACTATGAGAGGTCTGAGTTAGCAAACAGTTAAGACTGCTTTTCTGGGCTGGGGATTTTTTTACTTTTTTCTTTTAACTAAATCACCTGCAGTTCAAAAACATGATACACATTTCCCAGCACTTTCACTCATGTTAACAGCAGAAGGAAACAAATTGCTATTTTTAAGAGACCGTTTTAATATCTTTTACTACATTTGGAAAAGAAAAAATATATATCAGCAGCGCTATCTCAGGTAGGTAACTTACTTGCCTTGCCTTTTTTTTTTTTTTTTAAAATTTACAGTCTTGTGCTAAACCAGCTAATGAAATGCATTATTCCAATTATTCCAGAGGCATCTGGGTGGCTCAGTTGGTTAAACTTCCAACTTCGGCCCAGGTCGTGATCTCGCAGTTCGTGGGTTCTAGCCCCATATGTCAGGCTCTCTGCTGACAGCTCAGAGCCTGGAGCCTGCTTCTCTCTACCTCACTTTCTACCCTCCTCAGCTTCTGCTCTGTCTCTCTCTTTCTCTCTCTCAAAACTAAACATTAAAAAAATTTTAAGTAAAAAAATGCATTATTCCACTGGTAGTTTTCTAGCAGAAACAAAACTAGAGACAGCGTGCATTACTGAGAACTCAGACATATTAACCAATTCAAAAGAAAAAATATTCTCCAGCTAGAGGTTAATAGCACAACTCAATCACAACCAATGACATTTTTTATCAAACACTTGTCAAATTGCAGCTTTGCACTCTGACCTGCTACAAATTGAATTAAAAGGTGCCGTTCTCATTCTGTCTCCTGGTATGCTCTGGCAATGATAGAGAAAACAGGGAGCCTGTGCTGAACACACCCAGTTTACAGTGGGAAAAGGGAACATACAGCTCCTGAGTGTGATTGCCACTTAGAGAACTGTAGTACTTCCACAGAGTAAATCATCGATTTCAACTCACCAGCACCAGTCATGTTATGCCGTCAATTGGCCAAATGATGATCCCTCTCATCGTTAGGAGTCCACCTGCCACAACTGATGGAAATTCTTCTTTGTCTCAAACGCACTAGAGGCTGTGCCAGACCACAACCTGGCGAAACTGGTCTGGTTTTTAGGTTCACTGGAAAGACCTCTCCCTTTGTTCTTGGAGGGGCTCCTACATGAGGATCAAATTCTACAGCCTCTTTCCGATTTCCTCTCTCAAAGATTGTTTTTTTCTTGCTTTTTGCTATGAGAAGGAACAAACTGCTCACAGGACATCTGTTAGTCTTGTATTTAAAGGAATCTAGCAAGGAGTGACCAGCTGGACAATTCACTCGTCATGGTGGGCCATGCTTAAGGTGGAGTATAACTGGTCTAGCAGCAAATTCTACCCCATACTTTTTTGGAATGTCCAACAAAGCCATGGGCCTCGTGAGATCAAATAAAACTAGCTCTAGTCATGGTCAAAGTACCCGTAGGAAAGAATGGTGCTCTCCAATGGATATCTATGCATTGTCTAAGTCATAAAGGAGACCTCCTCCCAGTTATCAGGGTGTCCAATTCTGATTCTGAGAGCTATTTCACAACTCAGTAAATTACAGATAACTGACAGTAATGCAAGTCTTGTCGACAGACATGCAAAGACTTTAGTCGACATCCCCCCCCCCACCGCCCAACGTTAGAAACCACCTTTGCTTCCATTTGTAACATTCATTTCAGTATGCCTGATCTACAGATGTGTTCTTTTAGATTCTATTTAGACTTGTTATTAAGATCTGCCTGGTTCTCTCATTATGAGCTGAGTATAATCTTTAATATGTGTTCATTTCACATCATTATAAAAGTCATAAATTTGCCTCTCTTTGAGAATTATCCTTTAATACACGTATAAATCTTGGACTAGGGATATCCAATCTAGAGTCTTATGTTGTTTGGCTATGCCATGCTCCTTCCTCTCACAGCCTCTGCACAGGCCATTTCTCTGCCCAGAATGTTCTTTCCTGCTCCCCACTCCAGCTTCTGTACCTACTTAATTCCTAATCTTCCTTCAGGTTTTGGCTCAGTCATTATTTCCATACCCAAGCTTCCCCAGACCATCCCCTTCTCCACAGACTGGCTCATAGCTCCCTGTTAACACCCTCTCAGTTCACCACATACCTCTCCTTTGTTGCACTTAACACTACTGACAGTTACCGATCTGATTTTCCTGACTAATGTCTGTTTTCTCACTAAAATA
Source organism: Hyaena hyaena (assembly GCF_003009895.1). Classification (NCBI taxonomy): domain Eukaryota; kingdom Metazoa; phylum Chordata; class Mammalia; order Carnivora; family Hyaenidae; genus Hyaena; species Hyaena hyaena. The sequence goes on from NW_024081173.1 coordinate 1,071,433, forward strand.
AATGATCCTGATGGCAGGAACCATATCAGGTTTTGCACACCATTGTCGCCCAGCTCCAGCCAGGTACTTGGCATACAGAGGGCTCAAATGTATGTAGCACTAAAACTTGCTGCATGTATCAGTGAAGCAATAGGTCTAGTGATCAGTAAATGAGTGGACGGGGCTATGAAGACTCTTACTGCAAATCAGAAGAGTTCTAGACCAAAGCTGACCCAAGAGAAGGAAAAGGAGAGAATATACTTTGATGCAAATGCCAAGGATTTTTGAAGATCTTGGAGATCACCTATTAGAAGTTCCAATGGGACTCCTTCGGACTTTATAAGGGACCTAAAACAATACTGAATCTTTCTGACAGTCCTCTCCCCTCCTCCAAAAGATTCTAAAATCCAAAAAAAGCTGGATTTTCCTGGGCATTCTGAACCAGAACAAAGGCAAAGCATAGACAGGAAACAACTTGAGTCCTTTATGCAACAAGAGCAGCATGATATAGGGCAATGGTTCTCACAGTATAGTTTCTGTGCTGGCAGTATCACTGGGAAATTCTAAGCTCTCACCTCAAACTTACGAAATCAGAAAATCTGGAGGAGCAGCCAGCCATCTGGGTATTAACAAGCCCTCCCGGTGGATCTGATGCTTGTCAAAGTTAGAGAACTGCAGCAGAGAATGAATGTGAGTGTCCGAGCCACCCAGCCTCCACTATCACATAGCTGTGCAGCCTGGACAAGGTACTCAAACTCTCTAAGTATGCGTTTACCCATCAGGATAATGATAACAAAACCCATTTTGTAAGACTGTATGAGAAAAGGAACAGATAAATTATGGATACGAATCATAGCTGCTATTTCTCATAAATTGCATCATCATCACCCCCGTGTCCAGACTCCTAATACCTGGAATCCCAGAGTAGGAAAAGACTGTGCAAGTCCTTTTTGCTTGATACAATGGACAGAACTTGCAAAGGACTCTTAACGGATGGGGCAGGAGGTATTCAAAATTTTGTACCATTGCTACTTTCTAGCAGATACCACCAGTCTTTTGTCAGTGATTAAAATGTATTTATTTATAATAAAAGAAATAAAATTTATTACAAAATAAAATAGAATATTAAAAGTAAAATAAAATCGCTTAGATGGGTCCAGCTCTGCTTAAGACATCACACAAGCATGTCGCATGCTAGCCGATCCCCACAGAAAGCCTGAGAGCCATTCTTTTCATTCAGACAAGTTAGTGGACTCGCCCAAGGTCACACTGCTGGTCCTTCCCAGTCATCTGTGGATTCAGAACTTGAACCTAGGTATGTGATTGCAAAATCAGTGATTTTTTTTTTCCCTCTACTCCTCACTGCCTGTGCTTCTATTTTTGCTTCTATTACTTTTCCAAAGAAACAGACACTCACCAGACACATTGTAGAACAAAATAAGCCTGACATTCTTTAGTGTGCTCCTTGGACCCTGACATATGGTTCTTCTGGTTGTCTTTACTTATAAACTTCACATTTAAAGGAGCAGTTCATATTTTTTAACTCCTTGTTAGCAATAATTGGTCCCTTCTGATGTACGTTATTCTTAATACACGTATTTCATGCTGAACTCAAATCCACTGACTCCAGCCTTTTTAAAACCCAATTTCGGGGGCACCTGGTGGCTCAGTCGGTTTAGTGAGCTGGGGTCATGATCTCATTCTCTGCTGTCAGCACAGAGCCCGCTTTGGATCCTCTGTCGCTCTCTCACTCTCTCTGTCCCTCCACTGCTTGCACTTTCTGTCTCTCAAAAATAAACAAATATTTTTTAAAAAGATTTATTTTAAAAATTTTTTCTAGGGGTGGCTCAGCCAGTTAAGCATCCAACTTCAGCTCAGGTCATGATTCTGGGGTTCATGGGTTCGAGCCCTGCCTCGGGCTGTGTCCCAACAGCTCAGATTCTCTGCTTCAGATTCTCTGCTTCAGATTCTCTGGCCCCCTCTCTCTTTGCCTCTCCCCCACTCGTGCTCTGTATCCCTCTCCAAAAAAAAAAAAATGAATAAACATTAAAAATTTAAAAATAAAATCAATTTTCCAAACATCTACTTGCAATACAGAAAAGCAAGGAGCATCAGCCCTGCTCCTAAAATACGGTCCCTTTCATAAATGTTACCCATTCTAGCAATGACTATTCATAAAGCACTTCGTCCTTGACTGGCGCTGTGTGAACAGGGCCTGGGCCCGCACTGGTGAAGAGGACAGATGCGCTGCTTGCCATCCTGAGAGAGTGGGGCAATCAGTTAGCCAACAGGTAAAGGAAACGAGCCTCTGACTGTGGTTCGCGCCACCACGGAGGAGCACCCGGTAAAGTCATACGGAAGTGGCAGCCCGCCCGGCCGCAGGTGCTGGAGAAGCCAGGGGAGCAACCCCGACAGGGGGTGGGGGAAAGCCGCTCGTGAGAAGAAACATGGACACTAAAGCTTACCTTGACACACAAAAACCTAATATGAAAATCCAGTACGTGGCAATATGAGCTGACAGAATGGGTGAGTTAGGAGTAGATTATCTGCTCTCCCATGGGGACTCAGCCCAGGGTTTTTCTTCAGCGGGCTCTCCTACTACAAATATACTTTATATTCCTACCCCTATTGAATATAGTTTACATTACATTTAACATAAATATAAGCACAGCATGCTATTTGGGGCGCCTGGGTGGCTCAGTCGGTTAAGTACCTGACTCCTCGTTCGGGCTCAGGCTATGAGCTCACAGTCAGCGAGGTCAAACCCCACATCAGGATCTGTGCTGCTGGCTCTGTGCTGGTGGCGTGAAGCCTGCTTGGGATTCTCTCTCTCCCTCTCTGCCCCCCCCCTTGAAATAAATAAATAAGAGTTTTTAAAAATGGGATGTCATTTGCAAAAATTCATTTCATAATAACATGAAACAGTGACTGCCAAAAACCTGTATATAGAGAAACATGAAAAAAACGTGTCAAGAGGAAGAAAGAAACAGAAGGGAGAAATAAAACCGTTATTCAACGCTTTTTAAGGCCCAAGTGTGGAGCTACATCTTTTGACATGATTTACTCAGTCCATAAAACAATTCGGAGTTTAGGGAACATCACATTTTACAAAGGAAGAAACCTAACTTCAGCGAGAGGCGTTTATTTGCCCGAAGGTCTCTCCTCAGCGGGTAAGCCACAGAACAGAAAAGCTGCTAAAGCATAACAGCAACATACAAATGTGATCTATATGTAGCAACTGGATCCCACCCACTCTGCAAAGCAGGGGGTCGACACACTGGGGCTCCAGGGCCAAACTCCAGCAGCCGCCTCTTCCTAGGGCTGCACGCTAAGCATGATGCTTTCATTTTTAATTGGTTGAAAAAGATGCAAAAGCAGAATTATTTCACGACGTGTGAAAGTTAAGCAAAAGTCAAATTCCAGTGCCCTAAATAAAATCTCACTGAGACACAGTGACGATGCCACTGTCCATGGCTGCTTTCACGCTACAAGGTGGAAAGAATGCACACAGTCCCAAAGCCTACTACCTGGCCCTTCGCTATGCTGCAAAACTTGCAAGGCGGAGAAGAGAATTTAGACATAAAAGTAATGAAAGCATATGCAAAGAATGGCCATAAAACACCTCTGAAGGAATTTTAACCTAAAGGCAGTTGCCTGAGGCACAACTTCCTCACTTTCACCTGGAGGTTTCTTTTACTGGCCTTCTCTCCCCGTACAGAAGTCATGAGTCAGTCTCTTAAGAGGGATTTTAGCATGTTTCATCCAGAGCAGCAGCTGTGACCCAGCCTGCATTCTCAGAAAGGAAATAACACGATGTCTTCACTCCACATTAGTTGGCTCAACTTCATCCTTAGACAATACTGGTTTAGTTCCAGGAATGGTCTCAAACTGTTTTTGTTGATCTCCAACTATATTGTCTCTTCTAAATATTTTCTGGTTCAAGTGAGTATGCTCAATTATGAAAATGAATTTTTATAAACAGCCCAATCTGGGTGGATAGTCAATTCACACCATGAAGTTCAATTTTCCCAGTACAGGGAAAAATAAACTTTTTCTTTTCAGTCTTCAGGCTACAAGGTTGAAGCCCAGAGGCTATGTGCTATAAAATGTCTCCAGTTTTTCCAACATTCTGTGACAAGATATAATGTTAGTCTCTATGCCTTCTTTGTCATTTACTTATGTATAGACATGCTCAAACATTGGGTCATTTTATACTTTTCAAAGGTGAACTGCAAGTCAATAGTTAGGGTATATGCCTTTAAGTCAAAGATGGCCTTTACCCTGTAGGGAAAACGGTGTTGCATTTTAATGGAAACCATGCATGATCGACACCACACTCTTCTGAGCTGTCTGATTCTAGCCCTGTTCAGGGTCTTTGAGCTATTTTGCATTATCTACTTGTAGGTAACTAATAGATACGTAAAATCCCTATCCTGACAGGTAGGGATTTTTTTTTTTTTTAGTTTGTTTTGTAAGTTTATTTATTTTTGAGGGGGGGGGGGGAGAGAGAACAAGCAGGGGAGGGGCAGAGAGAGGGAGCCACAGGATATGAAACAGCCTCCAGGCTCTGAGATGTCAGCACAGACCCCAACTCAGTGTTCGAACTCATGGACTATGAGATCATGACCTGAGCCAAACTTGGAGGCTTAATCCAATGAGCCACCCAGGTGCCCTGACAGGTAGTGATTTTAACTGACTTCTTCCAATGTGGGGAAAAACCAGTTTTGTCTCACTTTGCAACTTATCTCAACATTTATTCTATATAAATTTGTGCTATTTCGACATTTTCTTCAAGCCAGTTATGATGTCTATCTGGTCCCCTCATTGCATACAAGTAAAATATAATCTTTAGTGCACGTTCATTTCTACACATATATGAGACTCATGATTTTACCTTTTTCTGAATATTATCTTTTAACAATCTAAAAGGTTGTTGATAAGAATATAGAATGCTTGGGGCACCTGGGTGGCTTAGTCGGTTAAGCGTCGGACTTTCGCTTAGGTCATGATCTCGCGGTTCGCGGGTTCGAGCCCCGCGTCGGGCTCTGTGCTGACTGCCAGCTCAGAGCCTGGAGCCTGTTTCAGAGTCTGTGACTCCCTCTCTGTCTGACCCTCCCCTGCTCATGCTGTCTCTCTCTCTCCTAGAATTAAATAAAACATTTAAAAAAAAATTAAAAAAAAAGAATATAGAATGCTTTTCAAAAAACTTTGACTTCTGAATGATATTCACCTTTAATACGAATTTAGTTATAATATTAAATTAGTTTAACCACACAGAAAAAATAGAATGTGATGAGAAATACACTCTTTTTGTCCCCTTTTAATGCTACTGAATGCCATCACAGAAGTTGTAAAAGAAAAATTGTGCAGAGAGGCAAGAAACAGGTGTCAAAGAAAAATTGTTCAAATCACTTGTTAAAATGGTACGGGGGACTTCTTTCAGGACTTTTTTCAGAGAAATCAGGCTCAATTTCAAATATAGCAAAGACAGCTGGAGGTTTACGGCCCAGGGGGCAGAGCGAGGGGGTCAGTCGATGGAAAATCACTGAGAGGAGACATCGAAAGCAGGAGGATTCTCACTGAACTGGCTTAGCAGGATTCACGGTAAAGGCAGGCCAAGGACTGAGACATCAGGGATGGGGATGAAGGGCAGCATCAGACAACCGAGCGATCAGATATCATATCAGGATTCTTGCTAACACAGGGCTGAAGACAGGATGAGCACCAGGTGGAGGCCTAACAGAGAACAAGGCTCAAAGAAATCAAGCCTTGGTCAAGGAAAGAGTCACCGTCAGAGGTACGAGCAAATATGTAAGAGGATGAACAAATTAAACATTTTTTGACAGTCTGGTGGAAGAGATAAATAAGTCACCTAACATGGCCAAACGCCCTTGCTTTTAATTTGCAATTAAATTTTATTCCCCAAAAGATCTATATGTAAATAACCACTTCGCAGAAAAATATAAACTGGTAATTCAAATTGCTATAACCTTATAGACTAAAAGAATAATCGGACATGTCAACTCAAGTGTATCACGTGACTAGGCATATACTATTCACCCTACTTTCATAAAAGCAAAAGAAACCACGATTAACTTCCAAACCTACTATCTCCAGCCTATAGAACAGAAGGAGGTGACATTTGTGAAATCTGAACAACAGGATCCACTACATTAAAACAAAATGGGAACAAATGTCAACAAGCCTTGTTTCTCAAAGTGTAGTCTGCTGCCCTCAGTGTAGACCTGTAACCTGGGCATCACCCGGGAGCTGGGTAGTCCCAGGCCTCCCCCTGCTGAATCAGATTCTGCACTGTCACAAGATCCTAGATCACTGTTATGCACATTAAAGTTTGAGAAACACCCCTCCAGAACCGTGGGATAAGAAAACCACCCACGGAACTGTTACTGTTACCACTTTCCTTCAATATTCCCTTCTGCGTACAAATTAGTATCGTGGTTTCCTCTTAAAGAGTCAGAAGGAGACAAAGTTTTTATTGTGGCCCCAGTGGCCTTCGTTTTTTGCTGCAGACAGGCCTAAAGGTTCACGTTGATTACTTGGTCTTATAAGTAGAATCAAAGTCATGGGGGAAAGGGAGAGGGTATAAAAACGGGAATATTATGGACCCACAGAATTTTGTCTTTAGAAGATGGAAAACAATCTCAATTATACATGAAGCGTAGAGACTCAATATAATGGTTAAACAAATTATGGCACAACTCTACAAGGGAACATAATGAAGGCATTAAAAAGAACAAGATCGTTCGTCATGTATCAATATGTGATGATCTAAGATACGCAATATGCTAAAATAAACTTAGCTTTAAAAAATGCAAGGGAATGGAATGTCAACTACACTTCAATAAATAAATAAATAAAATTGATTTTTTTTAAATGCAAGGGAAAAATAATGCAAGGGCAGCACCATCTATACAGTGAGTTATCATTCTCATAAGGAAAAATACCTAAGTTTGCGTGTGCATAGAACACTCCTGGAAAAACACACAGGAAAGACACAATGTGTGCCCCCTGGAGGCAAGTGGCGGCATGAGGGACACCAGCGGACAGAGGCTGACCTTTCACTGTGCACTTTTTAACACTTTTTAAATTGTGTGACTATATTATCCAATTTAAGTGTTTTTTTTAATTCTGAGCATTGAAGAATATCTTAAAAGGGATACAGTCCGGTTCCCAAGGAAACAGAGGAATCTCTTCTTCATTTTTTCCCTGATAGATGGTCATCTGACTGCGTCCAAACACTTTCAGTGACAGTTTCAGGGCTGGGATGTCAAGTGTCTAAAAAGCATTCTGACACGGAGCTAAAAGTCCATGTTCGTAGAATGCCGTCCCACCGCTGCACCTCCCAATCCCTCCCCCCTCCCCGCCTGCACTGCGGCTAGTTTTCTCTGCACAACAAAGTAAGCCCCTTCCTCTCCCAGCCTTTGTAACATTTGCAGAAGGCTTTCGTGGTTTTCATTCGGCAGAGGTGGCAAACAGAAGCTGGCCAGGCAGGCAGGTACTGTAAATGAGTAAAGCGGGCCAAGCCAAGACAAAACACGCAGCGCCCTTCCACCTGCAGACAAGGATGCAGCAGGGAGCACCGTGCCCAGGAGACTGGGGGACGCAGGAACCCTTCTCTTCCAAGGAAATGCTGCCATAGAAGAAAGAGGGCCAGATGTAGCTCTGTCTTCCCAGGGATGCTGGAAACTGACAAATTCTTTTCAAAACCCTCAATTTTGAAAATGCTGGCAACTGAACTAATTTTTCAGGACACTGTACAGACCAAAGAACTACACATGCAGGTGGATGTGGCCTGCGGGTCACTGGTTTACATTGTGTTCTGTCACGTTTCCTGCAGGCACCATGAGAATTTCTCTTTTTGTTGTATTCTGGTTAAAAATGCGCTAGGAAGAAACCCACACAAAAATATCTCTCTTCAACAACTTAATCGGATATATTTTGATTTGACAGCTTGCCAATCCATCTATCACTCCAAAAACTGCTAGATAATATTTTACCAGTAATGGTGCTTGCCTAAGGACTGAACATGGTCACAGCACACGTCTGTGTGTGTGCGCGCACATGTGCATGTGTGTGTGCGCTGTTTCTAAGGACCTTTGATATATATTATTGTTAGAATGTCTTTGGTGGCAGGAACTGTGAGATAACTTGATGGACAGTATCTCACAGTTGAATGTATGTGTACAAGGCCCATTATACCACTGGGGTTTATTTGCAAAACATAGCTCTCATTTTCCAGCAAGCTTTCAGTAGAAGAAAGTTTCAAAGAAAAAGATACAAATTTCCTACCACTCTACCCTGTGAGAATCTGAAGAGACTATTAGGCTATAAAAAAGGAAATGGAGGGATAAATTTAACACTTAAAAGTGACTCTTTTAGCAGGAGGTTGGGCATCCAGCCAGGTCAAGAAGAAGTAGCTTTATACACACATCTTAACAGCAGCCTAATCTCTGATCTTCACTACTCACTGAAAGCCCGGCACCCACTGAGTCATCACAGCCAGCATGTCCCTTCTAACTTGTCATCTGTGTGTTGTCACCCTGTGCCTTCTGCAGTGCTTTGGACTCTAACTGTGAAACCACTTTATTGAAATAAACAGCAATGGAAAAAGAACCCTTCTGGTGGAATCATGACCTGCGCTAATTAAGAACTTATGTGGGGACCCCCACGGCACTTTGCATAAGGCTGACAGGGTGGAGCGAGGTCCTACTGCTAAGGGCTGGATGTAGAAGGGACCCTACAGGAAACTCTAGCTGCTAGAGACACAGTACCATGCATCTTCCCCCCAGTATATGGGCTTGGTGTTTGCATCTCTTTATGCTTTCTACTCTGCTTTAGGTAACATGAAAACAGATCAGGAAACTCAAGATTTTGTGGTACATACCAAATATGCTTACAGTGATTGTGGCCTGACTCTAAAGTAAATACAACCAAAAATGCTTACAGAATCGAGAAGCCAAGAGCCACCATGATAAAACAATTACACTGCAATTCTGAAAAAAGGAAACATTTAATTACAGATATAATTTATGTAGGTAAATATAATCATTTCAAATTTCTAAATAAATAGGCATGTCATTTAATAGAAAGCATCAGGAAAGCATTTCAAAACCTGTATGATCCATCAATATGGAGACTTTGAGCTTGGAGAAAAAAATAAAAACAAAAACTCAGGAACCCATCTTTATAGATTAACTGCTGGTTAACTTCCAAAGGAAAACACTTTATTTGGAAGGTATCTTCTGTAAGAAATGGATTTTTCCCACTCTATAGCCATGCCAAGCTTTGTTTTAGGTTGTTAAGACACTGGAATATCTTTAAATCCTTTCCACTCATTAATTCCAGGAGATTATTTGCACACATTTCTCAGGATAATCTGATAGGTTAGACATCTTGAAAATATTATATCTGTATAAATTAAATGGCCACCTAAGATGTCACCACGCAATTCTATGTGCCTTCGTGCATGTGACACTTGAGAGAGCCCCATTATCCAAACTGGCCTATTGATGAGTCTCCTGGAACAGTAGAGGCAGGAGGCAGGGAGCCGGGTCCCCATCCCCGTGGAATGCACCACATGAGCTTGTGAAAACCACAAAACACATCTTCCTACGTTCGCATTCCCTCATCTGTTAAATGGAGAGGAGCCCTGGACCCTGATGCAGCTGATGGGCCACCCACAAGACAGAATGCGAAAACAATAAAGAACACGACAAAGGTAAGTTTACACACTGTCCATGTGGGAGAAAGATGATAGAAAAAGAACAGTACTGCATAAAAACCTTGTAGTCTGGTACACAATAAACTTTAAAAAAAAAAAGCAAACAAAATAATTAAAAGGAGTTCAAGCAATTTGATAGTATATTCTGTCACGAAGAAATGTCAGATGGGTAAAATACATACTTAAGCCATCAACAACTCTCCTACTACCTCTCTATCCATCTCTGCCACTCCCCCTGTACCCAGATCTCAACCTGACCGCTCTGTCAAATGCCCAAATAGCTACAGAAAATCTTTCATTAAATAATGAGCACCTGACAGGTACTCACATCTCAGCTTGATCTTAGGACATAGGTAACTAATCGAAGTTCCCAAATCAGTGAGATTTCCACATTCCTCGGAACTGCTAAGATAAAGCAGTAGGCAAGGTCTCTTTTCATCTTTGCACAAGCCAATCATACTTGACAAATGCTAGTATCACAGAGTGTTCAACAAAGTGACTGGTGACCACTGTTCAGATAAGTGACACATACAGAAATGTTGACCTGGGTTTTAGGTTTCTATAGGTCACGAAGCATCCATGGCCAAGGAAGAAAACTCCTACCTGACCGGTCATCTTCAGAGTTGGGGCCTTTGAGGGCGCTAGTGATAAAGACAGGAGGTCTGCCTGGGCCCAACAAATAACAGATCGGCAAGGCAATTCATGCCCCACTGATGGCAGGCCAGTGCTGCCATCATCTTATTCCAAAGACAGCATAAAGATTTACACAAATGTCAAGGCTCGATGTCACTCTGCCGCCACGGAGCTTACTATGTGAGTCATACAAAGAAGTCATCCCCTAAGGAAATAGCTTTCTAGAAAACATCGAGTCCTCTTCTTCTTTATTAATATATTTTCTAATGATTTTTTTCCCTACAACAACTTCCTCTCAGAGGCTAAAGACCCTGAAAGTATTGTACCTTTTCAGAACTACCCCTAAAGCTTTATACTTTATAAAATCTTTCTTCTCCCGCTCACTTCAGAATCTGTAATATCTACCTTGAGGTTGACTTGATTTTAATTGGTCCCTACTAGAAGTCTTCTCCTCAGCTTTTTAGATATGATCTAGACTCAGCAGCATGTTCAAATAGGCAGGAAAGGAATAACATGAGGCTGATGCAGCTTAATATCCAGTGCTCCTGCCGCCTGGGCCCCTGGGGATGCTGGGAGTTGCTGGGAGCCAGTGGTCTAGGTTGGAGGAGGCACCAAGAGGCATTTCTGTTAAGCTTTTCTGGGAGACAGATGGTGAAAGAAAGAGGACTAAATCATTGAACTGAAACACTGAAATAAAAACTTCCCTTTGTATCTAATTTTTTTAAATTGATTTTTATTTATTTGGGAGAGAGAGAGAAAATCCCAAGCTGGCTCCCCACTGTCAGCACAGAGCCCAACTTGAGACTCAATCTCACAGGTGTGAGATCATGCATGACCTGAGCCAAAATCAAGAGTCAAAACTTAACTGACTGAGCCACCCAGGTGCCTCCTTGCCTCTTTGCCTCTTTTTCTCTTTTTCGTAGAGGACTGGCCTCCCAGCAAATGAGGTAAGCTTCTGCCCTCACAAAACCGGAAACCACCCTGATACAGAAGCAGGCATGTCAGAGTACTTCTCTCAGCTTGTATTCTCCACTGCTCAAGTATTCAATCGTTGAGGAAATTCTGGGTCTTCAAAAATAAAAATTAAAGGCCAGAGAATAGTGAAAAGTGATTTTAAATGTACACCTTTAAGACAGCTGGTGTTCATTGCTATATTTCCCAACAACAAAAAACAAAGGAAAATAAAACCTACAGAACTTTTTGGCTCTTTGACATGTCTTCCCCAACAACCTAAAATCTTCAAATGAATGGGACACTTGGAGTCTCAGAAGAAGGACTGTATTATTACTGTTCCCCACAACATCTGGCCTAAGTGGATTTTTTTATGTTTACACTAGCAAACGGAAAGAGCACACATTTCTCACATGACTGATAAGTTTGCCTTTAACAAAACAACCCTAACCAGAAATTATTAGGAAACAGATCAGCAGCCCCACTGGACTCTGAAGCAATGTAATTAGGTAGTCCAACACTGCATTCTGTCAGAGAACTCTGACAGCCTAATAACCAGATTGTCATCAGAGAGACACTGAAAAATGATACTGCCTTTGTTCCAGCATTAAAAATACCACTGCTTCCTGGGGTTTTTTGTTCTGTACAAATAAGTTTTAAAAAGCTATGAGGGATGTATCCTGTTAGTCTGGATGGTGTTTAAATGATCTCTTCCACTTGAGGGGATGGTGTAGGGAGATATACATATTAGAGATATATAGATATCTAGATAGAAATCTATATATATATATTATAGATACAGATATCTATAGACTATAGATAACTATAGATATAGATATCTATAGACTATAGATTATAGATATCTATATTCTAGATATACAGATATATAATATAGATATACATATCCCATATATATACATGTATATATATATAATATACATATACATACATATACTATACATATATATAAAGTTTAAGAAAGAATTATTCTGAGGATCACCTGCCTGATTTGAATCATTAAAACATTGTGCATTAAAAGGAAAAATACAGACAGGAGTGCTCATAACAGTACTAATTTGCAATCAGCAAGCATTTAGGTTGTACCAGGCACTGTGTTCACTTCTCTGTGCTCTTGGATTCCACCCAGTGAACATGAGAAAGAGGTGTAGTTGCTATTTTCAGAGGAGGAAAGGCAACTTAATTGAGACTAAGAAATCCACTTCCACACTCAAAGACACCAACTCTATGTTCTTAGGCACTGCGGTGTGCTGCTGAGAGACAGTTTAATTTTTGGTTTTGATGGGGGGTGGGGTAGGAGTGTGGGGGTGGGAGATGTTCTTTGCCAGAAAATTATTACCTATTTGGCCTCCCAGAAGAGGGTCATCGGGCAGGCACTCTGAAGTGTGGACCATACCCTATGTATCATAGGACATTGGAAGAGAAAATGTTTTGGATTCTTGACACAGATAGGCAATTAAATACAAAAGGACAGAAGTATTAAGAGATAGCCTTGGGTTTAAAAATACTTTAATTAGTCAATTATAAGAAGTTATCCACTAACCTGTACAAGGATAAACCTCAGGGAGTACGTTTCTAAGATGACCTTTGGAGCCCTAATATCCAAAAATTTTCAGTTTTATCTGTTAAGATATAAATGAGTTATCCCGTGTAAATCAGTGTCAAATTTGCACATGCAAATTGTGTGGCTGAACCACTCAGTAATAACTAAATAAGACCGATTTTTTTCCAGAACACATTAAAATATACCATGCTACTTGAATGCCTAGTCAACCAACTCAGCAGACACTCTAAAGTTTCCAAAGTATCTTCCCACCCTATGATTTTAATCGACACTCACAAGCCTACATTATTTCTTAAAATTAAACACAAAAAGAATCATTCCAAATTTACAAACATAATGTTGAACAAAGGAGGCCACACACAAAGGGGCTTGTTCTATATTACTCCATTTATATAAAATTCAAAACCATGGCAAAAACCAATTTGTGATGTTAGAGTCAAGACCCTGGTGGCCTGGACTGGGAGCAGGGTAGATGGCATGAGGGGGTCACGTCCTATATTTTATTCTGGATGCTGGTCCCTTGGGCATAAACTTTCTGAAAATTCATCAATGTGTACATTGTGGATTTGCAAGTCTACAAACCCTGTCTGTCATACCTCTCTAAAAAGTTGACATAAGACAATCATTCTCTTCCTTCAACAGTTTGCCAGCTAGACCAAGACGAAAATCTATGGTGGCCAAGAAGGTGGGCAGTCTGAAAACACACATCACTTTGACTTTGCAAACTAGAGCTGCTGACTATCTTGTGAGAACCTCTTAGCATTCCATTCTCTCACAGCATCAAACAATTCATTTGGCAATTCACTATATTAATTCCTGTAATGAAAGTGTGGGGAGGGTTATAGTCAATCATGATGGTGCCCTACAATTTCCAGAAAATGTTTGCGGGGACTTAGACCTGTGAGGCCTTGGCGAGCAGATTTAAGCAAAGCTACAGTGAACTATCACGTGACAGCTCATTAACAACGCATTTAAGATGTGAACACTTGACACATTTTTAGAAGCACCAGTACTGATAAGGTTCATTTCACTTTACCGTAAGTCAAAGATAGACTTTTCTTTTTTTTTTCCCCTTCTTAACAATCAATACATTAAAGAGTGAGTGGAATCCAGCTTTGCTCTTTGCTTCCATAAACATGAAATATGTAGAAAAGGGAAGTTCTTCAGTTTCTCTTATCCAATCAGATTCCAGCATTTAGGGACCTCAGATCTGAAGTATGGTTTGCTCATCTACCACAATGAAATACCAAGGCTGAGTTTATATACCTGTCGGGATAAAACTCACACTATTTCAAGAAATAACCGTTGATTTGGACACAAAAAGTACCATGCAATGTATTAGTGGAGTCACTTGCTCTGTTTTTACTCAAAGCTAGATCACCGGAACTATAGGGCAGGGACGTTATCAGTGATGGTCACAGCTGTATGCTCAGTCCCCAGCAGAGGTACAGAAGGCGCTGGAACTGATTACTGAGTGATTCCTTTCACTAATGTTGATGCCAAGATGGAGATAATTAGTAAGTTACCATTTGTGGCCTGAGTTTCTTTATAACACCTTTAATATGTTTAATATTCCAATATAATATGTTTGCAAGATATATGCATTTCAAGTAAGTCTGTCTCTGCCATTTTTTCAAAAATTTGGATTATTTTCCCTTGCTTATACCTAGTATAAGAGAAGTGAACACTATTATTTATTTTTTAATTTTTTAAAATGTTTACTTATTTTTGAGAGAAAAAGAAAGAGAGAGACAGAGCACGAATAGGAGAGGGGCAGAGAGAGACAGAGACACAGAATTCGAAGCAGGCTCCAGGCTCCGAGCTGTCAGCACAGAGCTGGAGGCGGGGCTCAAACCCATGAGCCATGAGACCATGACCTGAGCCAAAGTCAGATGCTCAACCAACAAAGCCACCCAGATGCCTTAAAAGTGACCACTATTAAGTTAAAATGATATTATTAAATTTAGAAAACATCTTTTGGTGACACACGAACCTAAATTCTGAAAGTAATTAATTATTCTTTGTCAACAGAAAGAGGAATTTGGCCCCAAAACTACATTAAAAATCCAACCAGGTAATGACCAACAATCGCAATAGTAAAACAATTTACTTTTTCTTTTCTGTCTCTTGTTCAACAATTAGAAGGCTTTGAACAGCAAATAGATGCACACTATAGAAACACCAATGTATGTCTATACAAAAATCATACATAATAACTTTGTGTAGGAATAGCCTCTCCAATGCATTTAAAAAATGATGTTGGCCACCTGGGTGATTCAGTAAGTTGAGCACGGGACTTCAGCTCAGGTCGTGATCTCATGGTTGGTGAGTTCATGCCCCACGTTGGGCTTGCTGCTGACAACACTCTGTCTCTCTCTCTGCCCCTCCCCTGCATGCACGTGTGCTCTCTCTCAAAAATAAATAAAACTTAAAAAAAAGAAGTGATGTGGAAACAGACCTTCAGGAATAAGGGTTCCTTCTAGCACTTCCAAGATGCACCCAACCAATCATATACACTGTGGGGCAGGGGGAAAAGTCATCCAAATCAGAAGGTAGAAAGAAGCCCAAGATGCCACGTGGCCTCTCACGTACACGTTATTGGCAAGTTTCATTTCCTCCCACCAGCACAGGCTGCCTTCCTACCCTGGGCTCCCACTCTTGGCTCTGCCTCAAGACAGACCCACTCAAAGCCCAAAAAACCCCTGCATGTAGCCTAATGTCAGCAAGCCCCTGAATTCTGACACCTCAGGCTACTAAATACTGCAGTAACTTGTTCTCTGTCCCAGCCCGATTACTATTTCAGAGAAAAACCTCTCTTTGTTGTGACGATTTTTCCTGTCCCTTGTTTCAAATGGCTCCGGAGTAGATTCGGGTGCTATTTTCAGTACACGAAATGAATATTCTATTTACTCCACTGCATTTCTGTGATAAAGCTGTGTGGCTACGTGGTTGCTACTGTTCGTTCTGGCTGCTTTAGACCCCACGTCTACTTTACACACTCCAACCAGCATCCGTGCGTGCTCACGTGAGCATTTCATGAAAAACCCTGTGGCCACAAGCCTAATCGTTGCAGCAAACGGGATACTATGAAGGAAGAATCACTTCCTCTAAAGTGTAACCATTAACTAAAAGGAAAGCCTGGTGTGACATGAGTCATCTGGACCACGAGTAAATCATAATCCTGCAGGGTGAAGAAGGTGCCTACCTAGGAAGTATGATGTCAGAGGGGCTCCATCTATCCTGATCAATTAATCTCTCTCTTCCTGTGAGACAGAACAACAGTATTCCAAAGATAAAAGTCTGAAATGCGAATACACCCAGGTAAATTGTTCTAAAACTTCAGGAACTCATATACTCCTTTCCTGATTCTTCTATCTGTGTGTGAAGCAATGTCCTAGCATTAATATAGTATTTTTCTTTTAATCAACTCAATTTTGCTAAATGAAGGTTTTGGAAAGATAGCTCCATACTGCCGCTGTATATATTCACTATCATTTGTATACAGCCAATATCACTTGCCATAATGGAAGGAAACTTCAAAAAAATTAATGAGACCAACCCAAAAAGTACCCATTCATGTACTATGTAAAATCATCTCATCTACCACGTGAACACTGTAAAAAACTATTGGTTTAATTTCACACTATAGAGTACGAAATGAGTGATATCAGGATTCTCACCAGCCCCCGACCACCAAACAGACGTAGGAAGGGCATGGAGAACCTGCAGAGGCCTGTATGAAGGCTGCATGCCTGGGGCTGCAGGCGCCGTGTGGGGTGCGTGTCACGAGCCATGAGAAACAAGGGTACGAAAGAGCAGGCTGTTGGCTACTTCACAATGATTTCCATCTGGGTCTGTCCCCATACATGTGTCATGGAGAAAGTCTATCGTGTTGTTTCATATGAAGGCCTTTCTCCACTTCCATGCCCCATCTCCTTTACGCGTCTGAGCTCACAAATTACCCGTCACAAAGAAATCGCAGGCTGTTAATAGGTCTCTTCATTGTGACTGACAGTGCTGAACAAATATCAATCCCTGTGCCGAGACCAAATTTCTGGAATACTAACAGGGATTCCCAGTAGGAGGAGACACATTACCTAGAGGTCACCCCAATAACTCCTGGATTAAGCTCCTGAATTCTGCTACTTCTTGCCATATTCGCCACAAGGGGCCATATGTTCTAGCTCTCCCCGTCTACCTTCTCTCCAAACAGACTCTCAGTTCTCTGATCAACTTTCCATTGCTCTTAACACCTTGCTCTCAGCAAAACAGGTGCCTAATGTATACAAAAAGCAAGTGAGTGAATCTGAATGCATCAGCCATACATGAAAGAATGAATGAGTGAATGAAAATAAATCAGCTTTGCACCTGCACACCCAAGGCACACTCCAAATTATCCCAACTCTGGAGCACCTGGGTGGCTCAGTCGGGTGAGCATGACTTCGGCTCAGGTCATGAACTCAACGGGTTTGTGATTTTGAGCCCCGCATTGGGCTCTATGCTGATAGCTCAGAGCCTGGAGCCTGTTTTGGATTCTGTGTCTCCCTCTCTCTCTGACCCTCCCCCACTCGTGCTCTGTCTCTCTCTGTCTCAAAAATAAATAATTAAAAAATTTTTTTAAATTAAAAAAAAAGCAAATTATCCCAACTCTGTCCAGAATTATCCAGGGACAGAGAAAAATCCTGTCAGTATGCCTTTTCAGAAAAATGACAAGTTCCCCTTCCCTTGCCCTAGCTGTACAAAGATCTGCCACATTCTCTCTTCAAATGACTCCATCTTACAAACGGTGCAATCTTGGTCAAGTTACTTCACTTCTCTGAACTGCAGTTCCCTCATCTGTTAAATTTTGAAGAAAAATATCTGTCTCATGAGTTGTGATAAAGATTAAATGAGGGGCCCCTGGGTGGCTCAGTTGGTTAAACTTCCGACTTCAGCTCAGATCATGATCTCACAGTTTGTGGGTTCGAGCCCCGCGTCAGGCTTTGTGCTGACGACTAGCACAGAGCCTGGAGCCTGCTTCGGATTCTGTCTCTCTCTCTCTCTCTCTCTCTCTCACCCTCCCCTGCTCATGCTGTCTGTCTGTCTGTCTCTCTCTCTCTCTCAGAAATAAATTTAAAAAAACATTTTAAGAAAAAGATTAAATGAGAGAATTAAAGAGAAGTGACTACCATATTGCCTAGAATAGATCATAAGCTAAAGATGCTGGCTACATTTTTGAATGAGATCACAATACCAAGATAAATATCAATAGCATAATGGTTCCATGTTACAGTGTAACAAACACATGCTTTCATTCACTGTCCTGATATCTCCCTGGTTTGCCAGTGTTAAGAAGAAAATCCCAGGACCCAAATGGTATCAGTTAGGTTAAGACCCCAAGTCCGTAAACCAAGACTTAATACCTAGCGTAACTGCAGTTTCAACCCCCAAACAATATAACCTTTAGCCAGTCGACTCGGGAATTTCCTGGCCAGCACTAGGAAGTTTACCGAGAGACCCTTTTCCACTCCCCTTGAGGGGGATCTTGCCTAAAACACTGAATTCTTGGCTAATAATTTCCTCCCCCCCCCAACCTTTAAAAACCTTTCTTTTTCTGTGGCCCTTTGGAGTTCCCCTCTGCCACTTGCTTAGATGGGATGCTGCCCGACTCATGATTCATGAATCGTTTAACAAAGCCGATTAAATTTTTTTTAATATACTCAGTTGAATTTTTGCTATTTAACACTAGAATCAGAGTTTTTAATGCTCACAAAGAAAATGGAGCAATGAGCAGGTCCCAGTGACATAAACAGGCACAGCATATGTACAAACAGTTCTTCACAAATGCATCTTACCAGGTGTATCCTGGGTCGATGATGACCACAATTCATTCCCATTTTGAACCCCCCCCCTTCATTTTTCACTTCATTCTTGCTCTGACTCTCCTACACTTATAAAGTCCATAGGGTGTCCCTCATTTCTTTTTTTTTTTTACAAATAGTTTATTGTCAAATTAGTTTCCACATAACACCCAGTGCTCATCCCCACGAGTGCCCTCCTCCATGTCCCTCATTTCTAAATCAGAAGGATGAGAACCTGCAGCCACAGAAGGGGAAGTTTAGGATCTGAGCCCTGTAATATTTTCCAGACAGAAAACAATCTCCCAGTGCCTCTACCCAGGAGATGGTGACCTACTCTGACATCTCAGCTGCTGCCCCTCTGAGCAGATTCACACACCTCTTGGCTAACGCCCCCTTGGGCAGGCATCCAGTCATGTTTACAGTTATTCATTGTGACTGGCTCTACACGGATAGTGCCTTTGGTGTCAAACTGAATGGCCCTGTAGACCTCTGGCCCAAGACAGCCAGAAGATAGAGACATACATTAAATAAGACACGGGCAGAAACATAGCGTCCACTTTCCGGAAACGGAAAGGGACCGAAGCAGACCTGCTAGAGTCCTCCAGAGCTCTAGTGTGGGGAGGCCCACGGCAAGGGCTCAAAAAAATTCTGAGTTTCTTCAGGATCTGAAAGCTTGCCAGAAAGCTTCCGTAGGTGTCTACAAGCTGGTATGTCAGCAAGGAAAAAGATGAACTGCTTTGCGGGGGAATCCTCTTGAACCAGAAGGACGGATGGATATGCGTGCTAGGTGCCAGGAAGCCATCCTGAACCTTTGAGCTAGTGCACATCCAGTGTGATTGTGTGCAACTCTCCGTGGAAGAGAATCGCTCCGAGAACGCAAAGTGGAGAGGCCCCCTTCACCATCTGTATTAATCTAAATGCGGTGTTATGGGGGGAGGGGGGAGAGAGTGAGAAGAAGAGATGGCCTCCAGTCCTCTGAATCCACTATAATGAACACTCTGTGTTTAAATAGGGCAAACTTGCATTTCCTCGAATGGCATTCAGACACAGTCACATAATTGAGAGTGAATCTAAGTACTCTAAAAAGAGCGACACCTTTCCCCACTGACACAGCTGTACTGAAAAATCAACCCATGGCTCTAAGGGAAATGAGAAAACACAACTGGTGATTTCTGGCAAGGCATCCAATCTTCATTTTTGTGATCCCTCAATTCTCAGTTCAAGTATAAACAGACTTTTTTCTTCCCCCTGAAGTAGGGAGAGGATTAGGCGGGCAGGACGCTCTCTGAGTTCTGCATAGCGTATGTTCATACGCTTTCCTTTTGTAGCATTTATGGATTCATTCTGGAGTAGGGTTAAGCTGGAGCAAAGCAATTTGGCGTGCTTGCATTTGCTTTATTGCAAGTGCAGTCTGCAGGGGCCACCCTGACCTGAGCGGCAAAAAAAACAACTTCCGGGAACCCTGAGGGGGATGCTGATTATTTTCCTTTCAGGGATGCTCCGGCTGAGACTTCCTCCTTACAAGACAGAAAAATAGCTTCATACAAATTATCCTCAGGAAAGTGGGTGCCCCGGGGAAAAGAGTGATCATTATCGCACAAACTTAATTTCTGACCAACGTCAACGGTCAACATTGCCCTGCGGTATCAGCACTGCCACACAGCCTCGGGGTCAGCGTTCCAATCCATGCCAGCCTGAGGACCCCATTCAGTGACAGATGGGACTTCCCCATCTGTATGTCCTCTTCTGTATGCTACAGCGCTGCTCTGAATAAGGGATTGGTAGAAGAATTTTTAATGTTCTGCAGTGCAAGTTTAAAAAGCAATACGTAATCATTTTTAAGTGGAAATACGTCCCATTTCTTTTAAACATGTCTACATAGAAAACTGTTAAGACACCCCAAAATGCCAGAGGCGGTGATCCCCAGGCAGTGGGATCTTGAGCAATTTCTATTTGATTCTCGTTTGCTAATCCATTTCCCAAAGAAACGAAAATGCAAATGTAGTATTTTTGTAATGCGAATAAAGTAATTGTAAAGTGGTTTAAAGATAGACTGGCATTTACAAAAGAGCGTTTCTGTCTGCAAAACAAAGAAGCATTTCCATTAAAATAATAAAATTGACCTGCACCGTAAAGAAAGAACTCCCACATAGCTCATGGTCCACTTGGCTACTATTACCATCACTGACTCTTCTTAAGTACCTGCTGTATGCTCTGCTCTGCATGGGGCATCAGTACTGGGCTAAGTAACTCAGATGATAACTAAGTTATATACACCCTTGGGACCCTCTGCGTGTTACTGAAGTTGGAGAACCTGAAGAACAGCATTTAACAAGGGCATTAATCTGTCCACCTGGCCTACAGGACACCTTGTCAGAGAATCTCTCCCAATCCTGCTGAGGGGGATTAAGTAGAATTAAGCAGGCAGCCAGCCAGGTGGACCCTGTGCCGACGCCAGCAAGTGTGGGCACCTGACCTAGATCAAGCGATTCAGATACTTGCCCCCCAGGAAAGAGGAAGTGGAGTAATCCCTGTCAGTCTCTATCTACCCCTTAAGTGGGACAGAGGGAACAGCAGGGATAGTCACGGTGTCCCCGGCTACATAGAGCAGAGCAGCCGGGATGCAGGGAGAGGACGTGCGGCCCGAGCCGTCACTGTGAGTCAGGATGGAGACACTGAGAGACCGTGTGGCTTATCCATGTACCTGTCCTGCTCCATCTTTTGTTGCTTTTGTTTGGTTTGTTTCTTAAAAACAAATGATTCTGAACTAACAGGGAGTTAGAAGCGCCGAGGTTATGACACCCAGCATGGCTGATTCCCTCTCTGGTCCTTTCTGCAGATTTCAGCTACAATGTCTTAAACCCAAGCCCTCCCAGACCAGCAAGTATGAAAAGGTCTGCTCTGTTTTGCCTCCTGTTGCAATAGGACTTAACTTTTAATTATATATGTGTTGTTTACTATTACTGTTATTGTCTCCCTCCTTAGACGTAAAATCATCAGCGGGGACCCACGTTTCTTGCACCTCCTACAGCACGTTCCTAGCACATTCCAGGAGGTCAGGGGTAATGAAAGCATCGGTTAGTCAACTGTGTTAATATATATCCAGTCATTCAATATACAAATAATCACTAAGCACTTAAAATTTGTAAAACTTGGTCCTCTCTCCATAAGGAACTAATGTCTCAAAGAAGGATATTAGGTATATATGAAGATAAGAAATATCCACAGAGCAGATACCACTAAGGGCTTATCCAACATACATCCCCTCTTCTGCCTTAAAAGTAAAACTGAGGGATGTCTGGGGGGTTCAGTCAGCTAAGTGTCTGACTTTGGCTGAGGTCGTGTTCTCACAGTTCCTGCATTCAAGCCCCTCATCCAGCTCTGCATTGACAGCGCAGAGCCTGCTTGGGACTCTCTCTCTCTCCCTCTCTCTGCCCCTCCTGTGCTCGCTCTCCCTCCCTCTCTCTTAAAATAAATGAATAAACTTAAAAATAAGTAAAACTTAAATTTTACTGGAGTGTCCTCTGTCCACGACGCCATATGCCCAGAGAAGGTGTGGATTAACCCAGCTCAGTGGTAAATCCTGATTAGTTTAAAAAGAGAAAGGGTTACAGCTGCTCAGATATCATCTCTTTAGCCCCTAAGGGGCTAAACAGGCAGAACAAGGTCAAGACAGACAGAGCTCCCACTCATACCCCCAACACATGCACACGCACGTACATTCCCATACACCAGCCACGTCCAAATGTGAGCAGCCTCTTCTGTTTACTTAATGTGCTGACCAAACATTATCATTTTCTATGTGTACCATGACAAGAACACATTTAGACTGGAAAGCACCCAATCTAGGCCAATCAAGGTAATCCCATCCCATGTGCCACGGCCTAATTTAGAAAGGAGTACATGCAATCAGCCGAACATCACCTAAGGAGAAGGCTGCTAGAGGAGTTACAGGAAAGGTCACTTGTTTTTAAAAAGGAATACAAAGAAAATTTTCTCATGCCAAGGGATGCTACCATATGTACAGGTGACTCCCCAGAATGAGGCAGCCATCTTAGAACCAGGAAGGCACCTTGGTCTGAGGACCAAGTCAAAACGGTGAAGATGGTAGAGGAAAAAAGCAAGAAATGGAAACTTTAATGACATTGGTAAGCCATTGAATGAACACAAGCTGGAGTTATCCAGTTGGGATATCTTGTTCTTGAGATAATTCGTTTTCCTTATTCTGATGGCTTTTATTTTCTGTTCAAAAGAAAGTTGGTAGAGAAATTCACAAAATAATTAACAATGCTTAGCAGTCTGTCAACAGCTTGGTGCTCAAAATCCTCTCCCTGCTGCACAGTGGCAACCATCAAAGG
The DNA here is from genome assembly GCF_003009895.1 of Hyaena hyaena. Lineage (NCBI taxonomy): Eukaryota > Metazoa > Chordata > Mammalia > Carnivora > Hyaenidae > Hyaena > Hyaena hyaena. Next base: position 1,094,518 of record NW_024081173.1, read on the forward strand.
CACCCTGGTGGGTCCCCAGTTGCTTGGCACCAGGGAAAAGTAGATTGAGGCTGGATTCCAGACATTCAGAGCCCAGGTTCTATAATGCCTTCCCATCAATCATGGCATCCATAGAGCTCTGCGGGTAGACATGGACAGGGTGGGAAGCTTTAATTTCTTTTAATTCCCTTATTGTTTAAACCATTTTGAGTTGACTTTCTGATTATTTGCAGCCAAAAGCTTCTTGACTGATAAATCTATCTTCATACAATTAGCAACAAATTTATGTGACTCCTTGGAGCCAAAGACTCAGGAGAAAATGGTGCAGAGATATGTAGTCCTACCCACATTCCTCCAAATCTTCAAATGATGGGTCTTAAGTGAATTTCTCCCAAAGAGGAAGATAATTGAAATGCGAGGAAAAGGATTAACCATGTGATCATCTGACGCTCTCTCCATCACGAGAGTCATAAAGAACACCACAAATGCTAACGCAGCACCTTGTCTCAGTAGTGGGCAGCATATTTTAAGCATACCAACTTTACTTTTTGTTATGCTTTCTGTATATTTCCCTTTCTGATCTCAAGAACTTCAACAGAGTTTGCATTTCCTTTGTCCCAAAGTAGAAAGTACTAGAAGGCAATCCCTAACCCCCACCAAATCTGGCCCTTGAAGAGCCAAAAATTAAGTCCTCCATTAAGAGAAACCTAGGGCTGCACGTAGCCCCAGTCCCAGTCCCAGGAAAGGCCTCAGACTGTTCAAGGCTAAAGCCATCCTCCGACCGCCCTCAGTTCACCTAATCAAAAAGAAAAAAGAAACACTCCTATGGTCTGAGTCAAGGCTGGGAACTGCAGATACAAACTAGCCAATTTCTCACAACTTGCCTGAACCCCACGTGGGCCCTTTGAACTCACCTCATAATTGGTCATTTCCAAAGGATTCTCAAAAGTCATGACTGGGTCCCACCAAAAGTAATGAGCACCTCACAGACACTGAATGGTCAAAGCTGTTACCAGCAGTGCTGTACAATTGTCATTGGTGCTTATGTGATGATGCTATGTGTATTGTAACACCCCCATCCCTTACTCCTTAAAAACCCTGTTCGCTATTGTTCTTAGCTTAACCTTGCTGCCAAAACACAAATAGGAAGGTGAGCCCCTGCTAGAGCTTATAATAAAGACCCTTTTGTATTTGCATCGGTGCCGGCTCCTTGGAGGTCTCTGGGACTCGCGATTTGGGCACAACAGCCCTCACTGAGGATTTTTCTTTCGATAGCATAAATTCATGGAAAGGCACATTGCTAGACACTAGCAGATAAGGGTAGGGATAAAAACAAGTTTGGATTGTGCTGTTTAAAGCAGTTCTGTTTCCTTTCATCTTGTTTGGGTGGGATTGGACATTCCTCCTACTGGGGAGAAGCCGGAGGTTTTCTAGTTCCTAAAAGTAGTAGAGGCTGGCACTCTGTTCCGAGGCAGATCTCTAGGGAGGTGATGGGACCTTTGATGAGAATGGTGAGGGGGTGCTGGGAAAATACTGGGCCCCTGAAATCCCAAAGAGCCCAACCTCCTATGGAGAGACACAGCAGGGCCACCCAACATCGCATGGACAAGGAACCTCATAGAGTAACCAGCATGGACTAAGAAACAGAAGGCCTTTTCGTGAATGTTCTGTTTGTAGAGGCCAAGAGTAGGCATCCCCAAGATGGGCAACTTTGCCATGATAATTATTTTCAGCTGAAAAGCAATTGAGGGGCACCCAGGTGGCTCAGTCAGTTGAGCGTCTGGCTCTTAATTTCGGATCAGGTCGTGATCTCGCAGTTCGGGAGATCAAGCCCCAAGTCGATCTGTAAGCTGGCAGTGCAGAGCTTGCCTAGGATTCTCTCTCTCCCTGTCTCTTTACCTCTCCCCAGCTCTTGCTCTCTCTCTCTCAAAATAAATAAATAAACATTTTTTAAAAAGGCAATTGAAACCCAGCAGATTTGAGAAAAGCTCTCACCTAGGAGACAGGAGCAAAGTAAGACCTCTTTCACCAAAGTCATTTCTTTGTCCCACTGCTTCTGAGTGGCCCAGCAAACATTTGTTTACCACATATTTCCTCTTTTTCATCTTCCTGTGAATTGCATTCCTTCCCTTTTGAGTCCCAGACCCTCTACTCCCATCTCCTTAACTCAGAATGATACATATTCCTCATTTTGCCTGTCGGAGTTTCCATGTCTATGTGGATTCTCCATGTGTGAAATTAAATTTGTTTCTGTCTCATGTCAATTTGATTCTTAGTCCTCTAGATGCTCCTTGAAGAGAACAGGAAAATCTTGCCCCCCAAACATGTGCTATGGCAGACATGTCCCACTTCTGCGTCAACAACACTAAGTGAGCAGACACCCCAAACACCACTAAGATAGAATTTTCCAAAATTTTGAGGGGAAAAAAAAACTGTAATGAGGTATGCATGTATGCATGATGAAAATTCAGGCATGCAACACTCAAAACAAGTTTTCAAAATTAAACCTTTAAATCAGAATGCAGAGTTGGTTTGTATTTTTAATTGGCTTAACATGTCATGAGCTCCCAAAGGACACCACATTGCCGAGCCCAATCCCCACTAGTTACTCAATATATTCCTGCCAGTTCTGCTACCTTAGAAAGGGAAAATTAACAGTAAGATAGACAGCTCCACAGCCGGTGGACATTCCTGGATATTTTCAAAAAACATCCAGATAAAAGGCAACAACAAAATGCTTTTATTTTATTTCTCTGTAATTAATGCCACACCCCTTCATGGGAAATGGACTAGATTTCCCTCACTGTGCTGGGAATTAGTGACGATGGAATATAAAGAAATGAAGTGCCCTATATGCATGGCACTTTAAATGGTTGAGATTCCCAAATAATACAAAAGCATTTTCAAGTCACACATGGGATATGAAGTGAAAATGTTCTTGGAGGAAATCTTCTCTAATAATACTTACCTACTTCAGAGAGTGCTGGGAAGCTCTATTAACACCAAGAGAATACTTTTAGATCTTCAAATAAAAGGACTATAGAAATGCAAACTATTATTATTATAGTTCTGAAATAATTTCACACCTAGGGATGAGAAAACCCCAGGCCAAATTTTACTGCTTCTCTCCCGCCTGATAAACGAGAAATGCCACAAGCAGGGATGGGGGAGGAGGGTGGAAAGCAAATAGAACAAAGACATCAAAGTTCTTCTCTTTTCCTTGAGCTTTCTATTCCCTCTAGATGTCCTTTTAGAGGACTCAGGGGGAAAAAATGAGTCCCTTTAAGGTCAGGGTTAAGTACAGAGACAATGTTCTCATTGCCTTTTTTTCTTTTTTAAACCGGATAAAGTAACTACCAACTGAGGTGAAAAAAATATCCTTGTCCACTTCTGTGGGGCACAGTTCCTCCCAAAGCACTGGCCAAACTTTAAAATGGCCCGATAAATCATTACCTGAATCACCCACCAGTGCAATCTCACTTAGGAGGTCAGAAAGCAGCTGCTTTAACCGACACCAGGATTTCTGCTTAGCCACTAAGAGCACAAGACTGTCATTTGTTGCTGCTGATGGTGGTGATGCTCTTGCTGATGGTCGTGATGGTGAGGATGGTGATTACAGTAAGGGTAGGACACAGAACAGAAGTCCTCAAACCCTGCTCCTCAGTGGAATCGTCTGTGGAGCTCTGTAAACTACAGATTCGTGGTCCCCATTTCAGATCTGCTGATTTTGAGTCTGAAGATGGACCTCAAGTTAGTGTTTTGTTTTGCCACTAGGATAACAACTGAAGTGACAGGACTTGCAAACAATGTCATGATTAAGAATGCAGGCTCTGTAGGGGCACCTGGGTGGCTCCATCAGTGAGGTTCTGACTTAGGCTCAGGTCATGACCTCGCCCCATCTTGGGCTCTGTGCTCAGAGTGTGGAGCCTGCTTGGGATTCTGTGTCGTGCGCGCGCGCTCTCTCTCTCTCTCTCTATCAATCCCTCCCCTGCTCGTACTCTGTCTCTCTCTCAAAAATAAATAAAAGCATTAAAAAAAAAAAAAAAGAATGCAGCCTTTGTAGACAGACTGGTTGTAGTCTAATCCCAATTCTGACACTTATTATCTGTATGATTCTGAGTAAAATACTTCAACCTTAAACCTCAATTTATACAACTATAAAATGGAAATGCCAGTACTATCCACACCTCATAAGGAAGACACCTAGGAAACTAAGCAAATTTTGAAAGCTGATGTTAATTCCAAGGAAGACCAAAAGTTATATGTTAAAGAAAACATTGCCAACCAGACCAATGTGATGATGTAAGTATTACATATTGATTTAAACAAAATTTGTGAAAGGATTATGTTAGGAGGCTATGGGCACCAGAAGCAGTGAGGGTGGGGAGTGTCAAAGAGCCATTGCTGAAATTGATACAGCAGGGGAAAAAAAAAAAACCATACAAGCACATTATTTGGAAACAGAGATAAACACAGGAAGTATCAGAACTGAAAGTTGCCAATTGGGGGGTGTGTGGGCGTTGGAAGGGTGGGAGAAACGCAGGAGGAAGGGGTCGGTGTTGCAGCTTTTCAGTATTTGCTTTTTGGTGCTGTTTTATTCAAACCACGTAGATAAGTTGCTTTGATAAAAATGAATTTTAAAAGATCATTCAGCATCCCTCCTCATCAAGGAAATACAAATCAAAACCACACTGAGATACCACCTCACACCAGTCAGAGTGGCTAAAATGAGCAAATCAGAGAACTCTAGATGCTGGCGAGGATGTGGAGAAACGGGCACCCTCCTACACTGTTGGTGGGCATGTAAACTGGTACAGCCCCTCTGGAAAACAGTGTGGAGGTTCCTCAGGAATCTCACAATAGAACTCCCCTAGGACCCAGCAATAGCACTGCTAGGAATTTACCCAAGGGATACAGGAGTGCTGAGGCATAGGGGCACATGTACCCCAATGTTCATAGCAGCACTCTCCACAATAGCTAAAACATGGGAAGAGCCTAAGTGTCCATAAACGGACGAATGGATCAAGAAGATGTGGTTTATCTATACCATGGAATACTACATGGCAATGAGAAACAATGAAATCTGGCCATGTGCAGCAACATGGATGGACCTTGAGGGGGTTATGCTGAGCGAAATAAGTCAGGCAGAGAAGGACAAATATCATATGTTTGCACGTATAGGAGGATTAGGAGGAACTTAACAGAGGAACAAGGGGGAGAAGAAGGGGGGAAATGGTGGGGGAAAGGGAGAGAGGCAAACCATGAGAGACTCTTGAATGCTGACAAAAACTGAGGACTGATGGATGTGGGAGGGTGGGGAGTGGGCATGGAGGAGGGCACTTGTGGGGATGAGCACTGGGTATTATGTGGAAACTAATTTGACAATAAAGTATTTGTAAAAAAAAAAAAAAGATCATTCATAACATGTATAATATCGGACATCGTCACATACTAGGTTTACTGTAGGGTTTTTCGATCGACCAAAACCTGCTTTTTAAAAACTCATTGATATCCCTCCAACCGCACCACCAAAATGTCTCGTCCTTGAAAGTGTACAATCACCGCTTACTATATCCCTGGTACACTGGACGTTCTAAAAAGGCATTTGCTGAACTGAACTGAGGATGGCAGAAAGACACTTAGGTAAAGAAAGAAGTTGCTCTGGGCCACCAAGGTCCCATCAGGAAAGAGGCGGAAGCTTCACCTGGGGTGTCTGAGGTGAATGGTGGACAGTCCAGTACCGTGTACATAGCAAAAATAAAACTGTCGCCACCCAATTGTAAAGGGGTGAAGGGAAGGAGCAGTTCCCAGAGAGCGGCAAGAGTTCTAGCCACAGAAGGGAAGCCCTCGGCGGGAACAGCGGCCCTCCTTACAGGGTTAAAGCCACAACCAACCGGAGCACGGCAAGGAAGGTCAGGAATAATATTCCAACCTCGTGTTCTCGGATTTTCACCCAGTACCTTCCATTGGCTAATTCAACAAAAAGCTGGAGAGCTAGGGAGCCCAGGTTAATGCCAACAACCTTAGCCCCCTGGGGCATAGAGCCTTTCAGAGGAACAAGAAGCTGGAGGCACAAACAGAATATCCAACACAAGCACGAGGCACAGTTCTGTTTTTTTTTTTTTAAGTTTATTTATTTTTAATAGAGAGAGAGAAAATGCACAAGCGGGGGAGGGACAGAGAGAGGGGGAGATACAGAATCCTAAGCAGGCTCCAGGCTCTGAGCTGTCAGCAGACAGCTCGACACAGGGCTCGAACCTACAAACCTTGACATCATGACCTGAGCCAAAGTTAGACACTCAACTGACTGAGCCACCCAGGCACCCCTGTTTTTATTTTCGTTTTTAAATTTATATCCTTTTCCTACTCAGCCTTATTTTAAAAAAAAAAAAAAAAAAAAGCCCTTGATTTTTTCAACCTGTTTAAGAAATAAAAATGGCGGCATCACCATCATCATCATCTGCTGGGAGCCATGCCAACCTTGCTGGGTGACAGTCACAGTGAGGAAATGGCAGTGTTTGCACAGCTCCTGCCATGAGAAGCAAAACTGGTATCTCCTGCTACTACTGGCTCATGTTGGAAATGAGCCTGCTGGTATTGACTAGGCCTCACAATATTCCAAATCAGACCGATATTCCCCACACAGATACCTCCTAAGGAAAAGCATATTCCTGCCTCTTCAAATGAGATTTTAGATGAAAGCACTGTGGATGATTGTCAAAAGGCTCTTCTTATGGGCCTTATAGACCCACGACTTAGATAATAAAGGGGGTTAAGAACACAAGAGTTACAATTGAGCCTGGCCCCCAGACAAAGAGCCTAATTTAGAGTTAAGGAACAGATAAGGGCAGAACTTAAGTTAATACTTATGCCTTTTCTAACTGGTGATGTATGGCAGTCCCTTCCCGAAGGCCTACTTTCTGCAAACACCCTCCCTTACACTGGCGGCTGGGATGAGAATAGATAAGAGTAGCTAAAACATAACCCAAAAACAAAGGCCGACACATTTAGGGCCTCCATGGTGCTTACACATTCAATATCAAGTCAAAAAAGTTTCCACGAACAACTTATTAACCAGCTCAAAAGCATTCGTCCTCTTGAGAGCCAGACAGAATTACTCTTAGCACCATACACTTAACCTATGACCTAACCTTAGTGTTATTAACTTAGAACAAATGTGTATGTTATCCTGTTTTTCACTAAGAATACTCTGTTATTTCCTTAGTTGTAAGATTTACTCAACCTCACTCTGATTGGAGTAGTTCTGCAAGAATACTTCTGTAAAACCTGCTTCTGTACACTTTCCAATGCACCTTATCACAAAGAGTTTTCCATTGTAAAAATTCCTTTTTATGATCTCATGTTATCGTTTGACCTATAAATAAAGACACCAAAACCGACAGGACAGAGATGCCTGCCTGGTGATCAGAAAGAATCTCGGGGCTCTCTCACTCTCTCTCTCGCCGACATCATCCATCCTTCAGGGACCCCTGGACTGGCTGGAGCAGGTCTCCAGCAATCATCATCATCATCATCATCATCATCATCATCACCACCATGATACACTGATGTTACTCAGCATTTGACAGCTGGCTAAGCACCTTCACATATATTACCTTTATCTCCTCCTCAATAGAGTCCAGTGCAGTAGAGAGGGCAAGGCTTACCCCGACTTTACAGGTGAGATAGAGACCTTAAGAAAAGTTAGGTATGTTGCCCAGAATTGTAAAGCTACCAACAGCGGAGCCCAAGCTCTTAACATCTCAGTTGGGGCTCTTTCCACCATACAGGGTTGTCAAGCTACTTACTCACGGTGAGGAGTGCAAGCAAACTTGATGTTCCTGTGGGGGAAAAAAATCATTAACCAACTTTGTTCTAGGCACTGCACAGAACACAGAAGAAGTCAACAAACAAGACACGAGGGGAAATGGAGCCAATGTGCCCATTCCATTCTCAAGAAACCACAAGCAATGCCAGAGACCAGAGTAATTGAGTTTTCAATCACATTTTACACATCACTGAAAAGAAGGTGTTCAGTAGGGCAAGAAAAGTGTTCAACAGAGGAATAAAAATTCAGGGAAAAGCAGAGGACTATCTCACAACTTTTGTTTCGGGAGCCCGGAGTAGGTAGAAGGAAATCATGGTCCCTTCACAAGCCCCCTGCCACAGAGAGACCAGGGCCCCAGAAATCGGAGGGAAGACCTCTCTGCTTCTCTCGCCCTTTCCAGCTCTACCCACACATACACACACAGCCTCTAAGAGCTTAGGAAACAGCCACAAGTGACTTCTTGTACCAAACCAAAAGGAATAGTGGGAAGTCCCGCAAAATAGCCCATCTTGAAATACTAATTGAGAACGCTGCACCTTTTGTAACCTACTGCAAAATGTGCACTTACTTGCACGTGAAGGAAGAATGTAATGAATGGTATTTTAATGGTAAACCTCTAGGCATCTGCCATTTATTCCAAATCTAGCTCCCTAAGGTGTAAGCTACTCTACCAGTTTTGACTTCAGTGGTTGCCAAGCAATAGAAGACAGTTGGCTAATTTGAGGATTATCGTAAGGAAATAAGGCACTCAGCAAATCCATGGCCAACTGGAAACTGAGGCTTAGCAACCATCAATCGTCGAGACAGACATGGAGACTAGGGAACGGGAACAGCTAAGGTGGTCCCAGAATAGAGTAGGTATTTTCAGAGCAGAATGCCAACTGGAAAAAAGGAGCTCTTGGCTTAAGATTCAACTTGCCACGTGAGTACCCACTTAACTGAGCTAGTGATCCTGCGCCTAGCCCTAGGCTGAGTGCAGGCCCCTGGGTAAGGCCCCCGCTTATGGCTCCACTAACCAAATCACCTCAAAAGGAAGTAAAGGCACTGTCAAGAAGGGGAAACACATAAAGACCGGGAAAGAAAGGGGAATGAGGGAGACTTCCTTCAGAAGTTCCTTAAGAATCTAACTAGCTAGGGGCACCTGGGTGGCTCAGTCAGTTGAGCGCCCACCTCGGCTCATGGTTCGTGGGTTCGAACCCCATGTCAGGCTCTGTGCTGACAGCCAGCTCAGAGCCTGGAGCCTGCTTCTGATTCTGTGACTCCTCTCTCTGTCCCTCCCCTGCTCACGCTGTCTCTGTCTCTCAGAAATAAATAAAACATTTAAAAAAAATTTTTTAAAGAATCTAACTACCTAGCAGTCAGATCACTAATTTCTTAAGGCGATGTTAATTATTGTCTACACACAGCCAAAGAAAGTGTTTACCTTGATGCCTACAAACCTTCAACCTGACTACTTTTACTTCCAGAGCCCTCACTTCTCATACGATCTGGAAGCTCTCTTTTCACTTGATTCCTAAAGACAAAGCAGAATTTGTCCTTCTGTAGGCACGACAGGCTCTTTGGAAATATCCTGAAGAGTGGGTAAATAATGTGTCCATGGTCCAATAGCTATAAAAGCCAAAACGGGACTGAATCCATGTCTGAATCCGGAATACCAATTTAACAACAAGAGTTTCACAGAGAGCAGAGGAAATGGACTGTGCTGGGTGAAAACCCTCTCCAAGAGAAATGTGAACCCCATAACTGTACCTAAAGATTGTCAAGGTTCTCAGGATTGCTACAATATCACCAATTCCAAAAATTTAAGAGAATTTTTGTCTAAGAAGCTATCAAGATGTGGCTCAACGATCCAGAGATACGCAGAGTTATATGGCTTAAAACCATGGCAGAAAAAGTCCAAGCCAACCAACTTTCATGTGCTGGAGTTTAGTCATCCCAAAGCAAATCCTCAAAACAGTGTTTCGAGAGCCCGTGTTCTGATCATTCAAGAGAGGTTTTCTCCAATTTGCCTGTAAAATTCTTCTTTGCCCTCAAAATAAACATTTAAAACTCAAACCCAGAAGTAGATCTGTCATAAAGTTAGGAATAACTTAAAATAGAAGGTAAATCAAAATGGTTTTTCAACTTTAACTAAAGTGGTCACGGTCGTGATTACTGTAATAAAAATGACAGAAGAAAAAACCTAAAATTGTCAAAAACATAATTGATGATGAAAACAAATGGAAAATTATGGCATATTTCACCCTGGCCACCAAAAACTCTTGATGAAACTGCAGCCCTATAATTCCCCAGAATGAATTCTTTAAATTAAAATACTTCATGCAGAACAGAAATTAAACAATGAATCAAAGAACAATGCTCTACAGTCATATGCTTATAAATACACCTAGCAAAAAGGAAACAATTACATCTTTCCTAGTAAAAAACCAACTCGATTTTAATGTGTCATAGAAAGCTTTTCTGTGGGTACTTTTCCCATTGCTTCCAACTTGGAAGTTCATTGCCGGTAACTCACTTAGGGTCCACAGAGACTGGGCAGGATGAAATGAACTATACTAAACTGGCTGGCTTCCTCCTTCCTCCAAATCTATCTCCTCCACGCAACTGCACAACTGACTCGCATGATAAATTTCATCCAGCCCAATTCAAATGCCACTCTGCATTTTAGTTTAAATGCTTTATTTGGCCAGCTGGTTTTATTTAACCATCGACTAGAAGCAGTACGAGTGCATTCTTTTTCCATCTAGCATTAATCTTAGTAAACTTAGCTCCAGTGGAATGTCTTAACTGCTGAGAAGAAAGCAAAAGTCAGCAAGCATACAATTGCATTTGGCTACCCTCAGCACATCATTTTATTTCCTCCTGCTCTCTGCTAACTATTGCTCAGCACTTTTGCCTAAGAGGGAGGACAAGCAGGTGGTTAAGGAAGTTGTCCTGTCAGCTATATCTTTAATCCAAGTGTTTAAATCTCTGAATAAAAGAAAAATCAATGTTGTAAAGGCAATGTTTGTCAAGGCCATGTAATAAATACACTTACCTTTACAGACTGTTCTCAATGGATTTTCCTTCCTTGCTGAGCTTCAAAGCTACAAAAAGATAAAAACGAGAGAGGTGAGTTATCTGTGAGTAAAACAGCAAACGTTTTCTCTCTGAGTGTCTAAGTAGAATCTCCATATGCCATGGTATGTGGTGCTGGCCAAAGAAGCCACTGAGAAAACCCATGCCTCGTACCTCCCTCACCAAGGGGCCAATTAAAGACACTGTCCGTCAAGTGAAAACAGTGCACACACATCCACCCAGAAGTGAACCACACAAACTGGTCAGACCTACAGTCAGATCTTTTGGGTTGTGAACTCAGTAGAAGTGGAACGGTTTATAAAGCGCAGAGATGAAAATCAAAGTAAACGTTATGCGGCACACGCAATCTGACCAGGCATTTTATTCGCTTACTTCTTTCATTGTCATCTTTCTCGCACACTCGATTTCCATCTCTCTCAAACAGTTTTATGTGGGGAAGCCTGTTCCATTTATGCGACGTGCATGGCCCTTCCTCACCGCTTGTCCCCATGAGTACACGTGTACAAGCTGAGAAGCGCAGTCCCCTTTCTCTAGGTAGAGAGAAACCACCCAAATGGGGAAAATCCCACTTGACATTTCAAATAAAAATCTGACTTGGTAAATTAAACTTTCTGTGATTAAAACATGCTTTGTACTGAGCACACATGGAGGTGTGGTACCTTATAGTTTACTTTTTTCTTAAATGTTTATTTTATTCTTGAGGGAGAAAGAGAGAGAGAACAAGCAGGGAAGGGACAGAGAGAAAGGGGGGAACAGAGAAGTTTAAGCAGGCTTGCTGCTGACAGCAGAGAACCCAAGGCCGGGGCTCCAACTTGTGAACCGCAAAATCACAACCAGGGCTGAAGTCAGACGTTTAACCAACTGAGCCAACCAGGCACCCACATTATAGTTGTTAAGTAAATTGCAGTCCACCCTTATTGGAGGTTTTGCTTTCTGTGGTTTCAGTTACCACCAGTCAACAGTGGTCTGGAAGCAGACGATCGATCCCCCTTCTGACAAATTATCAGAAAGTCAAAAGTAGCCTAATGCCACTCACGGTGTCTTCATCATTCACCTTACTTCACTGCATCTCGCCAGCCTCTTAACATCACACTTCCTCACAAGAAGGGTGAGTACAGCACAATAAGGTATTCTGAAGGAGATCACATCCACATAGCTTTGTTACAGAATATTGTTCTGTTCTAATTTATTAGTAGTGATCGTTACTGATCTCTTACTGTGCCTAACTGATACACTAAAAAGCATAGTATGTACAGGGTTTTGGTATCCACGGTTTCAGACATCCACTGGGGGTGTCAGAAGGCACCCTTGGTCAATAAGCGGGGGTCTGTAGTAATGACATTTCAAGGGGCTGATTACTCATGTAATTACTCCATATGGTCAAAAATAATGGAAATACTGCCTCTTTCTGTCATTCTTGGCTAGGTCCCAACATCCCCCTAAACGTGAGGTAGTTAGAAATGGCCAAATAATTCATGATTTTCCATCGTTCTTCTTCTTTTCCTTCAGTGTCTTAAGTACCCATCTTAGCCCTTACCAAAGAACCCAATACCACAATTATATGACCGCTAAAGAAGAAGCCCAGACTTGGGATGTGACATAAATCTTGGGATACTAATGCAGGAGATAAAGCCCCTCCATGACACATCAGAAATTTCCCCTTCCCCCTGTGTTACATGGCTTGAAATAGAGTTGGGAGAAACATAATTCGAGGTAAACATAATTTGGAGAAGTCTAGATAAAATAGTATAGTATTGCATTTTGTAAAATATAAGAGATTTATGGTCTGACAACTGCCTTTCCATTTTAAACACATAGAAATGCTAAACAAAATACGGTGATAATTTATATACATATATCCAAATAGTCAAGTTCAAAAGAAAGAAAGAAGACAAATATGAAAAGAAAATGAATGTAAATTCTCTAGAATGAGACATGAATCTTCTTGAAAAGAGCACCCCAAGACCTCAGCAAGATAAATAAAAGCAAATCCACAGGTAGATACATCAGAAGGAAACCACAAAACACCATAGATAGAAAGTCTTAAAAGTCAACCAGAAAGAAAAAAAACAGACTCCTTGCAAAACAACTTGTCATCAGCAAAAATAAAAGCAAGACAGCAATGGAATAAGATGTTCAAATTACTAAGGGGGAAAAAAGTTCAACAAAAATTCTATAGCCACGCTAAACCAATTACCATGTAAGAATGATACAGAAATAAGGACAGTTTTCAGGGAGAAAAAAAAAAAAGATTGTTTTCTGCTCACAGTAGATTACTTTTGCTGAAAGAAATACTAAAAGACATAATTGAATAAAAAGGAATTGAACCCAGATGGAAGGAATGAGGATCAAAAAGCATGGTCAACAAAGAAATTAGCAAGCATGATGGTTAATCTAGTAAATTTAATAATAAATAATGGGTGTTGAATAATAATTACTAAGCCTTGGTTATAAAAAACCAACAACAACAACGACTAATTTTTAGGATTTGCAAATAAGGTGAAGTGAGTGGTTGGTCACAATTACATGGAATAAGAGAGGGGAATGAAATACTTAGAAGGAAGAAATAGATACTGATAAACTGTTAAAGATAAGCATTAGTGTTACCGACTAATTTGTTAAGGGTAACCAGCATTTCTTTCTCTGTGTATATAACCAAAGACACCCTTGCATATACACTCACAGACACGCATACAACAATGTTTAGAGCATCATTGCTAGAATCCCAAGACACTGAACACAACCCAAACATCTGTCAACAGTACAATGAATACATACATTTTGACAGTCTTACAATGGGGTATTATACAGCTTTGAAAAATCAGTGAAATAGTTATATACATCAACATCTACGTCTCTCAGAAATATGATATAAAACAAAGCAGCAAGTCATAGATAACTATATATATTATATATTATTCCATATATACAACATGTTCAAAATGACAAAAATACATACTATCTCGTTTTAGAATATAACAAAAGTGCCAAAAACCATAAAGAAAAGCAAAGGAATGATTTACACAGAATTCAGGCTACATTTAGCTTGAGGGCAAGGGAGGAGATATAATGAGAGGCATTGGGGTAAAATCTGGAATATGGTAATGCTCTATTTCTTGGCCAGGAGAGAGGTATCTCTATGTTCAGTTTATTATTTTCTATAATAATTATAATATAGTACAATAACTATAAATAACTGTAGATATACACTTCCAAAAATTATTTTGTATGCATGCTCTGTTTCACAATTTTAAAACACATAAGAGTATTCACCAAAAGAATAGAAATGTCCAAACCAACAGAGGGAACAATATAGCAAACAGAAAACTCAGCCAATTCTCTAGAGAAGACTGAAATAGAAGCAAGCAGGAAGCAAAGCAAAGCGCAGTGAGTAGAAAACACAAAAGGAAATATTTAAAGTAAGTTCAAATATGCCACTAATCAGTGGAAATGGACTAAATACGTCTGTCAAAATAAATTTTTAAATTGAGTTTTTTAAACCTTGCTATATGATGTTTAGAAGAAACACGTCTAGTGCTCGCTTCAGCAGCACGTATACTAAAATTGGAACAATACAGAGAAGATTAGCACGACCCCTGTGCAGGAATGACATGCAAATTCATGAAGCGTTCCATATTTTTTAGGCAACTGATGAATGGAAAAAGATAGTTGCAAATGACATATTAGATAAAGGGCTAGGATCCAAAATCTATAAGGAACTCATCAAACTCCACACCCGAAAAACAAAAAATCCAGTGAAGAAATGGGCAGAAGACATGAACAGACAATTCTCCAAAGAGGACATAAAGATGGACAACAGACACATGAAATGATGCTCAGCGTCCCTCATCAACAGGGAAATACAAATCAAAACCACACTGAGATACCACCTCACGTCGGTCAGAGTGGCTAAAATGAGCCAATCAGGAGACTCTAGATGCTAGTGAGGATGTGGAGAAATGGGCACCCTCCTACACTGTTGGAGGGAATGTAAGCTGGTACAGCCCTCTGGTAAAGAGTGTGGAGGTTCCTCAAAAAATTAACAATAGAACTCCCCTAGGATCCAGCAATAGCACAGCTAGGAATTTCCCCAAGAGATACAGGAGTGCTGACGCATAGAGGCACATGGACCCCAATGTTCATAGCAGCACTCTCCACAATAGCCAAAACATGGAAAGAGCCTAAGTGTCCATAAATGGACGAATGGATCAAGAAGATGTGGTTTATCTATACGATGGAATACTACATGGCAATGAGAAAGAATGAAATCTGGCCATGTGTAGCAACACAGATGGACCTTGAGGGTGTTATGCTGAGCGAAGTAAGTCAGGCAGAGAAGGACAAATACCATATGTTTGCAGGTATAGGAAGATTAGGAGGAAGTTAACAGAGGGCGAAGCGGGAGAAGAAGGGGAAAAATAGTGGGGGAGAGGGAGGGAGACTCTTGAATGTTGAGAACAAACGAGGGCTGAGGAGGGGTGGGGAGAGGGGAAAGGGGGTGATGGGCATGGAGGAGGGCACTTGTGGGGATGAGCACTGGGTGTTATATGTAAACCAACAAACTATTTAAGGGTAAAAAAAGAAATAAATAAAACATTCAAAAAAAAAGAAGAAGAAACACGTCTAAAATGTAAAGAGAGTCTGAATGGAAAAGTATAGAAAACTAGACACCAAGCAAATAGGAACCAAAAGAAACCTGGTGGAAATAAAGGCAAAGACAGAAGTTATCAGTGATAGGATACATATCTGCATCAGCTGTCTACTGCTGCATAACAAACTACCCAAGAATTAATGATTGAAAAATAGTAATTCCTTGTCTTTCATGGTTTCTAGGGAACAGGATTTCTGAGAGGGTATGGTGGGCCAGCGTATGTATGCTGTATGCTGAAATACCCCAGGCCTCAGCTGGAAGACTCGAAAGTTGGGCTCTGGAATCATCTGAACCATTCCCTCAAACGTCTGCCAGTTGTTACTGAAGGTCAGCTGAGACCTTAACTGGGGCTATCAGCTGAAATGCCTGCATGTGGCCTCTCCATGTTATATCCCCCCACAAGTATCAAAAGACAGATACCAAACAAAGGTCTCTGATCATGGTACATTAAAGTTAGATATCAATTATGAAATGAGATTTTAAATCTCTGTTTGAAAATGATAATCTTTAGGACAGTTTCCCTTTTGGAGCTGGGGTTGGGTGGGATGAATCCCACTGCAGAAGGGTCTACATCTGGAGCCCAAATCACCACTTTGGTTGTGGGTGTATTGAATTTGAGGTGCCTGAGAGCTATCTAAGAGAAATGTTCAGGTAGGGAGTTGGATACGTGTCTATGAGGCAGAGAGGAGGTTTGGGAGGGAGTTATCTGTGTGTAGGAAGAAATGTGGCTGTGAGTAGGGATGAGGCAGTACCAAGTAGGAAGGGAAGATCTGATCCTTGAGGCTGTCCAACATTTAACAGCTGTGTTGAAGAGGAGGCTGCCCATATAGGAGAGAGAAGAGTAGCCAGAAAAGCAAAACAAAACCATTACGTGTCACAGAAAGGTCAAGTGATAAAAGTACTAAAAATGCCGAGTGTGAAGGTCACCGAGGAACCCAGTGAAAACTTGGACTAGTTGAGACAGAATTCAGTTTGGAGTTAGGTAAGAAATAAGTGGAAATTTAAATGAAGACAAGTAAGGGCTATTGTAGATATGCGTGGGTGTGAAGGAGAGAAGAGAAAACACCAACAGGAAGTAGATACAGAACTGAACAAGGGTTTCTTTGTGTAGTTTGTAAACAGGGAAAACCTAAGTATGTGTCAGGCTGATGAGAAGATCCAGTTGAGACGAAGAGGCTAAAAGCAGAAGGGAGAGAGAGGGTGACCAGTCCCGCAGGTGCCCAGGACGTCAAAGTGCGTACGTGGGGGGCCTGATCTTTCAAGAGAGCTTTGGGCTCATCTTGGTCACGTAATGCCTTGTGACAGGCACGTATGGGATTGCCTGATCGTATTACTTTCTCCTGCGTGTATGTTTTATCTCCCTCATTCGTGTCTAAACTCTTCAAGACCTAGTGCCTCTTGTTCAAAGCAGCCTCGCCTGCCCGTGTACTGTGAGCCCCAGATTCTATACCTGCACCAAATCCTCCTTTTGCAAATACCTGTGGAGTCGACAAGTGCACGTGGATTCTATCATCTTCGTGCACATCTCTGGCGCCCGAGCATTTTCCACATAGGTCTACGTATCCAAAAGAGGAGCACGTCAGGAGCAGGAAACTCTGGTTTCAGTGCCCAAAGTACACACCTCTGGACAAGTCAGGAAGAGCCACTCAAAGGAGTCCTCTCTCTCCTTCCCATGTCTGCCATGACCCAAAAACCCAAGGACCTAAACTTCTCTAGGCCGTGAAGACATGTTCACCTGCAGCTACAGTGCCGTACGCCACTTCCCACTCCCCTCAGGCCTCGCTTATCCCCATTTTGTTCTGGAGCAGACAGACTCTGTAACCCTCAGACGACCTCCGACAAGACAGACTAAATTTCAATCAATCCAAATAGGTTTGGGCTTCAGCTGCTCCTGAAAGACATAAACACAAAGCAGAGCAGTACCGGCCAGTAATACCCTGATTTATCTTGGTGGTTTTTCAGAGCATAGCCACCGAGAAAATATTCACCAGCTCCAAGCCCCTCACCCCATTACCCAGCCCCCAGCTCCCTTAAAAACCATCTGCAGTTAAATAAGCATCGTTCTCAAATATAGAAACCTCCTTTGCAATTCATCGGCTCCCAAGTCTGGGAACCATCCAGTTGCACTTTACTTAACACTGCCCAGACTTGAGGGATTTCCCCCCCATTGTTTGCACGCTGGAGCCCTCACCTGACTTGACTGCCACAGGAAGGGATTGGTTATTGGCTTTTAAGTCTTTAACAAGTATCTACATACCTGGGGTAAAAGGCTGTTCACTCAGGAATGAAGACAAGACACAAGAATGAAGACACTGAATAAATTCGGCCCTCATTTTCCCTCTTAGGCCACATTCAGTGAGCTGTTACTGCCAACAAATTATTACAACATCCTTTCAAATGATAGCCAGTTTTCAACTCAGAGAAGATTCTTAAACCTTCTCCTACATATCGGTGAAAACCAGGCAGCTGGAAAACATAGCCCTGGTCAAACAACCTGATAATAAATGGATATTTTAAACACTTGGAATTATTTGTAAATCTGCATACTGATTTAAACACTCACAAGAAACAGCGGCAAAAACACTGGAAACTTGACATTTCTCAGATATATTCCTAGAAGTTTTATTTCAATTTGTAGGTATGTACTTCTATTAGAATTTCAAATTCAGAATCGGTGAAACTGATATATTTACAGTTCAGAGGAGTGGTTAGGATAATTGTTAGTTTTGTTATTCACCTGGAAAGCTGATCAATATTGTCAAAATATACGTGGGAGTCTTTCCACTAGACCTTAAGTTCAACAAAGATACAGACAACATCAATCTTGTTCTACACTGAATCCACATCCTCTACAATAGTACCTGGCACATAACACACACTCAATAAAATCTGCTTAATAAAGGAATATTATAAGTTTCCTTTACTACTAACATCAATAATTCTTTTTTTTTAATGTTTTATTTATTTCTAGGAGAGAGAGAGAGACAGCGTGAGCAGGGGAGGGTCAGAGAGAGAGGGAGTCACAGACTCTGAAACAGGCTCCAGGCTCCGAGCTGGCAGTCAGCACAGAGCCCGACGCGGGGCTCGAAACCACGAACCGCGAGATCATGACCAAAGAGAAAGTCGGACGCTTAACCGACTAAGCCACCCAGGCGCCCCATCGATAATTCTTTTTTATTAAAGATTTTTTTTGAAAGAGAGAGAGAAAGAGTGTAAGTGGGGGAGGGGCAGAGGGAGAGAGAGAGGGAATATTAGGCAGACTCCATGCTCAGCGCAGAGCCCCACGCAGGGCTCAAGACCATGAGATCACAACCTGAGCCAAAATCAAGAGTCAGACATTTAACCAACTGAGCCACCCAGGCACCCCAAAATATTTTTTATTTTGTAAGTAATCTCTACACCCAAAGTGGAGCTCAAACTCCCTATGCCAGGATCAAGAGTCACACACTCCACCAACCGAGCCAGCAGGCATCCCTAAAATTGAAAATTCTTAAGCTAGGGTCAGTTTTGTTTATTTTTGTTCTTTTTTTCCCCTTTTCTTAATTTGTATCCTGGGGCTTTCATAAGATGAAAAGATTTCTCTCTACAGAAGCCTACACTTCCTGTGGCCTCAACACACACACACACACACACACACACACACAAACACACACACACACCACACCATCGCCACACCTGTTCAATGCTGTCATATTTGCCAGACATCGGAAAAGTAAATTTGCCAAGAATATGAGCTCTGGAAAATCGTTAGGTGACTTCTAACGAGGCGCATACCAATCAGCCAATAATTAGCATGTAAAAATGCAGAGAGCTAGTGCCAAATCAAATTGCATGAAATCTCAGGGAGCATGACCCTGGCCGGGTTAGTGCCCTGGCTACGGGAAGGCAGTGGCTTTGTCTGACCAGCTGGACAGGACTGGGAAGTACCATGGCCAGTCTAATCCCAGGGGGAGACACTCTTGATAATGTGACATTTGCACAGGGATGCCCTAACGTAGCCCCAGTATGTTTCCTCAAAATGGGATGGCATTTCAAGTCAAACAGCTCTGCTCCCAATAGTACAAACCCTCCCCAAACTCGAATATAACCTGATTTTGAGAAAAACAGGGTCATCTCAGAGAGAAACTGGGGTTGCCCAGAAGCAAGGTAAAAATAATCAATTTTTAAGGCAGGTCAAACCAGATATTCAGTGTTTAACCTCATTTGTTACCATTCCATCATTACATAGACCTCAGAGAGCCTTAGTCTAAAAAACCAGTTCTCATTTGAGCAAAATCCTGTTCCCGGAACATCCACACTGGATACTTTTTAATGAAGGCTGAAGCCAGTTACAAAACTGTGCTACCAAAAGGTGTGGAGAGTGTCAGGGCGCCGCGTCCTCACCAAACCCCTGCTGTCTGGAACTGCTGTCCACATGCGAGTCTGTCCAAGGACATACGGCCGCTGCTGTCCCTGCTGCTTGCAGCCTACCTAAGGTCACCTTTCTCACACGACCGACTCATTCTAACGGAAGAAGCACAGAGGTTGGAGAACACCAGCTCCCCGCTGTGGTTTCCGCAATGCCCATCTGCCCGCGGGAACACGCTCGGAAAAGGAGTCCAGGGGGAAGGGCCCATCCTCTAAGCAGGCCCACCCTGGCTCCTGGGGTAAACGCTCTGCCTCCACCACATGGCCTGTGTGTGCCTGGCTTGAACCTGTTCTCACTCCCAGCCAAGGGTGACTGTTCCGCCAGGCCCCCGCTCCGCGACGGGGTCAGGCAGCAGCCTGTATTCCTCCTGGCTCGTGGCCCAGTGCTCCCGTGGCCCAGCTACGTCACTGCGGAGAGGGAGTCTGGTTGTGCCCTCCTCTGAACTCTCCATCTGGAAGATTCTCTGGCCTCCTTCCCTCTCATTTTTAATCTGACAGACACTGCTGGACAGGGAAACTCAGAGTACACCAAAGTTCAGCTTCCCTTCCCTGCTTCTCGGCTGGCTTGCTCACAGGGGCAGAACGAGGTTGGCAGGGACCAGCATGCCAGGAAGTAAATGAGGGTCCCTGACCACCGGACCGCATTAGTCCTGCCTTCCAAAGTCTTAATTAGTCCTCCTCGGCCTGGCACACCCACTTGCCTTCGGAAACCAGGAAAGTAGCGGAGTAAGATGCCCTGCTCACAGCAAGTATGGCACAAAACATCGGTTGAGAAGGGCGGACGCAAATGCCTGCTGGCTCCCCAGTGCCTGCTGGCTCTCGGCTTTGCAACAACAGTCAGTTTTGAGGTCTGGGCCCCAGCAGCAAGATTTCGGCTCCCCTTTCTAATGCAAACAGTTATGCGGCATTACCCTGAGTGATATTCAGACGCTAGCTCAATTTGGAAGCAAAATGATCTTAACAAACAGTGGCAGACTTACAGATAGGCTGCTGAGTCTGGGGACCAAAACAAAGGACAAAATGAAGAAAAAAGAAAAAAGAAAATGAAGGATTGAGGGCAAACGGAGAGAGGAAAAGGAACAAAGAGAAATGAGGAGGATTAAGGGACTAGATCCCTCAGCTCTACTACTCCGAAATGAGCTGTGAACATATATATCAAGGGACTCGGGGGTGGAAGCGAAGTGGGGGAAATCACAGAAAGGAGGCAGAGCAACAAATTTGGGGATTTTGATGCTGGAACAGATGTGGGGCTAGTGGTGGAATAGATTCAACAGCAAGTAACGTTTGAAAGGTTTCAAAGGACAGTGAGTCTTAATTCCCTTCTGTTTTGCACCTCTTGAATTAAAGTGACACACCGAAATTTGCTGTTTTCCTAAGAGGACATTGACAGATACAGTGGAAACTCTGAATACATTTTTTCCCTCTGCACTCATTCTCTCTGGCCATTATCCACAAGCCTACTGCAGACTAAATCGGATTCTGGATCACTGGTACTGAGGCGCTGCGATTAATTAACAATAAAAAACATAATATTTATATCCGGGCCTAACAACATCTGACATTTAAACTATTCTGTCAGTCGGGCAAATTCCATTTGACAAATTTTCATTTTCATGAACATGACAGGCCACGGCTTACATGATAGGCCAAGGAGCAGGACTGAGTTGATCTCCTGGCAAGAGTTCTCAAGGCCTGGCCACGCCGCAGGAGAAACAAGCTGGAGGGTCATCAGAGAAACAGACACACCAGATCCCAGGTCCCACGCAGACAGGCCGAGAACACCCGGCCCACGACCAAGATCCCAGTATGCGACTGTCCTTGTTTTCTGCACAGGCTCACAGTTAACCACCTCCTGCCCCTTATGATCCACGGGATGATTTTTCTATCTTTGGGCTGCTGACATTTTCTTTGGGGCACAAAAATCCCTCAGTCCTTCCTAATTAAAAAGTGATAAACGTTTTGCGAGGCGTCCAATAATGTGCAAAGTACACAAGAGTTGGAACTGAGGCAGCTTTCTCAGTTGGCACAAGACTGGCCTTCCGTGTTTTGCCAGATGGTGTATCTCAGTAAGTCCCCAATCCCTGACTCAAGTGAGGGGCATTGTCAATATGATGCTGAAGCAGAGACTATCTTTAAATGCTATCCTATTTTACATTATACCAATGCCAAAGGCCTAACATTTTTTTTTCTTGCTGTAACTTTCAGAGCTGAAGAAAAAGTTTTCCTTTTTCTGTGACTCATATTCAAGCCAACAGGAGAGGGTAGAGAGGGGGGGAAATATTTCAACCCTATAGGAACCATGTAAATTTGCTGAAAACCGATGTTGGAGACAAGATACCGTAGCCTGACCTCCTATCGCTCCTCTGTAGGTTATGGGTCAAAGGACGTTAGGTGAGACAGAGTAGAGTTTTCAAAACCTGTCTCCACTACCCCAGAAATGTGGATGTAAAGGACAGAGTTAAGGATAAAAAATGCAAAGAAGAGCAAGGCAATTAAACAAAAGTGTAATGATGTGGGAAAGAGCCACTGGAAAACTAACAACAAATTGTCAGTAGAAGCCCTTCTTATAGGAAAGGCCATATATTTCTAGTTCACTTTTCTAAAATGGTCTTTATCCTGGCTTTTACATCAATTCAAAGGAAATGAAATCAAGTCCCAATTTAAAAGTAAGACTTCTTTGGATTACGGATTTGGTTCTTGGGTTCCAATCTCAGCAACTGAAACAGCCACCCTCCTGGCGACTTGTCTTCACACTGTAGCTCTGAATAGATCCAAAATAGTACCGATGTTCCATGTTACTTCTACATATGGTCACAATGCCAGAACAGTAAGTCCTGCATTAAGGATACCAGCATTCCCACTATTATAACCCAATGTGGAGTCAGTACGGGGTTTTGGGTAAGGGGACAACCCTCATGGAGGCGTTAACATACACACATGCACACACACAAGCTACAGTGATCAACACACGTTTGAGGACATTACATCCATTCCCCCATATATAACACTATGAGAAAAGTACATTCAGAATTCTATTGCACACTGAGGAAAGGGCAATTAGAGACAACTGACCTCCTGAAGAGGTGAGGTCCAAAGCCATAGGCAGGGAAAGTGGCAGTGTTGAGGTACAAATCCGAGCCCGAGCCAGAACTCTACACAACACAGTGGCATATGACAGCATCCGCAAGGGAGGCAGCATGAAGGAATTGATTCCTTTTGGCAATCATCAAAATATCTTTTAAATATCAGGTATAAAACATTTTTAGCCCACCAGATGCTTATTTAATTTAAAAAAATCAATTTTTATGGAGCTGCTATGTTTGTTAATGCCTGGTTATACTCTTGAAAAGGGAAAACCTTATGGAGAAAAAGATGCATTTCTTAAAGTTGGGAAGAAAAGCAAAACCCTAACTGGATTGAATTGAAAGTGTTTGACATTACACAAATGAACAGAATCTATAACTTTAACATGCCTTTGTAGGAGGCATGTTCTAAAATGGTCATATCAAATTCAGAACACAAAAGACTTAACATGCTTATTGTCGTAAACAAAGGCATTTGGTTAAATGAAAGTTCCATCAAAGCTTAATAACCAAATTCAAGTGAACACAAAGTAAACGGTTATATACTTTCTGCGGTTTCAGTAATAGCTAATCTAATCATGGTAAGTGGAGGGTTATTGTTGATTCTTTTGCCTCTGTGTCATAAATTAGATAAAGCAACCTGGCAGTTACAGTACTTTGGAGTTTTATTTGACTAAGTGATTTTAAAGCTATCTCAAAATATAACAAAGCCATGACTTGAATGATTGCTTAACTGTACCTTGCTTTCCATCACCACGTTAGTACTTTTGACCAATGTTAAGTAAAAGGCTGCCTGTGAACTAAAACTATTCTGTAAAGCTCCATTTATACCTGCAGAACTGACTGTGTAGAAAGCAGTATCATTGATATGGTATTATCTGATATTCCATTTCACAAGGGCCAAGCTTGTAAAATGTAAACTATAAGAGCAGTCAAGTGTTATTTATTTTCTGACGCAAAAGTTGGGAACAGTAGAATTTCTCTAGTTAATGATTTTTCATAGCACATTTCCAATTTTCTACCACAGTTTATTGACCTGGAATACTAAAACAGTATTCTTCCCTAGCTGAAGAACACTCAGAGTCCAAGCCCTGGATCCCATGGGGTGTACTTCCAGGGCGATGGTGGTGGCCTCTCATTGGGCAACAGAGGAGCAGTAACACAAACCAAGGCGTTTTCCTTACTAAAAGAATGTTCCGGTCGAATAGTAGGCCTTTTGTTAACAGGAAACACTTCCCTAGCCTCTGCACTTGGAGATGAGACTCGACACCTGCAGAGATGAGACTCTGAGAGCCGATGGGTTGCCCTTCACGAAAGCAGTCTATTTTCCTACATTGTCCCCTTGTGCCCTGATATGGTTACTTTCTATTACCCTGATAGCCCAGGAAGAAAAATATCCCTCTCTCCATATTTCATTCACATAATAAGAATCTGCAAGCTGTTCTGTATGACAGATGAGGACTGTGAGCTGAGGCAACTTGTTCCGCCTGTCAGCCTCCAAGAACCCACAGCAATGAGATACAATCGTGATGACATTACTAGAGAGGAAGTGGGTCAAATACATGGTCACTTTAAAACAGAATGTCAACTGTTCTTTCCACTTCAGTAATTTGATGCTGTGGCCCCTCTCCCTCCCCAAAAAACAGAAAGAAGAGAAAACGGCACCTACTGCTATTAGTGTGTGCATGCACATGTACGCACACACGCGTACATGAATGCAACTACTGTTAAAAGCATTGTTCCTGTAAGCCCTTAAATGACTTTTCCAGCCTCTGAACAATCAGCCAACAAAACTTTATTAAGTATCTACTATGAGCCAGACACTAAACTAGGTAGAGTGTTGAAAAGAGGCATAGGCCCCACCTTGCAGAGTTTACAGCCTGGGGTAAAGGACACACATGAACAAAGAGACTGAAATGGATGCAATGAAGGCTGCAAGTGAAGTTCAAGGTATTGAAGGGGCTTATAAAATAACTAAACAAGTCTTATGGGTCAGAATAAGTTTCCCTTTGGAAGAGGACATCTAAGCTAAGGTGTCAAGTAGAAGTAGTAGCTGGGTAAGAGGTGAGAGGGAGTCCGAAGCAGAGGGCCTTTGTTTTCAAAATGTTTCCTTTTGAAGAAACCAACGCCTCAAGATGCAGTAGAAAGTATAATAGAATAGAGGACCCCATGAAGTCCACCACTGGGAGTTAGCATCTTTACTTGTTTTAGCCCCTCTTTTAGAAACCTAATTAAAAGAAGCTTTAGGGGTGCCCAAAGCACTTTAGGGGTGCCTAGGAGACTCAGTCAGTTAGGCACGTGACTCTTGATTTCGACTAGGGTCATGATGCCACGGTTCGTGAGTTCTAGCCCTGCTTTGTGCTGACAGTGTGGAGCCTGCTTGGGATTCTCTCTCCCTCTCCCTGCCCCCCCTCGCTTGCGCTCTCTCAGGATCTCTCAAAATAAATAAAATTTTTAAGACTTTAAAAATAAATAAAAGAAACATTTTAAAAAGACTCATATGCCTCAGTCCTATAACCACACAAAGGCAAAAGTTAATCATAACCACATCTTCTTGCTGATCTAAATACTAAGGTAGCTTTTACTTTTAAAAAAATCTAATTGATCTTGATTGTGCTGGTTAAAGCCCATGGGTTATTTTAAAAAAACATGTTTTGACAGCAGTGAAACTTGCAGCACATACAACACTAGGAACGTAAATTTGTTCAGGGTACAAGTACATGAAAATTAACACAAGCAGTGGTAAATGTGATGGAAGGAAGGAAGGAAGGAAGGAAGGAAGGAAGGAAGGAAGGAGGAAGGAAGGAAGGAAGGAAGGAAGGAAGGAAGGAAGGAAGGAAGGAAGAGAGAGAGAGAGAGAGAGAAAGAAAGAAAGAAAGAAAGAAAGAAAGAAAGAAAGAAAGAAAGAAAGAAAGAAAGAAAGAAAGAAAGAAAGAAGAAATCCTCCAATGGTGGAAATTAAGAAGAAAAAGGTTCTCTTCTCTAATATTTAGTCATGAAAATCTTGATTTGTTCTTGCAGAAAACTGCTTTGGATCATCACTCATCCCTCTTACAGAACGCGATTTTTTTCCATGGGTTTAACAAATTGGAATGGAGAGGGAAAACTGGATTTATTCATAAGTATGCTTGCCCTTTCCACTAAACCCAACCAACGTGTGACGTTTGTACTATTTTCTTTCTAATCTCAAAATGCATCCTCAGAATCCAAAATCAATCAAAATTGCATTTAACAGAGTGTTGAATTTGGCCCTAAAAACTCAATGACCAACTAGGGCTACTGGTAAGGGGAACATGTTGTTATTATTGTTGTTGTTTCATGTCATTATCTACTAATTACCAGCAATGACTTCACCAGTTGCTCTAAAATGAACATAAGCCAGGGTTACTTTGTTTGTTTGTTTTTTATTTTATTTATTTTTGAGAGACACAGAGACAGAGAGTGAGCAGGGGAGGGGCAGAGAGAGAGGGAGACAGAATCTGAAGCAGGCGCCAGGCTCTGAGCTGTTAGACAGAGCCCAATGCGGGGCTTACACTCACAAACCGTGAGATCATGACCTGAGCTGAAGTCAGACACTTAACCAACTGAGCCACCCAGGAGCCCCTGTTTGTTTGTTTTTTGTTTCAGATGTATAATATAGTGATTCAACAATTCCATACATTATTCAGTGTTCATCATCATAGGTGTGCTCTTAATCTCCCTTCACCTATTTCACCCATGCCCCCTACCCACCTCCCCTCTGCTAACCATCAGTTTGTTCTCTATAATTAAGAGCCTATTGTTGGATTCAGCTATTTTTTCTTTGTTTGTTTTATTTCTTAAATTCCACATATGAGTGAGATCGTATGGTATTTGTCACCCTCTAACTGACTTATTTCACTTAGCATTATATCCTCTAGATCCATCCATGTTGTTGCAAAGGGCAAGATTTGGTCCTCTTTTATAGCTGAGTAATACTCCATTGTGTGTATCTACCACCTCTTCTTTATCCATTCATCAGCAACACTTGGGTTGCTTCCATCTTCGCTACTGTAAACAATGCTGCAATAAACATAAGCATGCATATATCTTTTCAAATTAGTATTTTCGTGTTCTCTGGGTAGATATCCAGTTGTGGAATTACTGGATCATATGGTAATTCTATTTTTAATTTTTTGAGGAACTTCCATGCTGTTTTACATAATGGCTGCAAGAATTTGCATTCCCACCAATGGTGCATGAGCACTCCTTTATCTCCACATACTCACAACTAGGGCTACCTTTTATTTTTTCAATTTTTTAATGTTTTATTTATTTCTGAGAGAGACAGACAGTGTGAGCAAGGGAGGGTCAGAGAGAGAGGGAGACAAAGAATCTGAAACAGGCTCCAGGCTCTGAGTTAGCTGTCAGCATAGAGCCCGACATGGGGCTCAAACCCACCAACCGCGAGATCCGACCTGAGCCAAAGTCGGACGCTTTTACCAACTGAGCCACTCAGGCGCCCCTAGGGCTACTTTTTAAAAATACAGTATGCAGGGCCACCTGGGTGGCTCAGTCAGTTAAGCATCCAACTCTTGATTTAGGCTCAAGTCATGATCTCACGGTTCGTGAGACAGAGCCCTGTGCTGTGTTCTGTGCTGGCAACGCGGAGCCTGTTTGGGATTCTCCCCCCCCCCCACCCCACCCCCCCGCTCCCGTCCCTCCCTAGCTCGTATTCTCAATAAATAAATACATAAACAAACAAATAAATAAATAAAACCTTTTTTAAAAAAACAGTATGCAAATCATAGAGAATTCTGTTGCTTCGATCCTATTGAGAGTTCAAACTGGAAGGCACATTTTAAGAGAAACACTGGCCAAGTTAGAGAGTACGTACAAGAGTGCAGCCAGAATGGTGGAGGCTTCTGAACTGCACATAAAGAACAACTGAAGTACCTGGGGAGATTCAGCCTGGTGAAAAGTAATGAGAGACACAAAAACCTGCCTGCTTACATTCAATGGATCACTCATTGATAAAGACATTCCTTCTGATTGAGCACTCCCTCTGTACAAGGCACCGAGCAAGACAATAAAGATACAGCACTGAGCAAGAAAGCTCCAGTCTTTCTTTCATCATGTGGAAAAGAAAATAGACTTTTTCTGTGGCACTTCCCAGGACACAGTATAGCAGCGCAGAGTACAGATTCTGGAATCAGAGCACTAAAATCAAAGCCTTGTCGGGGGCCAAATGGTGGTCCCCAAAGAGACAGATCTGTGTCAGAGAGAAGAGGAAAAGACACAGAGAAGGCCAAGTGAAGAAAATAGTTATACAGCCACAAGCCAAAGAATGCCTGGAGCCACCAGAAGCTAGAACAGACAAGAAATGAGTCTTCTCTACAGCCTTTTGAAGGAGCGCACAATGGGCCTGAACTGG
Organism: Hyaena hyaena; assembly: GCF_003009895.1. NCBI lineage: Eukaryota > Metazoa > Chordata > Mammalia > Carnivora > Hyaenidae > Hyaena > Hyaena hyaena. Next base: position 1,122,936 of record NW_024081173.1, read on the forward strand.
GACACTAAATTCCTTAAAAAGTGCGCAGGACATGATCTCCTGGATGAGCTACCACCCCTGGGATAAGAATGGAGGAGTTGCTCTTTACCCAAACTAGACCATGAAAAATCTCACAATCAAAGCTAGGGGGGCTAGTGAGTCGTCAAAGAGGCTAAACCTACCTTTATCATTCTCTCCCTTCTTGGATTTAGAATACTTCAGACACTGCCAGCTACACCCTGGGAAGCGAAGCCGAAATGTGCAGCAGGCCAGGCAGGTCTGGGAAATGAAGATATAGCTGCCTGCTCCTATTAGTGGTACTGCTGCAGGGCCAGAATATCACGGTTCATTTGGGCCTGGCTTGGCTGAAAAGATACAAGCTTCAAATAAGCCCAGACAGGAGAACAGACAAATACAACTATGGAGTATTCACATAATGGAACATTATACAGCAGTCACACCAAGTAAAGTAACGTACAGAATAGTGTATATTGCATGTTACTTTTTTTGTTAAAAAAAAAAAAGAAAAAAGGAAGTAAAGTAATTTATACACATATTGTCCTATATACATTAAGTACTGAAAAAACTCAGAGGAAACTAACCAAGGTGACAATTCTAAGGAAAATGGGGGCAGAGATAGGGGTATGGTGATGGGAAAAGCAGCAAAACTTTCTTTTTGTATTGTTTTGATTTTTGAACCAGATGAATATATTACCTACTCAAAAAAAAAAAAAAAACAACACTTAAGTCTACTGAAAATAAAAAAATAAAATAAAACAAGATTATAATAACTCACATCGCAGGCAGTAGTATAAAATGATACATATGAGAAGGGCAATTTGATAACATACATCAAGGACTCCAAAATTGGACCTTGGATCTAGTGACTCAACTTCTGAAAGGAATTTAAGGGGAAAAAAATGAAAGATTTGTACACACACACACACACAAACACACGCACACACTCATATACTCAGAAATGTTCACTACAGAATTATTTGTCATAGTTAAAATTTTGAAAAAATTTGGGGAGCCTGGGTGGGCCAGTCAGTTAAGCGACCAACTTCGGCTCAGGTCATGATGTCGCGGTTTGTGGGTTGGAGACCCGCCTTGGACTCTGTGCTGACAGCTTGGAGCCTGGAGCCTGCTTCGGATTCTGTGTCTGCCTATCTCTCTGCCCCTACCCTGCTTATGCTCTGTCTCTCAAGAATAAACATAAAAAAAATTTTAATTTTGAAAAAAGAATCAGTCCAAGAAATTATGGGACATTCAAACATTTGAGTCATATGTAGCTGTTAAAAAGTATACTTGAAAACAAAGTCCTAATGATACAGAAAAATATTAAGAGTATTTTTGAGATCATTCGTTAATTTTTCAGTAAAATTTGTAAAGCATTTACCAGGTGCTCAGCATTGAGATGGATGATGATTAAAAAGGCCAGTTATGAGGCAGAATATCAGTGGGTAATCCCACCTTTTTATGCATTTATAACTAAACTGGAAGGATGAACACCAAAATGAGAACAGTGATTACCTCCTGGTGGTGAGATTATGGGTGAAATATATTTTCTCTAATGGTCATACATTACTTCTGCAATAAGAGCAAAAAGCATCACTTTTCAAAATCAGGCTAACAACTCCTAGGATCAAAAATGTATCACTTCCACCTCTCTTCTCTCATCCCTCCCTGACTCGCTGAACACACACAAGGTGTCTGCTTCGGCCACAGCCATCCAATGATCAGAAAGAAAAGGCTGGGGCGCCTGGGTGCCTCAGTTAAGCATCCGACTTCAGCTAAGGTCATGATCTCGCAGTTGGTGGGTTCAAGCTCCACAATGGCCTCCGTGCTGACAGCTCAGAGCCTGGAGCCTGCTTTAGATTCTATGTCTCTCCTTCTCTCTGCACCTTCCCCACTCATCCTCTGTCTTTCTGTTTCTCAATAATAAATAAATGCTAAAAAAAATTTTTTAAAAAGCCAAGAACCCTGTAGATATCTCCCTGACATCTCTGAGCTGCTGAATTAGAGCCACAACCCACCTACCTCCTCCCCAACCATTTCTAGGTTTCTTCCTCTGTGGAAGAAATAATCCTCTGTTTTTTTTTTAAGCCACTATAAGTTGCATTTTCTGTTACTTGCAGCTGAGAGCATTCTAAGCTGACAGGGTAACATACTAAATTATAAAGGCCATGTGAAGGCTAGGATGGGTAGTCCAAAATGTGTATTTTGATCACCAAGTTGAACCTGTAGACTGAGGTTAATTACCTCACCAGCTTCTGGCTCCATAGTCTTGTCTGAAGTTCTTGGGAAACAGAACATGGGAGTCCAGGCACGGGGGACCACTACCTATAGGGTGAAGTGTAGAAAAACTGGGTAGCTACTCCTACTGCTGACGAGATGACCCGGCACTTCCACTTCTGAGAATGTATCCTACGAAAAGAATCATGGATGTGATGATGCATGCATGCAAATATTCTTCATTAATACAGATCAGAAATAGAGGTGGGCAAAACCTAGAGCTAACCAATCGGAATAGGAAGGACAATAATTGCACGCTCTAACAGTGGACTGCTCTGCAGTCATTAACGGCATGGGAATACGCACTTAATACATTGATGATGAAAAACAGGTAACAAAGCTATATGTAAGTTCAGAAAACTAACAGAACAAACAAATATATACATGTAATAAAAAAGGAACAAAAGAGTATCCACTGATATATTGACAGTGCTATCACAAGGGGGTAGAATGGCAATGTTATTTTATTTTTGAGCATTTCTGTCTTTTTTTTAAGCTTCTAAAATAAATTTATTTTCTTATGCAATGAGTAAGAAGTTTCTCTTTTTTTTTTTACTATCCTCTTCTCCACGAATAATGTGGGCCTCTCACCAAGATGTCAGCCTCATCAACACCAGCTTAGGCTAATATCTGCCTGCAGATCCAACAGCATTAACAAGAAACAATTTATATTTGCATTTTAAAGACAGACTGATGTTGGGACACCTGGGTGGCTCAGTTGGTTAAGCATCCAACTTCGACTCAGGTCACGATCTCACACTTTGTGACTTCAAGCCCCGCATCGGGCTCTCTGCTGTCAGCACAGAGCCTGCTTCAGATCTTCTGTCCCCTCTCTCTCCACCCCTCCCCCACTCATGTGTGCTCTCAAAAATAAAATAAACGTTTAAAAATAACAATAAAAATAGACTGATGCCAAGAGCAGCAAGCTGAGATACAGAAGAAGATAAAGAAATTTTGTTTCCAGGTAAATTTGCATTATATAAATGCAGTATGTCTTCTTTAATTCTATAAATACAGTGTTGATGCTGCCAATTTGAGAAACGATTGATGTTTCCTTCAATAATTGGAAGGAAACAATATAAATGAATGCTGATTTGCTATGTCATTCATAAAAGCAAGTCATTTCCATCCTTGTCTTGATCCATTAGACTGCATTATACAGAAATAGTGGCTATCAAGTAGGTCTGACCTTTCTATCATCTGAGGACAGCAGCTAATAGAGCTCTCACTCCTGGATCACAAGACCTGGGTCCACATCCCAGCCCCACAACTTGCTAGCTGGGCTTCCTTAAGCATTTACTTACCCTCTCTGAGTTTCAACTTTCTTGTGTATAAACAGAGATAGTAAGAGTATCTGCCTCACAGAGCTGCCATGAAGATGAAATGAAAGTATCCACACAAAAAGGTCTTAGTTTCATTCCCAGCCCACAGTAATCTGATAAAAGGTAAGCTCTCTTCTAACTCAGTTTCATCTTTATACGTGGAGATAGACCCTCGACCTGGAACATTAGATTCCTTTTTTTTTTTTTTTTTTTGACTTATAACAAAATGTTTTATTATTTATTGTAAGGCAAAGTATATAACCATTAAAATCAAATGGCAATACATAGCACTTAGAAGAAGAAACAACTCTTGCCTCATTTCTTCCCATTTCCCAGCTGTCATCCCCCGAGATATCTGCATTCACTCTTTTAGTTATCTTCTGTTCTCCTCATTTTCCTGCTAGAGATAGATCCGTTTTCCAGTTTTATTGAGAGATAACTGACACACAGTATTGTGTAAGTTTACGGTGTGCAACACCATGGCTGGATTTACAGGTACTGTGAAATGATTATCACAACAGGCCTAGTTAACAACCATCCTGTCATACACATACAATAAAGAAAAAGGTAAAAACAAAATTCTCCTTGTGATGAGAACTGGTAGGATCTAATCTCTTAACAAGCTTCCTGTATATGGTACTGCAGCGTTAGCTACAGTCACCATGTTGTACGTGACAGCCTAGGACTTATTTGTCTTAAAACCAACTGGCTCTTTGTGCCCTTTGACCACTTTCTTCCAGTTCCTTCCTCCCCTTCCGTTCGCCCCTTGTCTCTGGTAACCATAAATCTGATCTTTTCTCTAGAAGTTCAGTGTGGGATGTTTTTGTTCTTGTTTTTAGATTCCATGAATAAGTGAGATCAAACAGTATTTGTCTTTATCTGACTTACTTTACTTAGCATAATGCCCTCAGGGTATCCACCCATCCCCATTTTTTATAGGTGAATAATACTCCATTGTGTGTGTGTGTGTGTGTGTGTGCCTTAACTTCTATATCCATCAATGGACACTTGTTATTTCTCCTGCTTGGCTACTGTAAATAATGTTACAATGAACAGGGGAGTTGCAGATATCCTTTCCAGTCAGTGTTTTCATTACCTTTGTATGCAGGGAACATTAGATTCTGAAAAGGCTCCAGCATCCTATTTTAAGAATTTAGGTTAGATACAGACACTTGACTTTTAAGTACAGATTTGACATCATTTATTTATTGTTCCCTACATTAAATGAGATGCTTAGAGAAAATGGTGGATATTTTTAGACCACTGAAAATGTGCTTCAGTATGTGTATTAGAGAAGGTAACTACTCCCATTTGCCTTGTCCTATCCTTTTTTTTTTTTGAGAGTGAGCCAGCGAGCAGGGGAGAAGGGCAGAGGGAGGGAGAGAGAATCCCAAGCAGACCTAACACTCAGCACAGAGTCTAACACTGGGCTTAATCCCACGATCCTGGGATCATGACCTGATCTGAAATCAAGGGTTGGGTGTTCAATCAACGGAGTCATCCAGGCACCCCTGCCTTGTTCTATCTTATTGTTTACAACAAGCACAACTTCATTCTAGGTATTGTGACTAATAATACAAATGATAGCTAAAATCTTCATTCACATGTATTTGGTACTTACTATGTACCTGGAAGTATCCTACATATTTTCATGTATTATCGGATTCTCACAATTAAATGATGAGGTACATTATTATTCCCATTTTTTCTAATGTTTACTTATTCATATTGAGAGAGCGCACATGTACAAGCAAGGAAAGGGCAGAGAGAGAGGAGAGAAGGAATCCCAAGCAGGCTCCATCCTGTCAGCACAGAGCCCAAAGCGGGGCTGGATCTCACAAACCGTGAGATCATGGCTTGAGACAAAATCAAGAGTCCAACGCTTAACTGACTGAGCCACTCAGGCACCCCTATTATTCCTATTTTTAGATGAGGAAACTGAGTCTCAAAGAGACAGGAAAGTCCTAAGTCCAGATATAAATGTAATAAATCACAATAATAACATAACAATAACAAGTAATAATAACCAAACATCATCTCTTGTGCTTATGACAACCTTGTCCTATTCCCAATAATGGATAAGAAACTAAGAACTAAAGTAAATTAGCTAAGGCGAGATACGGATTTGTGTGGCCCCAAAACCAGGCACTCCAAGCAAGTGCCCCTCTGCAAAGGGAACAAGGAAGGGTTTAGCAGATTCTGGAAGGTCTCCCTGAGGTTATAGGATGTTGAAGAGGCACAGGACCTCAGAATTACCAGATCCAAGCCCCCTCACTTCACACATGTGGGACGGGAGGCCCAGAGAGAGGACCAGACTTGCAGAAGGCAGTGAGAGCCACACATAAAACCTGGGTCTCTTGACTCCCCGCGCCACGTCCTTGTGGTGACATGAGGAGACCCCATCACCCGGAGTCAGCCAAGCCCGGCTCTGTGAAAACGGGAAAGGAAAGCCGGACCGCCTCACAGTGATGGTGCCAGCCTGTTGTCTCGCCCTCTGCTCGCTGCTGACTCTGGGGACTACCTCACGTGCTTCTGGCACATTCAGAACTGGGAAGAGAAAAGAAGCTTGGGGAAGGAATCCACAGCCAGGACATGAAGCCCTCCGTGCCCTTTCATGACCTAACAGGAACCAACTTCCACTATGATTCTTCTGAAGTAGAACTGGGGACGTGGAGAAGGGCGGCTCTCACACATGCGGGGGTCTCCGCTGTAGGCACGGCACACAAAACTCGCCTAAGTCTTTGAGAACATGATCAGAATGAGCAACGTGTCCTGAATCTTTTCCAACTAAAGGCATACCTCTCCTAGTTTTTGCAATGGACAAAAAATAATTAAGAGAAATGTTTAAAAATAGAGTTCTGGAGGTGTTGAATTAAAATTCCTTCAGTAGTATGTAATCCTTGAAATACAACAGTTGTTTACTCTGCTTTGATTTCTAAGCTTCCCTTTGATGACAAATATTAATATTTATCATTTTTCTGATGTTGGACTAATGAGAATCTTAAGTGTTTATGAGAAGGCATTTAAATATTACGGTACGGTAGACGTGTTTGTTTTCTGATTTGTATTCCTCTGTCTTTAACATCACCCAGCCTTCATTTTTTTGTGCTGAATCCTGGGGTGTTGCTCCCCAACATTTGTAGCAAACTCTGTACAGCCAGGACTGATGGCGTCTACATTTATTTGATGACCAAAGGAAATACGACAGCCTGCCAAATAGCACAGTGCTGTGGGAAGGACGTGGCCCTGATTGTCAAGTACACTGGGACCCATGTGCAACTACCAGCCAGCAGGTGTAGACAGAGCAGCATTCCAGGTCTAATGACACCAATCTAGGTAATATTTATTGAGTGGTGATATGTCGGGCACTATGCAAGGGCATGCGTCCCATCAGCCATCTCACTTGATTCTCACGACAACTAAGAGCTAACTGGGATTATGGCCTTCATTTTACAGAAAAGCAAGATGCAGAAAGGTTGAGTCCTTTGCTCAAGATTACACAGCTAATGAGAAGCAAAGACAGGAGTTGGCCTCAGAGCCAGAGAATGGGTTCTTCTCTCTACTCCCTTCCTATGAGCATCTTTCTGACTACCAGCATTTGAAAATTCCTATCATCTGCATAGAGCAGCAGCCTTCAAGGTAACCCAGACTTTCAGCTCTCGATGGTAATGATGACACATAACTCATCCTATCCACCACAGGCCATGTGCTGCTTTATGCATGGGGACAGAGCAAGGAACAGTACTAAAAATGCTTCATGCCTTCAGGGAGCAAATAAGAGGGAAAATACACAAATTTTTTTTAAGTTTTTTAATGTTTATTTATTTCTGAGAGACAGAGAGACCTAGCGCGTGAGCAGGGGAGGGGCAAACAGAGAGGGAGACACAGAATCTGAAGCAGGCTCCAAGCTCTGAGCTGTCAGCATAGAACCCAATGCGGGGCTCGAACCCCCAAACTGGGAGATCATGATCTGAGCAAAGTCAGACGCTTAACCAACTGAGCCACCCAGGTGCCCCAAAATACACAATATTAACACAGTAAATCAGGTGCTCTCCCCAGGAAGGGGAGGAAATGGGAGGCTGGACAATTCAAAAAACAGTAAGAGGAGCTGAGGTCTTGGACTTCAACAGATTTCACTTACCTATATCCTCTGTGCAACCAAGACTCGGCTAACCAGAGAAGTAACGGAGCAGAGCCCAGAGGCACAGTGCAAACTTCAACATCAAGTTCTAAGTTAGGGACCAGGTGCTGGGAGGTGGCATCAGCAACATAACCACTACTCATGCCTTCATAGAGCTTCCTTTCCTCCAGAAGGAAGAAGGCACTAATCAAAAATTAGAGGCTAAATAAAAGCTGTAAAACAGTATAAGTCAAGGAAGCTACAGACAAAGGAACTAACCTACAGAGACCTAAGAAAAAAGCTCAGTAAATGTGGAGTGAATTAATGAATGATGAACAAGGGAATGACTCACAACCAATAAATAACTGGCAAAAATACAGTTGGAGATAGGTACAGACACTGGGGTACCAGGCAGGTCAGAGATTGCCAAGGCAGAGCCCAGTGAGGTCCATGGTCAGAGCAAACTTCAGCACTGAGTCGGATTTGCTACTGGACCTGGTACCAGGCTGTCACCCAACCCAGAGTAAGAGAAGCTGCTGTGGAGACCCCGCAATCCAGCGATTGGTGTTCACAATCCTAACAGTAGTAACACATGCCAAGACCTTTATAAATAAACCTGACTCAACCCTCACAACATCCAGAGTCAGTTACTATTACAATTCCCATTTTAAAGATGAAGAAACAGACCAAGTCCAGACCTGTCCATGTCCCTGCTTCTGGCACCTGATAAAGCCACATGCCTTGGGTTTACAGACCTGGGCCTCTGAGCTCAAAAATAATAAAAGTGTAAAATATAATAACAATAATAAAAGCAAAAGCTAACATTTACTGAGAAATTACTGTAGGAGAGGTAGTTGTGCTGATATTTTATATAGAGTATCCCCTTTTATTCATACCTTCTTATGAGGTACATACTCACTATGTCCACTTTCTAGAAGAAAATAAAATTCCGCAAGGCAAAACAACCTGCCCGAGATGGCCCTCGGCCTGTGACTGAGTGCCATCTGCATTTGCAAACTCTTAACGCTATGCATCACATTAAAAGCGGCATGTGGAGGCGCCATAAAGAACTAGAACCCTGCTTTCTACGTGTGGTCCATGGCCCAGCAGCATCTGCATCACCCCGGTGCTTGTGAGACGTGCAGGAGCTTCTGGCCTCACCAGGACCTTTGCATATCATTCCAGCTGGTCTCCAGTGCACGGGGCTGGACCCAGCTGTTTATCCACACTGGGGAGCCAAGCACAGCTAATTCCTCTAGGCCAGGGAAGCGCTGGCCTGTTGCCTCTCGGAAGAGCCCTTGAACTGTAGCTTAAAAGCAGCTTTCTGCCCTGCTTGGAGGGGCCAAGTGAGGGCCTCAGCTGCAGGTTTTATCTGTGGCCACTGGCTGCAGAAGCTCCCTGGCCTTGCCGCTACCCACCCAGCCCGCAGATCCCCGCCACTGGGATTTCAGACGGCAGCGGCCGCCTGCTGAGCTGTAGCTTCCCCTCTTCTGACGGCGGCGCCAGCACCTCCCATTCACCAGGTGACAATGAGGCAAGCAGGGCACGGCACAGCTCCGGGAGGGCACCATTCACGTACCTATTTGTAAAAACAAAAAACATTTCCGTCGCCCTGCAGCCCACCATCTCTGTTGCTGTTACACCTCTTCCATCCCCTCTGCCCTTGTTTCTCCCTCCCCCGGCTGCTTTTTCCTGCCCTCCTTAGGGCCACCACCTCTCTATCCACCAGCCTCATTCCTGGGAGAATCTCAACAGGAGTGGCCAGTGCTCCAGGGTTGAGAGAAACAACCCGATTCCAGCAGGTTCCAGCCCCTCTGCCAGTCCTCGGGGCGAAGCTCACCCCTGCTCTGAGGCATCCTTAGGACGCCTCCTGGCACGCCCATGCCCAGGCAGGTCTGTCCCGCTGGCAATGCGGAGACTTAAGACAGCACTGAGTTCCGGGGTGGTTTTTTTCCGAAAATGAGGGCACGGGAAGACTTTAAGTCTTGCAGAAAATGAAAATTTTGATCTTACCATCCACCACACACTTCAGTGATTAAATGACTGCAGACCATACTCTCCTCCAAACTGTGCTCCACTAAAATATGCATGCATTAAACCTCATGAGGGAGTACTGATACTTCCACATTATGTATGATGGGTTTTAGCTCCAGGAGCTGTGAGTCTGAGAAACTGCAAAATACACCAAATTTTAATGGAAATCTGATTGTTAATAAAAAGAGGTAAATCCATAACAAGGAACACTATAAACACATAAATAGGCTCAGAAAGAGTCTTTCCGTTCCAGAATACTGTCAACGTGTGCCTTTTGCAAACCTCTTCACCAGTTTCTCATTTTTTCTCTTCCATTCCTACTTATTTATCATTAAAAGGAAACCTTGGCATACATACAAAATACCCCTAAAATATGTAATTTTTTAACTGTATTTTAAACCCTCCAACAAGAATACCTTTCCCACTCTTTTCTTCCCTCTATTAAGTCAACACAGTAGAAAAATAAAACTACTACATTGTGAAATGACCTCCTAGTGAGTACAGGAGCTCAGGAAATGCTGAAAAACAAAATTATGGTGCAGGGTAATCGAAATTCAGGCCAAGAATGCTCCTGGACACTGGATATAAGGTTTTAAGGATAAATATTCAGAAAGAAACAAACCCACGCATACACATTTTCAATAAGAAAAAAGAAACTTTTAAAAGGAAAGGGTCCCCATATACTATGGATAATCCAGTAAATTAAAGGTTTTTAATCAAATTAGCTTACTTATCCTGCTCTGAAATGGAGGGTGAGGGTAACTATAAAAAAATTAAAAAGGAAACTAATCTTCATAATAGGCAGCCTCTCAGGAAGCCTTCATTTCAGGCTACTGAATTCGAATGTACAGATGCTATCGGTTCAGCCCCATGGTGGGTGTGGGCCTACTGAACTTAAAAAAAAAAAAAGAAACTTAAAATAAAAATGTAGGGGCACCTAGGTGGCTCAGCCAGTTGAGCATCTGACTTTGGCTCATGTCATGATCTCATGGTTCATGAGTTCAAGCCCCATGTCGGGCTTTGGGCTGACAGCTCAAAGCCTAGAGCCTGCTTCAGATTCTGTGTCTCCTTCTCTCTCTCTGCCCCTCCCCTGCATGTGGTCTGTGTCTCTCTCAAAAATAAATAAAAACATGAAAAATCTTAGTAACTAAATAAATAAATAAAAATTTAAACCATTACTAGTTAAAATGGGTTGTAATGTATCATAACAATAATTTAAACCTTTATAATAATGGAGCCACAGCTCACGAAAGCATGTAACTCAGTTTCTTTCTTTTGAATGCAATTCTCATGGATTAATATTTTTTTCCAGCTATGAGGACTAAAACAAAGTAAATATCAGGAAGAGAAACACAGCCTGAAACAAAACTGAGAATCCTAACTCAAGTGAGCACAGCCAGAGATACAAAGTGCGGCAGGGGGTAAGGAGGGGTGTCTTGGATTTGACCTCCAAGATGACCGAAAACACAATCTATAGTTATAGTTCATCAAATTCCAGGGAGAGCTTTCTGACAAGCTTTCACAACCAAAGCCTACAAAATTCTACTTTCTAGTTATTTCCCTCCCCACACATGACTTTCACCTGTTAGACTGTACCTGTTTCATTTCATGATGCTCTTACTCCAGAATCACCTGGGAAACTTAAAAAAGAAAATACCAATGCCTGCCTCCTCTCCCCCGCTCTGATTTAATTTCTGGATGGGACCACCCCCGGGTGCCCTAAACTTGGAGCAAGGGCTGAGAACCACTGGTTGAAAATCAATCCAAACAGGTTAAAATTGTGTAAAGAAGGAAGCACCGTAATTGGGCTAAATAAATTTACATGAGAAGGCAAGGTGCCTCAAATTCCCATCTTAATCAGATATAAGATGATACTTTAAGGATCCCAGATTTTTTTTTCATCAAATTTAGACAGTCTCAATTGCATGGGAAAAATATATCTAGTTGCCCATAATACTCACGTTTCTTACCAAGGACTGAACAAGTTTGGCACTTCACACGCGAGAGAGACACAAAAACTGCACAATTAAGAGTGATCTATTCCATCTAGTATTCAAAATACGATAAATAAGGTAACACGGAACAAGGTGCATGAATTTGTCATATTTACTAATAACAAGAGCAAATTCAAAGCTACCATTTCTTGACTGTTGGTTACTGTGCTGAGCACTCTCTATAGACTACCTCCCTGAAATTTTCAAATACTGCTCTACAACAGGAATTATTACCTCCATTTTGCAGATAATAAGGACACTGAGACTCAGCAAGGCTAGGACATTTCCCCCATGAGTCACACTAAAAGTAAAGTGATGAACCAAGACTAGAATCCAGGTCTTTGGCTCTTGAGACCATTCTCTCTTTTTTCTTTATTTTTTTTTCAGTTGTTTTAATGTTTATTTATTTTTAAAAGAGAGACAGACAGAGACACAGAATCTGAAGCAGGCTCCAGGCTCTGAGCTGTCAGCACAGAGCCCAAAGCGGGACTCAAACTCACAAACCTTGCGATTCTGACCTGAGCCGAAGTCGGACCAACTGAGCCACCCAGGTGCCCCCTCTAGCGCCCATTCTCTTGACCATCACAATCTCTCATCGAGATGGCTCAAGAGTCTGCTCAATACTTTTGCTCCTCATGGTACAGTCCATGGACCGATGGCATCAGCCTGTTAGAAATCCTGACTCTGGGGGCGCCTGGGTGGCTTAGTCGGTTAAGCGTCGGACTTTCGCTTAGGTCATGATCTCGCGGTTCGTGGGTTCGAGCCCCGCGTCGGGCTCTGTGCTGACTGCCAGCTCAGAGCCTGGAGCCTGTTTCAGAGTCTGTGTCTCCCTCTCTCTCTGACCCTCCCCTACTCGCGCTGTCTCTCTCTCTCTGTCCTAGAAATAAATAAAAATATAAAAAAAAAAAAAAAAAAGAAATCCTGACTCTGTGGCCCCTTCCAGATATACCAAATCAGAACCAGGAACTAATGATCAGCAGGAGATTCATATGGTCATTCAAGTTAAAAAAAAAAAAACCAAACAAGGCCTACCTGGACAATTCTCTCTTGCAATTTCATCATCTATATTGCATCCACACTCTGAAAAAACAAATCCTATCATTTCATTTCCCTACCTACAACTATAAAATGGTTTCCCAAATGCCCTTGGAATAAAGTCCAAAATTCTTCTACAATACAGGCAACTGGACTCTGAACAGTATCACTCATGGCTGCCTGTGCGGCCCCCTCTCCCCACGTCCAACCTGCAGCGATTTTTTATACCCCCGACAGAGAGCCCTTCTTTCCACGCATCACACCCCAATTCACAGTCTTCCTTTCCTACTTCCTCTTCCCTGCCTTCCTTATTCTTCTAAGCTCTCCCCTGCCTAAGATTAACCACCACCCACCACCGCAACCAACTCCCAACCCCATGCCAGCCACATTCAGAGCTGCGTCTCCAGTGCCTAGTAGTGCAGTGCCTGGCACGGAGCCAGGGGTAGGATACGTGTGCGCAATAAATACACACTGAGGCCACTGGGGTTCCGCTGGTCCCTCTGCCCATCTGCTCTTTGCTCTTCCCCATTTCTCCTTCCCTGTCCCCTGCACCACCCCTTTTCTCTCACTCACCTCCTCATCAGTAACCTCACGGCTATGGTAGCTGTCAGCTTTTGAGAGGCACCTGCCATGTCCATGTGTCCATTACCGTGGGGTTACTCACCAGCTGGGGGATGACTGTTTCACTTTCACCCTGAGACACCTGGAAGAGGTCTAGTCTTTTCCAGAAGTAGAAAGAAGGCTTCACTGACAAGGGCAGGCCGCTTTTCAATCTGATATTTAATATATGGATGGAACCACAGATCAGGGACCTCTCAGCAGGCAACGCAAAGCTGAAAGCTTGACTATCTCTCTCCCCACACAGAGAGGATCACTGTGCTGGCAAGGTCGATTATCAAAGTTGCGGGCAACGTCACACTTGAAATGTGATGGTCAACCTGGCTGTTCTAAGAAAACAAATGGCAAATCCTGTTATAAAACAGGCACCTGCCTCAAGTTTAAATTGTAAATAAGTGTGATATATTTTCATATATTCTTTACCTTTATAACAGAAACAAGAGCTACTAGCCATCTATTGAACACTAGCTACTGAGTGTCTGACAACACACTCTGAGCTTTAAAAACACTGTCTTATTTAATCTTCATCATCACATTATGAGGCAGAAATGCTTATTATCCCTATTACACAGAAGAAACCAAGGCCTAAGTAACCTAAGAGGCAAGGCTGGGATTTAAATCACAGGCCGCCAGACTACCACTCTCTAAGGCTTCTTTGCTCTGTGTTGCTATCTGGGTCACTTTCTCATCTGAGAAATCACAGACATGGACATTCCCAAAGAAGTAGCCCTTTGGAAGATGACCTCAAAGGCTGAGATTTTTCTTCACAATGTAGACACTGAAAGGAAAGCAACCCGCTACATCTTCTATTTCAAAGCATTTCTATCTTAAAAGAGATTCAAGAAAAGATGTGGGAAGAGAGCTGAGGGATGCTTATGAATGCAATTTCACAAATATTTTTTCAGTGTCTACTGGTGGCCAGGCACGTGCTAGAAGCTGAACACAGGGACTATGAGCTGGGAGGGGCTGAGCAGGCGGTATGGAGGGGGCAGGAAGGGCCGGAGAGAACACCTCCCATAATGACTGTTTATGAATGTTTGGCCAATCATTTATAAAAACATTAGTTTCTCAACGAATTACGTAGAAAGCATCTTTCATACACAGGAGGTGAGTTACCTGCTTTATTATCCATGAACTGAAAGGGCCAATGTGCCTTCTAAAACAAAAGTTTTATATAATTCAAACAACTCATGTGTCTGTTTCTGATACCCTATATTAGAGGGTTGGACTGGAACTTGTGCGAATGCAAACACAGTGTCAGATTTTGTTCTCAGATTTTGTTAAGAGAACAAAAGGGAAAAAAGCATCGGGAGCCAAAACAAGACATTCCCAAAATAGAAAGGGGGCATACTGAAGCTGCATATACATTCAAATAAAGAGAGGAGCACAAAAACCGTTCCTAAAGCATTCCCCTGAACACTTACAGGAATTAGAACCAGAGGAGAACACCAAGTAAAAGAACTCAGAAGCCTGAAAAGTCAGATACAGTCTGAGGCCTCGGGAAGCCTGTCTCCTGGCAGAAACAAGCCGCTTTTGACACAAGGGCATGAGATGAAGACTGCGGATCACTTGCTCATTTATAAAATAAAGAAGTTAAATTAGATGCTTTTTAAGGTCCTTCCAGCCCTAACTCTTTAGCTACTTTATTTTTTTTATTTTTATTTTTTTATATTTTATTTATTTCTGAGAGAGAGAGAGACAGCGTGAGCAGGGGGGGTCAGAGAGAGAGGGAGTCACAGACTGAAACAGGCTCCAGGCTCTGAGCTGGAAATCAGCACAGAACCTGACGCGGGGCTCGAACCCACGAACCGTGAGATCATGACCTGAGCCGAAGTCAGACGCTTAACCAACTGAGCCACCCAGGCGCCCCTGTTTAGCTACTTTAATCCATCTAGCCCCTGCACCAAAAGAGGACGAGCATATGAAAATGCTCAAAAAATATTTGCTGAATTAATGAAATATTACAACCTTACCAATAAGAAAAGGGACTTTACAACAAGTGGTCCTGGCCTACGGCCTACAAAGAACAAACTGGGAGAGAAACCATTACCTAAATAGCTTCACATCTGGCGCTCCTTCTAGCTGACTGCTGGTAGAATGAAAATAACCCTGGACTAGGAAATGAGACACTTGGGTCTAGGCTCATCTCTGACACAAACCAACCGTGTGACCTTGGGCAAACTGCTTTGCCACCTGGTCCAGTTTCCTCATCTCTAAAAGAAAGGTATGACAAAGCTAAATATAGCCAACATTTGTGGAACCTTTACTATATGCCAGGAACTGTTCCAAGATCTTTGCCTTAAATTTAAATGATCTCAAAGTTTTTTGCAGCTCTAACATTTAGTCTCTGACTACAGAGGAAACATGGTTTAATGGAAAAATTCCAAATTCTGTACTCACAAACATTGGGCTCCCTCTCACTCTGTTAGGTGGGGTCTTTTTCTTTTCTTTTCTTTTAAAGTTTATTTTTGAGAGACAGAGAAAGAGAGAGAGAGAGAATGGAGGACGGGCAGAGAGGAGACAGAGAATCTGAAGCAGGTTCCAGCTCTGAGCTGTCAGCACAGAGCCCTACCTGAGGCTCAAACTCACAAACCAAAGACCACGACTTGAGGCAAAGTCTGACCTTTAACCGACTAACCACCCAGCCCCACCTCCCAAGGTGTGGGCTTTTTCTAAGCAGAAACTGTCAAGGAGACTAGGTCACAATCTTAGTACTTCTATTCACTTGCTGAGCTAATTTGGACAAGTTGCTTAACTTTAATTGCTTAACTAAAACTTTTAGTTTTCTTATATATGAAATGCATATAAAATGGTTATCTCATACAGCTTTTGAGGGAATTAAATTATAATAACTAAATGTAATGTATATTAATGAACATACATTACATTTTATTACTAGGTGTGTGATCGTGGACAAATCATCTTCTCAAGATTCTTCCTCATCTACAGATGGGAGGTACAGTGTTATGAAAAGAAGTAATATGAACATCTGTAAATTATCCAGTGTTAGCTGTGTTTGAAAGCATGCATATTCCATAATACTTGGAAAAGCATATACAGTACTCCCCTATCGAGTACTTGTAACAGCATATACACTCAACGACGACGACACCTACAACAATAAAAGACATCTTTACAAGATAATCTCTCCAGTCCTCAGCAGCAAAAAAAAAAAAAAAGACAGCTTTCCTAAACAATTCTCTCTAGTCCCAGCTCCAGGCAGGTGGACACAGAGGCTGGCAGCCACGAACGCAGTGTCACCTGGAAGTTGTAGTTCTGAGTTAAAGGCCGGCTCCACAGAACGGCTAAGAGTGAGACTTCATCTCCCAAGAGACACCTCGCCGCACCACATGGCACGCTGGGAGATGGAGTACCAGCCCGCCGGGAAATGGGCGGCAGGACTCCAACTCCCAGACTCCTCCGCTTCTCGGGCCACCGGCAGTAACATGGAGACTGAGAGGGAGAGGTCAGGCACACTGGCTTAACAGGTGCGAGTGGGGGCCGCTTTGAGTAGCCCCAGGCCCAGCCCAGGTCAGGGCTTTTCTACAACCCCCGAGCTCATTTCCTCCTGATTCCCAGCACATTTGTTGAGGAATCCGAAATAATAAAGCAGTAAGTTTGCAAGTGGCAGACTTTCACAAGCAAGACCTAAGCTTTCGGTTGCAGCCAGCAGCATCCTTGGGCCACTAAGGCAGAGATCATTAAGCTTTTTTTCCCCAAATAAAGCACTGTGAGTGACTGATCCAAGGTCATAGAACAGAAGAATTTTATCCTAGAGAGGACCCTCCCAACCCAGTTCCACTAACAAGCCTCCCCTCACCCCCCCCCACGTATATACGTTTTAATATAAAAACTGCATTAATCCACAAAACAGTCCAAACAATTCCTCCTGAGTTCCCCCACCATAAAGAAGTCAGTGCTTTGAGTCTTTAAAATATCAAATGGAAGATTCCGTCCCAAAACACGGCCTTCCATCTACCTACTTGGCGCCTTTCTTGGGCACATGTTCAGCCCCCTCCCTTTGCGGATCCCAAACCTGGGTGATTAACAACAGTTCTCCTAGGGCAGCGATTTCTGCTCCTTGCCTATGACCTTGGAAACCCCTCCAAAAGCGGCTAGTGCTCATTACACCACCAGGTCTGGGTGCTAGGGCGTCCCTGGAACCGCTGGCGTGGCCCCGTGTCTTAGTTTACCCCTTTGTGCAGCGAATGAGGGGCGGGTTAGGGTTAGGGCTGGTGCTCAGAATGGGGCCTGAAAAGGTTCAAGGGGGAGGAGCGTCCTCCGGACAGGCAACCTCCCCTGCCTCAAGGAGCTGCGCGAGCCAGAACCCGTCCCACGGGACTGCGGGAGTAAGGACCAGACGCGCGTGGAAGCCCAGACCCGCACCCCAGAAACACTCTTCGACTGGGGCTTGCCCCCTGCCTGCCCCTACCTTCCAAGATCTTGGCAGCTGGGAAGTGAAAGGCAGAGGGAGGGAGCGCGGGGCAGGAGCGGCGCCTGGGCGTGAGCCCACTGGGGTGGCCACCTGAGGGACCTGGGAACAGGAGGGCAAAAAGTCCCGACACTAGACGGAGCGGTGAGGGCACTACAATTCCCAGACGGCGCCGCGGCGGGGGCGGGACCTAAGATGGCCGCTGACCTGGACAGAAGAAAGGGCCAATAGGCGTAACGTACGAGCCTACACTGGGCCAATCAGAAGCCAGAATGTCAGTAACTCTGATTCTGGGGGAATCATTGTTGTTTTAAAGACAGCAACTGAGCTGAGAATAGCCTTGGAAAGGGATTTTTGGAATAATCTGCACAATCTTTTTTTTTCCCCCCCAAGTCGCAAAATAAATGAGTTTCTTCAGGCTATTCTGCTTTCTTCCTCCTACTTCCTCCCAAATGTGTTGAACTCCCCACCCCCCCACCCCCCTGGGCTGGATTTTCTTTCACTTCCTCTACTCACTCTGGATCGCTCTTGATTCCTTAAACCTTCTGTTCTTCATGTTTCTCTCATCACACAGGCTCGCAGACCCTTTCTTGATCCAGTTTACAACTACACTCCGTCTTGCCTGAAATCCTAACCAAAATTGCACCGCAAATTGTCCCTTCCTTTCTACCTTTTCTGTGCTGTTTTTCTACTTAGCACTTTTCCTTACCAGCACTGTGTGAAATGCATTTATCTTTTATAGCGTCTTGTCCTCTTTAATGGAAAATCTAAGCAGATGAGGATTTTTGTTCTGCTCACTGCAATATTTCTAGCACCTAGAAGTATGTATAGAAGTTACTCAGTAAATATACTTTGAGCAATTAAATGAAATCTAGAGTAGTCTTTATTTTCTGTTCTCCCTGTCTTCGGTGCAGATTAATTAAATCCATCTCTGACCACCATGGGGCTCTTGTGCTTGCTCCCTTTTCAAACTCAAAAATCATTCTCTCAATGTAGGCTAAGATGCTGGAGAAATCACTGAGTCAGATGCAATTCCTAACTTCAACTTGTCCCTGGTCTAGAGAAATATGAGAAGTAAAGTTAATTTTGGAATAAATGGAATTGCAAATTGCTTAACAGCTTAATAATTGCACAAGGTCATGCAGCTCATGTACAGGGACTAGAATCTTGTCCTACAGACTCTCGATATTATACACTATGCTCCTTATGCCAACCTCCCTTATACAGGACTACCTACTTCTTTTCTCTTTCCTCCCATTTCAAGTGCCAAGGAAGAACATATATTTGCCAGTCATCTTTCACATTTAAGGAAAAACAAAGAGCAATTACATGTGGACAAACACCAAAATATGTCCCTTCTCTGCTTTCTCTGACACCATTTCCTTTTTTTTCCTCACTTTTTTCTTTGGCCTGCTTCATTACATGCAGGTGATTATACCAAGTCTTAGATCTCTCATCCTCTCTGATGTTTGAACCCATGGAGAGTAGCGAGGTGTCCTACAAAATGTCCTGGTGTGAAACACTGATGTCCTATGAAGCTTGGCTCTCAGAGAATGTCACTGTGGATTATGGTCAATTTACAGGTCATCACACAGACACCAGGGCCACATAGAATATTAGAGAATTGTGAATAACTAGATGAAATTGAAAACACACAGATGAAACAGAAATGTGATCAATATGTATACAGACTAATTTTGTTCAGAGAAATTAAAGTCTCTGTTCAGGCTTCCTAGCCTAATCTTCTGTCAGTTTGGGGTTGTTTGCTATGATACAACAGTTCCTTCTAGCTTTTATGAGCACAGACTCAGCTCAGCAGTACCAGCTTTACTCAGGCTGACTGGCATGAGAGATTTCAACACATGTGTCAGCAGCCAGACTAAATGTGGAAAGAATCATTGAACCATATGAAAATGGAAAGCTCAACAACTAGACTCTTCTGAGAAAGTATCAACCTATAATCACTACATCTTCTACTTAGCAATCAAAAGGCAAATGTCATGAATATACTCAGGATTTAAACAGTGGTATCTGATGATTATGAAACCATTGTTAGGCACCCCAGTGTGAACATATATGTATTACTTCAACTGTGAGCTATGCTGTTTGCTGGGCTCAAGGTCAGCCATGACCTTCACTAATATATGCATACAAAAAAACATTAACACATGGCACTTGCTGTGGACCCAGGACATCCAAATGGGGGGGTGGGGGGGTGACTGTCTGATCGGCAACTTGATTAACAATCACCAGGAGATAGGATCTTAGCTTGAGTTCTCCCAGAAGTATATCCTGAGACAGGTATTCAAGTGCAAGTCAGTAATTGCAGGAAACACGAGTAGAATAGAAAAGTGAAATAGGGAAGGGAAGGGAAGACAAAAAAGCATGTTACTACAAAGGGTGATTGAGCTTAATCCTCCTGAGGAACTATAGGAAACAATGTGGAACACATGCCATAGACTGAGCTATCCCACCAAAGGGACAAAAGAACTGGGTTGTTTAGATACTAACTCCCCTCAGTCTGTAATTGGGGGCTGTTTTCAGGGGAAGTTAAGTCCCTGGCTCTTTGGGCATGCTATATGAGAGGGCAGAGCTGCCTCAGTGTCCAGAGAAAGCCAGAGATACAGGTGCTGCCCTTCAAGTCAGGCTGATGTACCCTGAAATGGTGAGGGAATAGGGGATACTGGCCGGGCACTGAGAGGATCTGCTACAGGTGGCTTTGTGCCACCATAAGCTCATATTGCTGACACTAGCAGAAGAAGAATAATTCAAAACTTAAATACATACCAAAAACAAAACAAAAAGCAACCTATCACCTTGTATATTTCATCATGTGAACAATTAAGATAGACAGTACTTTCTAAATTCTCTCTCTCTCTCTCTCTCTCACACACACACACACCCCAGAATCTAGAGCAATAAAAACCTCTCACACTGGGACCTCTATGGGGACTTGAGGCTTCAGTGGGTTTAGTAGAAAGGGGAGGAAGAAGAAAAGAGGAAAAGGAAATTTAAAGAATATTCCTGAAGACAGTATGTTATTCATTTTGAGATATTGCAGAAACACAAATAAAGGGCTTGGGATCTTTGGGAAATTAACACTAATGTTAGACTGTGGTCCTTAGACCTAGAAGACAGCTTTGTGGAAGACCTCTATGCATGGCCATTGGAGCACTTCCTCATAGCAAATAACTTTCCTTGAAGTTACAGTCACCATTCAGTCACCATTTATTTGTCTTTCTGTTTATCATCGATCTCCCCCAAATAAACTGTAAGCTCCCTGCAGGCACGAACTTTGTTTATGTCTTACTCAATAGTAGACACTCAATAAATACAAAGCAAATAGGAGAAGTACTAAAAGGGCCCAACATTGTACCACTCATTATATTGAGCTAAGCCATGAAGTAAAGAGACAATAGTGACCCAATAATAAGTCCCTATTATCCCAAAGCTTGAGACCAACCGAACACGTGGAAAGCCTGGTGGTCACATACTCTTCTACTTAAGTCAAACACTCCTCCCAACAGCGTCCTCTTCAAGCACACAGGACCCACAAGAAAATCTTTACCATGGAAATAGAATTTCAAAACTAGAAAGGTATTTGAGGTCAAAGAGTTCAACTCTCTGCATAATTCATCTCAGCCGTATGTTATAGGTCATAATCCAGAGCTTGGGGGATATTTGGAAAAATCATCTCTAATAAGAAAATACTGTATTGAAAAAAAAAATGATGCATTGCTTCTGTAATACAAAGCATACCAAGGTTGGGAAACTCAGCTGTACCCAGATGCTCACGTCTCCTTCACAAATTTCTCAGCCCATAATCATTTAGCTTTTTGGCTGTTATTGGAGAAATCTGGTTGTTAATAAGAACCATCTTCTGATGTGATGAAAATTCTCTACATTTTTCCCATCTTTTTTTACTCTCACCACTTATTTATCCCTTTGTTGTTCTGTGTTAAATATATTCCTTGGGTGGATTTGTTCATCAGATATTTAGAGATCGGTCTATTCCCTATAGTTAGCGAACATATGCATGCTGTCTTCTTTTAACTATGCCTCATAAATAATCACACTTAATCCTTCTTACTGCCATCTTTTGCAATCATCTTCCAGTTACCTAGAACATAAGGTGCATAAAACTAAGCCCGGCGTCCAAGCTGTGATCTCACTAGGGTGGCTCAAAGATAAGCTATGATTTTTCCTCACTCTCTTTCAAGAAATTATGCCTCTAAACGCATTATGCCTGCTTTCACTGCAGCTTTAAAGACATTCCATCATTCTTGGCGGGGGGTGGGGGGAGGAGGAACCCTTTTCAAAAGCATTGCCTAAAAATTAAAAAGTATGTTTCTTTCATAGAGGACTTAGTGCAGGATAGGATGCAGCTTCAGCTCAGTTTTTCATGTATTGGGGGTTCCCCTGAGCCAGCTACTGTGTGATGGGCTGAGACTCACCAGTGAATCAGACACAGACCCTGATATTTCACTAGAACAGAGACCATAAGCAAATAAACTGGTGAAAAAATCTACGTGATGCTTTAGAAGTCAATGCCAGAATGAGTCGATTCTACCCTACAGTGGAGGAGAAGAGGAGTTCTAGACAGACGCAACAGCATGTGGAAAGTGCCAGAACCCAGACAAGGTAGAGTCATCAGTCCACAACCCAAAATGGAAGTAGGACAGTGGGGAAAGGGGTTGGAGGAGTCCCAAGAGCCAGTTCATGATGATTTTACAAGCACACTTCTTAGTTTGCCAAAGGACAATTGAGAGCCTTGTAACTATCAAATGAATTTCTCAACGGTGAGGCAAATAGAAAAATGCATTCAACAAATATTTATTGAGCACCTACCATATACCAGGCATGGTTCTAGTTTCTAGGGGATGCTACAGTAAATACGTCATAAAAAAAACCTACCTTCTAGGGGCTAGAAGATGACGGGTAGTCTTCTGTTGGCTAGGATGGTCAGGATGGCCTCTTTGAAGAGATATCATTTGAATAAAGATCTCAGTGAAGTTGTGGGGGCTTCGGTGAACTGAGAAAATCTATGGAAGAATGTTCCAGAGAGAGGGAACAGTACATGCGAAGTCCTTAAAATAAGAACAGGCTTGGCATGGTGGAAGAATAGCAAGGAAGTCCATGTGACTGGAGAAGGGTCAATGAGAGGAAAAGTCATGCAAGAGGAGGTGAGAGGTAATCAGAGGTCAGAGCATGTAGGCCACAGTAAATCTTAAGGGAAAATGATAAGCTATTCCATAAATGTACTTGCCAGATGGTGTGTATAGTATGATCTATTTGTGTAATCATTAAAGGATTGTGTTACACATGTAATTATCAAGGTCCATAATTACTCATCCAAAACTTTTGGGACAGGTGTGTTTTGGAAATTAATCTTACTGTTTTCAGAAAAGGTAATATATTGGGGCACCTGGGTGGCTCAGTCACCTAAGCATCAGACTTCGGCTCAGGTCATGATCTCACAGTTTGTGGGTTCAAGCCCCGTGTCCAGCTCTGTGCTGACAGGTCAGAGCCTGGACCCTGCTTTGGATTCTATGTCTCCCTCTCTCTGCCCCTCCCCTGCTCACGCTCTGTGTGTGTGTCTCTCTCAAAAAATGAATAAACATTAAAAAAAAAAAAAAGAAAAGGTAATATATGTGCCTATATTATAACCCTAGTGTCTAACACTCCTGCAAACGTTTCCAGACAGCACCCTGTCTGTCATTAAACATTGATATTTGTGCAAGAAAACATACATGGGATCATCAAACACTATAAACAGCCCTATCAGGCCAGCCTTTCAGTTTTCAAACCTTTTTGGATTTCGACATTGCAAATGGGAGATTGTGCACCTATACTTGCACCTGTGGTACAAATTGGGTGCATCAAAATGATTGAGAACAATGGTTGGGGAAACGAGATGACATGGCCGGCAAGAGTATCTTTTATTCAACTTTATGCAGTTCTGAACTTCTGAACAATATTTTTTTTTTGCCATATATTAGTTACAGCATTGAAATAACACTAGTTTAAATTTAAAAATAAAATATGTGTGGATTCTAACGATTTTATTCTTGTAGTCTTTGGGTGCTCAACAAGATGGATGGTATTAAGAGAAAATATTTTAAGCAATAAAATAATGGAAAAGATTTTGAATATGCATCACAAAATTGCTTCTGAGTTTGAGTGCTTTAGCCATGACATTGGACTTTTTCTGTGTCCTCTGTATGCTTTTCAGATTTTTGTTTTTTAAATATCTTTTGTAGATTGGAGAGAGTCATGGTATCGAGATGACTTTTTTAAGGAATAGGAAAATTCTTTTTTAAAATTCAGTATAAAATGTATTTTTTACATTTATGGTAAATCATATTCCATAATGTTTCAGAAAACTTCTTCTGTTTCCTTATAGAACACAGTCCATTCTCTGGACTTATGGTTGTTTCTGTTTTGTTTCATTTTGTTTTTAAAGCGAATGTGTGGGGTTTTTGTCTGTTTTGATAACAGGATGTCATGCTTGTGATAAATACTTGCCTGAAAGAGATTTATAATGTACAAGCCCCTAAAATATTTAGACATTCTAAAATTGTAATTTGCAACCTCCCTATTTCCTACCACTTTCCCCCAACAAAAATTCGGAGAGATGTATTTAACAGATGCCGTGTTCTGTGGGTGAATGTTATTGGCTATGTGGCTGAAAACTGTAATTAGCCATGCCTCACTGATTCATACATGAATCGTTTTGAGGTTTATTATTCCACCAGAATGCTAATGAACATGAATACAAAATACTCTGAAAGATTTTCTTTTTATCTCAATAAAGTACATATGGTGAGGGAAAAATAATCATTTAAATAATTAATGAAAAAATACTTCATTTATAACTAGATCCTTGATTTTCTTCAGTAGTAAATAAGACTGTCTAATTTATGGGAGCCTCTTGTCCATGAAGCAAACAGTGACTTTAAACACACATCAATTAATAAAGGCTTACGACCCCTACCAGGTAAATTTTAATAAAACCCAGGCATGCTAACTTTTCTGACCTTTGCTCTAGTTTCCAGCTAAGAAACGAACTGGCGAAGATGCTCCCATGTGTTTGAAACCAGAATGGGCATGACACCGACATTAACAGTTCAGGTGCCATTTATGAGTAGTGTTCTCTTATGAACCTAGTTGGAAATAAAAGTAATTTAGGGGAAATGATATTTCAGCGCTGCCTTAATCTAGCACGGATTTTCTTCCTGAGAAAATTAAACCAAACACAAACTGGAAGTATGACTTAACTGGGCCGGCTTCTGCACTTAGGGTCGCAAAAGCATACTGTAAATGGAAATCAGATTGCTTGAGAATCCAAGAACAAACTCTACTTTTGACCTTTAGAAAGCTCATGATGTATATGCCCACAAAATAAACAAAATAATTTCAAAGTAAATTCGTTGAGTGCACCTGACCTTTGAAACAGAGCAGATGATGTTAATCAGATTTGTACAACTTTAATCTAGCTCAGCCTCCATCGCTCCATGTAGTTTTTAAATATCAAAAAGAAGAGTCTCACAATAGGGAATCTTTCAAATCGGAATAGACTTAGAAATGGAACAGAATGTATGACCTTGCCCCAAACAATGAAGTATAACTCGGACATGTAAGCAAGTGACCATTATGACTATAACCCAATATACGTGCTCCTGAGGAAAAGTGACTTTTTTCAAAATATTAACTTGAGCACATTGTAGGCAACTTCTCAATATTACAGTCAAATATGGTTTGAGACTTGATACAGTGTAAGACCCCTTGGAGGAAACTTTGAGTTGCAAATGAGCTGCATATTATAAAAAGGTGTTCCAACTGACCAGTGCATCTGTTTTTATCCAGCTACTACATTTCCACAGCAGTTTGGACTTTGAACATTTGAGCCATGGCCTTTTTAGAATAGCCTGTTAAGTAACTTGGTAGGCACATGCTTTTCTCTTCAGCATCACCTCCTTTGGGTAAGCAACCCCGACCCCATCCCACAGTAATTCTTCTCAATCTGAATGGCTCTGATGGAACTGACCACATTTGTTCCTTCCAGCAAAGGGTAACATGATGAGTCCTGTGTGGAGGGGCACAGAGGGTAGTTCACAGAAAACAAGCTGGACCGAAGCAGTCCAAGCCACTTGGCCACATGATTGTTTCAGGGATGGGCATGCACCCCAAGCTGAGCCATTCTCTTCGGGTGTTCTATGAGAGAGACCAAAGGAGGTGGGCCTTCCTTTTCTATGATAACAAGCTATAATGGTAGCTATGTGGGGCTGCTGGCTACCCTGCCCACCTAGGAATTAGGTCAAACAGGGGCAAGCAGGGCTAGGAGATGAAAAGAGGAAACGTCCCAGCAGGCATTGCATCACAGAATTCAATTTTGCCTAAAGCCACCCTTTAGATTTGCCAGTTCAATGAGCCTTTTCTTAAATAAGTTCCTTTGAATTAGGGTTTTGCTTTGTTACTTGCAGCCAAAAGAACCATGGCTAATTCATAAAGTTCAGTTGAGAGATACACTCTTAAACTACCCAGAATAGGAAAGTGAAATGAAAAGGCTAATATTCTCCTATTCTCAGAACGAGAGCCACACCAGCCTCTGCCCTACCCTGCACCAAAACTATGTATGAAGCACACTCGGTCATTTGAGGGCCTGGAGATGCTTAGCCTGGAAAAGAGAAGGCAGGATATGCCTGCTGGGCTCAACCCTGGGAAGGTCTCTTTTGTGAAAAAGGGGTAGGATTCGTTCTGCAGAGTTAAAACTCAGACCAACAAGTGCTTGTCACTCAGGGAACTGTCCTACACAATGTGATAGATAACTTTTCTGACAATGAAAGCCATCCTAGCAAGCATCCTGTGACCCTCTACCAGCAACCCCACTTCTGCTGAGTGGGAGGTTAGATGAAATGACATCTCAGATGCCATCCAACTCTGTGATTCCCTGATTCAATCAAAGTACCGTCATGATGATGATATTTGTAATTTATCATAAATCACCTCACCCTTTCAACAAATCACAAATCAATACAAATCAATCATATAAAAGGAGGCACAGAGGATGGGAAGTGTCAGAAAAGATTTCCTAGAGCATATAACACTTGCACTGTTTTGACTATAAATGCAACTTGGTC
The DNA here is from genome assembly GCF_003009895.1 of Hyaena hyaena. Classification (NCBI taxonomy): domain Eukaryota; kingdom Metazoa; phylum Chordata; class Mammalia; order Carnivora; family Hyaenidae; genus Hyaena; species Hyaena hyaena. The sequence continues at coordinate 1,149,905 of NW_024081173.1, forward strand.
TATACAACACCATGTGTAACAACACTGCATTCAACTCTAATTCTTTTTTTAACGTGTGTGTGTGTGTGTGTGTGTGTGTGTGTGTGTTGTTGTTGTTGTTGTTTGACTGAGAGAGAGAGCATGAGCAGGAGGAGAGAGGGGAGCAGAGGATATGAAATGGGCTCTGTGCTGATAGCACGGAGTTTCAAAATCATAAACCACGAGATCATGACCTGAGCCAAAGTCGGACGCTTAACTGACTGAGGCACCCATCAACTCTAATTCTTTAAAAAGAAAACTATTTTCCCTATAATATCTTTAAATGATATCTTTAAAAATATGTAAATACATATATAATGACAATACAATAAAGTGTACTATAAGCAAATAAACATTTTATCCCTCTCAAGTGCATTTATAGGCACATAACTAAGAAGCATTAACATAGCAGTGTATACCAGACACTCTAAGCCGATGAATGTGAGCCCTCCGTTACTGCACACCATCATTGACCTCTACGTTGAGAGTGTTCTATACAACAGTTGACCCTTGAGCCCCGCAGGGGATAGGTGCACCAACCCCCTGTACAGTCAAAAATCCAGGTAAGCCTGTCTTCCCAAAAACTTAACAACTAATAACCTACTGTTGACTGGCAGCTTTACCAATAACACAGAAAAGCAAATTAACACACATTTTGCATGTTCTATGTTTTATATACTGCATTCCTACAATAAACTAAGTGAGAGAAAAGAAAATGTTATTAAGAGAACTGTAAGGATGAGAAAATACAATTACAGTACTGTGCTGTTTTTTTTTTTTTAATGATTTATTTATTTCTAGGAGAGAGAGAGACAGCATGAGCAGGGGAGGGTCAGAGAGAGAGAGAGAGGGAGATACAGAATCTGAAACAGGCTCCAGGCTCTGAGCTGGCAGTCAGCACAGAGCCCGACGCGGGGCTCGAACCCACGAACCGCGAGCTCATGACCTAAGCGAAAGTCGGACGCTTAACCGACTAAGCCACCCAGGCGCCCCAGTACTGTGCTGTTTTTATCTAGAAAAAAATCTGTGTGTAAGCGGACCCATGCAGTTCAAATTTATGTTGCTCGACGGTCAACTGTACATGTTTTTGCTTCTCTTTATGCCATTATTTTGAGTACTGGCAATTTATTTTGTGTCCTCAAAAGCATTTTTGACACACATGCTAAATTAACAATGCATAACAAAGTGACAGCACTATGCTAGACACTCAGCTGCAAGTTTTCAGAAGTTCGGGGTGCCTCCAAGAAGTGTTCGAGAAGACAGAGTGGGGCAAACAGAGACTGAAAGATCTCTTCTGGCATCATGAAGAGTAGCATAAACCCCACTGCAGCCAGGGAGAAGCAATGAAAGTTGTATAGAACCTACTTGGAAGAAATTATTGTCAGAAGGCACATCATGATAGAGTTTTCCAGAAAGTAGAAGCGTAGTTGCCATGTGAAAGACAGAACGCATGTCCATGGGGATGGTGGTAAGAAGACCCAGGATAGGGTTGTTCATGAGAGCACTTCCATTTTTAGGAATGGAACACCCCATCCATCTCTTACCTTCTCTCTAAACAGACTCTGTGAGCACTGCCGGCCAAGAGGGATAAGTATTCAAGACTGAGAAACATGCACGTAAAGGAAAATAATTGAAAAACATGGCACTGTGGAGAACTGTTAATAGTTTTATGTTAATAGAGAGGAAATTTTTAAAAATGAGACTGCAAATGTAGGCAAAAGTCATATAAGGAAAGCGCCGATGAAACATTCTGTACATGTAGGACCTGACCTGTTAAGCAATGGGGAGCAAATGACTGGCATTAGCAGGCAAGTGATATAATCAAATTTGAATTTTAGAGAAAAATCTCTCTAGAAGCACTGTGGAGGTTTGATTAGCACTGGATATAACTCCAAGAAGATCAGTGAGGAGGTCACTGTTAGCAATTAGATAATTTTTTCTGGCCTATCAAATTACTAAATTGAAACAGAAGAAGTAGCAGTATCAGCAGCAGCAATAGTAGTAGTAGTAGTAGTAGTAGTAGTAGTAGTAGTAGTAATACACATTCCCATGGTACAATAAATGAGTAAATTTCCTCAAAACTCTTTGCAATATGTAAATCAAGTTGAGCTTTAGAAACGTCAATACAGGAAGGAATTCATGACTTTTGACCCAATGATCCTATTTCCAGGAATCTACACTAAGAGAATAGAGATGTAGACAGGTATTTGCTCAGTGATATTCCTTCCCACAACCTTGTTTCTAAACAATTAGAAACCATTTTAATGTTCGGCAACAAAAAAAGTAATGGTTAAATAAGTGAAATATGCCACTGTCATTTAAAATGTTTCTAAAAATATTCAATGACATGGAAAGTTGCCCAAGAAATAATGTGAAATGGAAAAGCACAACACGAATTCAAACATACAGCAGGTGCTCAGTCTTCACAAAGGTGCATTCAAAAACTGGGAACTACATAACAACATAATTGCTGCCTATCCCCAAGTGGTGGAGATGTTGGTAATTTTTATTTTCATCTTTCTATCTTTCTGTATTTTTTATTTACTATTATGAACATGTATTATTCTTGTGAACAAGGATTAAGTTGAATCATCTGAAATTGCCTGCTGTGGACTGAATCTTGTCATCAAAATTCATCTGTTAAAGCCCTAACACTCAAGGTAATGATATTTGGAAACCAGACCTTTGAGGGATAATTAAGTTTAGATGAAATCATGGGGATGGGGCTCTCATGATGGGATTAGTACTCTTGTAAGAAGAGGAAGCGACAGGAGAACATTCTCTCTCACTTTTTCTCTTTCTCTCCTTCTCCTTCTCCTTCTCCTTCTCCTTCTCCTTCTCCTTCTCCTTCTTCTTCTCCTTCTTCTTCTTCTTCTTCTACTCTCTCTCTCTCTCTATGTGCCCAAAGAAGGGGCCACATGAGTACAGCAAGATGCTGGCTATCTATAAGCTAGGAAGAGATTCTTATCAGAACCCGACCATTCTAGCATCCGATCACGAACTTCTACCTACCAGAACTGTGAGAAAATAAGTCTCTGAGGTTTAAGCCACCTAGTGTATGGTATTTTGGTTATAGTAGCCCAAGTTGACTAATATGCTGCCAAACGGAGTCCAAAACTGACAAGTCCATAAAATTCAACCTTCTTAAAAGAGAAATAAAACAAGAGACTATCATTAAAACTGTCCTTGCAATGGATGCTAAGGACTAGAACTAAAGCAATAACAATAAGGCTGAAAGTGGCAAAAGATATTAAGATAGTAGGCTTTATAACATATTGATTAATAGGATAGTATTCCTAAATAGCAGAGAGCATCTAGAAAATGAGTCCAAAGTTTTTACACTAAGAAACTGGGTAATGGCAATGGTACTATTCAAGAAAAAACCTATTCAGGAAAACCTCTTTGGGAGCTAGCCTCTTAGATGGACTCCAATAATCCCCACCTCCCGGTATTCACAGCCTTGAGTACTGCTCTCCTCATTGCACAAGCTGGTCAGGAAACTACCTCATGTGTAATCCTGCAGAAACGATGGTTCATCACATCAGAGATGAGCACTCTGGATGAAGCCAGCTGCCATGTTGTGAGGGCACTCAGAAAGCCTATGGAGAGGTCTACATGTGGAGGAACTGAGGCACGCAGCCAATAGCCAACAAGGAACTGAGGTCTGACAATGGCTATACAAGAGAGTTGGGAGGCAGCTCCTCCAGCCCCAGTCAAGCCTTCAATTGACTGCAACCCCAGCTAGCATTTGACTGTAACCTCATGAGGCACCCTGAGCCAAACCACCCTCCTAAACTGTGCCTGGACTCCTGCCCCCCCCCCCAAATTGTGAGATAATAAAGCTTACTATTAAAAGCTGCTAACATTTTGAAGTAATTTGTTACATCACAACAGATAACTAATATAACCAGTGTTGATTAATTTGCTCATCTAAAGAACTGAATGTTCCTTGAGGACAGGAATCACGTCTTAAGATTTCAAGCCTCTTGTTGCAAGTAGCTCAGAGTCTATGTTCATTAAATACATTGCAAGCTAGAAAAGTAGAAAGGAGACTGGAAAGGCTGACAAAGTAGTTTGGGCACCTCCTGGTGGGGACCCACTAACGAGTCATAAGATATAACCATTCAAGATAAGGATTTGTTTGAAAAGAAATGTGGGGAATGACTTTAGTGCCTGATACTTCTTTAAGGACTTATATTGCGTGTAAGAGTACTTTAATAACCTCGTGTGTGCTTTAGAAGCCCACAATCCCAAATGACTCCAAATTGTAGCCTTCTAAACCTGTAACTTATTTTCTTTTATAGAACAAACTTTAGAAAGTGTGGGCCTAAAATTTTTTTAACTACTGAAAGGTGTAGCAAGATATCTTTCTCCAAAATCATTTCAGTACTTTAGGTAATTTGTAGCCAACAATTTTCTGCCAGCTTTCCTTTTTACTCTGGACTATTGTTGACCTTGATTTAAAGCCCAGAGTTAGTGAAATTCAAATTTTTATAGGATATTTCACAGATTATAGGATGCAACAGTCGATTCAAGACAGCTGTATCTTTTGCACTGCATCCATAACTATTCTTTATTGTTCTATAAACAATTGGTTGGTCCCATTAATGCTTGGACACATGTTAAAACCAAAGAGAGACAGAATGTAATGCATTAAATGTTTGTGTTCCCCCAAAATTTATATGCTGAAATCCTAACTCCCAATGTTATTAGGAAGTGGGGCCACTGGGAGATAATTAGGTCATGAGGGTACAGCCTTCATGAATGCAATTAGTGCCCTCATGTAAGGAACTCTAGAGACCTCTCTAGCCTTCCCTTTCTGTCATGTAAGGATACAAAAATGTCGGCACCCTAATCTTGGACTTGTAGCCCCCAGAACTGTGTGATATAAATTTTTGTTATTCATAAGCCACCTTTTTTGTGGTCCTTTGTTATAGCAGCCTGAGCTAAGATATAGAAGAGGTCATCAAGAAAATCGGTCCATTTACACTGAGCATACAGACAATGATATCTGATATCTATTTAGTGTGTTACTGAGAGAATCCCATAAATATACACAAACACACACACATACACATCCCGGGTTTTATAAAGCCAACTCACACTCTTTTCATCCTAGGTCTCGGTGAAAAATAGAAGGAGTTTGCAAATATCTGGAAAACGCTGTATGCCTGGTGAGAATGAAACAGAAGAGTCTGGGAGCGCTTATTGACACCTTATTGAGACGTAAGAAAAGGAAATCCTACATTCTAGCAAATGTAAGCAAAAGTGCACATGAAACATTCACGTCTCTGATAGAAAAACAAAAACTGAGACAGAAGAGTCAGGAAAGCCAAGGAGTGAATCCTTGCTGACCTGAGGAGGGGTAGGATCTTGCAACGCTTTCTCATTTACTATGGAGGCTAGTTTCATCTGACATCCCCTCAACCAGCCAACTCTCTTAGCTCTTGCTCAAAGACTACTTAATTAGGTACAGCAAATAGGAATTTTCCTTCCTGAGCATGACTGGTTTCTCTTTATTTTATACCATTTCATAATTCACTTTGATATTCCTTGTACTACTTCCATATGATTTGCAACTTTCAAACATTGGAAGATAGTTACCATTACCATGTAGATTTCACTTCACTAAATCATAGGCCGTTTTACCACCTTTAAAAAGAAATGGCAGGAACATCTTTGACCTTGTATTTTAACTGTAATTAAGATATCATCTGCAATGTTTTCTTCTTGCAAATCAATAAATAAAATATGAATTGGTGCAACAAATTCATTCATACTGAAAAGCAAATAACAGCCTATGCCTCATCATCCTGCAGCAGGCAAACAGGACTGCTAACTGTGTGACCTTTAGAAAAACACTTGACCTTTCTATGCATCTGCTCCCTAGTCCGTACTAGGATAATAGTTCCTACCCTTAGTCTTGTGAAGACTAACTGAGATTATGTGGCTCTCTCCCAGCAACACAGATAGCATTATGTGTAATATCTCCGAGGCATGAAAAAAATTCTTTTGGCTTCCTTTTTCAAAAATTTTTAAATGTTTATTTAGTTTTGAGAAAGAGAGAGAGCAGAGGGGAGGGGCAGAGGGCAGAGAGAGAGGGAGACACAGAATCTGAAGCAGGCTCCAGGCTCTGAGCTGTCAGCACAGAGCCCGACGCAGGTCTTGAACCCACGAACCGTGAGCTGAAGTCAGATGCTTAACCAACTAAGCTACCCAAGCACCCCTGGGCTTCCTTTTTCAAAAAGAGTTCATACTATTCCATTTGTGCCTCATCACTTACAACAAGCATAAGAGGGTTTTGTTGAATTATTTTTAGATGTTGGATTAGAAGTAGCTACAGCATCCCAAGATGCAACATGGTGAGAGGAGGTGTGCAGGAATGTACGTGTATGTATACATGTGTAAATATGTATATATATATTCCACATTTGCATATATGCAAAACACCAACCACAGCATGTGGTAAAGAAAGATGGAGATATTTATATTACATATATATAAATATACATATTACAAATATACATATAAATACATATTTACATATTTTGTTGTTCTGGCTGGAAGAAGCCACAGTTATTCACACGTACAACCATGGCTAAGAAAAAATATGTGCATTTAAGCTGTCCTTTCCCCTGCTAAAGTGACTATGCAGACAGTTCATTCCCTTGCCTCTTCTCTTTACAAGCTTACTCCCCGCTTCTGGGAGAGAAAGCTTGAGCTGAAAGCAGGTAAGGCAGAAGAATGAAATAAAAGAGCTCAGGCTCTGAAGCCCCTTTGATTTGCCTTTAAGTCCAATCACTGCTACACTTAGCTCCAAAACCTTGGCTAAGTTCCCGAATTTCTCTGAGCTCAGTTTACTCTTCAGCAAAATGGGAATAAAGAGACTGACTAGCCATCTCCACACAGTTGTAAGGGCGATCCAGTGAGATAACCTATGTGCAGCACCCTGTCTACCACACAATAAACACTTAACAAAATAAAACAGTGGTGGTGGTGCTTCTTGCATGAGAAGGGATATAGGCTCTAGCTGCTGCAGTGAATAACAAAGACCAAAACATAACAAAGGTGTAAACAAGAGAGAATTACATTTCTCTTCACTTAGAACAGAAAAGACAGCTCTGTGGTGTCAGGGACCCAGACTGCTTTTATCTCATTATTTTGCAATAGTCAAGTGGTAGCTTCTATCTCTGCGTGCCAGCTGGTTCTTCCAATGTCTGCCATCTTAACCTCCGTCAAAGGAAACGTGGAAAGAGGTTCAGTAGCTATTTGTTCATTTGTTCATTTCTGGCTACATAGTTTTGTATAATAAACCTCAAAACGTAGTGACATAAAACAACAATCATCTTTCACAGTTTCTGTGTCCTGGGCATTCAGAAGTGACACCATCAGGATGGCTCGTCTCTGTCCCACAACATGGGGAGCCTCATCTGGGAAGATTCAAAGGTTGGGGGTGACACAGTGGCTGAGGGCTGAAGCTAAGTCAAAGGCTTTCTGACCCACATATCTGGCAGCTGGTACTAGTTATCAGCTGGAACCCCACTTTGGGTGGTTAGCCAGAGCACTTGGCTCTGTCTTCTCCATGTGGTTGCTTGAGCTTCCTAACTGTGCCATGCTGGATTCTAAGACAGAGAGTAACCCAAAGAAAACCAGGTGGCAGCTTCCTCACCTTTTTATGACCTAGCCTCAGAGGTCAAATAGCGTCACTTCCTACCACACTTTCAACTCTGCACAGATTCAAGAGTGGGGATCATAAACCTTACCTCTCAACGGGAGGAGTGTCAAAGTCACAGTGTACAAGGATCATATGGAGTATGGGACATGGGGCCCCTGGGTGGTTCCGTAGGTTAAGCACCCGACTTTGGCTCGGGTCATGATCTCGTGGTTTGAGAGTTTGAGCCCGACGTCAGGCTCTGTGCTGACAGCTCACAGCCTGGAGCTTGCTTTAGATTCTGTGTCTCCCTCTCTTTCTCTCTGCCCCTCCCCTGCTCACACTGTCTCTCTCAAAAATGAACAAATTTAAAAATAAAAATAAAGATCATATGGGGTGGAAGTTTGTAGTAGTCATTTCAGGGAAAGAAAACTTAACTCAAGCAGCCTGCGATTGATATAGCAACTTTATGGTGATAATTATTTGTGCATTCATACTTTCAAAAGATGTTTTTGTTTGTTTGTTGAGCGCCCACAATATTTGAAGCCCCATTCTAGGTTGTAGGAATACAAACAAGTGGTGAACAAAACCAAGTCCATGCCTTCATGGTAATTACAGTCTAGCCGGGGAGACAGACAATAAACAAATACAGGTATGCTCCACTTTTCAAAAGTTCACGTTACACTGATTCCTTTTTACAAAAGACCTACTTGAGTACATACCTGTTTCCACCAAGCAAAAGAAAGTTGAAGAGGATTTTCACTTAAACTGAAAAAAGACAAAAAGCAAAAATAGTATTCAGTGTGTTGCAGAGAGAACGAGAGCTGTTACTGAGGCAGCACGCACCCCTCACAGCAAGATTGACCTGTCAACCTCCTTCCCCAGGATCGACACTCAGAATCTCAAGGTTGAGTTGCCACCAGAGCTTTGACCTGTGTCCCTGAGCATCTGTGCTTTATCTCCATTTATTCTGTGTATCCATTAGCAAGATGTGTCTTAAACTATTAGAAAAGCCTAAGAGAGATTATTTTGTGGGTCTGGAAACACCCCCAAATTTTTTCATGCAAATTAATGGTAATTGCTTCTCCACTCTACACCATTAAAGGTTATGAAATCTTTCCTAGGAACGCTCTACTTTGGGACAGTGGGAGAAACCTGCATATAATACACCCTTGGGCAGTGAAGAAATTAATGCAGAGGAGTACAGAAAATGACAGCAGGTGAATTTATTTAGGTAGCGAGGTTTTCTTTTTTTTTTTTTTTAAGGACTTTCTGAGGAGGTGATGTCAACAGAGACCTCAGTGGTGAGATGGCTCAGCCATACAAGCTGAGAAAAGAGCATTCGAGGCAGAGGAGATTGCCTGCACAAAGAGCTGAGGAGGAATGTGCTTGGTTCATCCCCTGTGCAGCAATAAACACTTGAGACCAGAGTGTGAAAATTCTGCAGCCGAGAGTCAGTGTCTGCCAACAAGAATTTTAGGCCAACATCGTTAAGTCTGGATTTTATTCAAGGTGGGGTTTTTTTTTGTTTAATATTATCTTTTTCATGTTTGTTTATTTATTTTGAGGGGGGAGGGGCAGAGAGAGAGGGAGAGAGAGAATCCCAAGCAGGCTCCATGCTCTGTACCATGCCTGATGTGGGGCTTGATCTCAGGATCTTGAGATCATGATCTGAACTGAAATCAGGACTAGAGCACTTAATTAAGTGAGCCACACAGGTGCCCCTCAAGGCGGTGTTAAATCAGTAAGAGTGAAGACACCAAGAGATGATAGACAGATGATAGAGAGAGAGAGAGGGAAATGGTAGATGATATTTGTCTAGTTTTTTAAAACCATCTCAATCGCTATGTAAGAAGAAGGCAAGAATGAAAGTAGGGGTTCTTCCCAATAGTCCAGGCAAAAGTTAGGACAATAGCCCTGGAGATGTTGAGAATTACCCAGAAGTGGAATCGGTTGGAAGATAGGGACAACAGGATCCACTTCTGGGCTGGATGTGGTGTGAGAAGGAGAGAAAGTCCCAGAGGATGATTGCTGGGTTTGAGGCCCTGGTTTGCACTGGAAGTCTCCCCAGCACCCCAAAGCTAAAGGTAGTACCATGCAGTGTGGTTCACATGCACAGGTAGAGACTAGAGGTTAAAGCGCAAAGACTGTGACACCCCAGCAATGACCTCAGTCCCTCTCATTCCCACCACGTGTGGGCAGAACCTGCCCCACACCCTGAGGTTTACCTGGCAGGGAGGATTACGTTTCTCAGATGAGGAGAGCAGGAAGCAGGAAGGGACCACCAGTGGGGAAGGTTATTTTTGCAAGTAGCAGTGGCACAAAAGAATTAGGATCTCCCAGCGCAAAGCGCCGTGGAGCCCAGAGGAAATCAGGTCTGCTAATTTTCTCGGAATCATGGCCTTTGCTTCATTTATGCCAGGCACCCAGTGGGCATTCCCTAAACACCATTGACCACAAAAATGATGTTGACTGGGCAGCTCTGCCACTCACTGGACCAATTATTTATGATCGTTCAGCTGATTTCCCACTCTGGTAATAGTCTTCAATTTTACTGCAAACACAATTAGGACACACTAATGCAAATGCTTTAGCACCACAAAAATAGATCTTGCCTCCCACTGGATGCCTTTATGCACTAAATTTGTGGCTAAGAGACCCATTATCAAAGTCCCAGGCAGGGATCCCCTGCCTACAGATGAAGCCAGGGTAGGAAAAGTCAATAGACCCAGTCAATCCTACCCGTGTACGATGGAGTCTACATTTTCCCTCTTAGCAATCTCATCCACTTGTTTCTTACGTAGTATTGTATTATAACTTTCTAATATGTATATTTTTGTCATTTCAAAAATCAAATCTCAATTGATCTGGAATGGCAGGCTTCTCTCTATTTTTGCTTGCTCCCTCGTGCGCCTTCTCAAAGTCAGAGAATTGAATCTCTTTCCCTTTAGAATGCCTATGTTTTTCCTTTCTAGATTTTTCCCTTAGTGTTTATCTCTTCAATATGATTGTGGAATGTTGTCTGTTGGTGTTAAAAAAACAATTGCATCTTAGATCCTATACGTATAACCACTACCCTTCTCCACCAACCCCAACTGATGGAGACCAAAATGAGACAGGTGCAAATGTGAAGTGAATAGGAAGAAGAGAATGGCTTCCCTTTGTGTCACATAGCACCTGCCCACCTCCACTCCAGTCCTCTTCATTTACACATAACCAGGGAAAGCCATTCCCTGATAAAAAAATCCCAGAACATTGCCAAACAGGAAAAGGATTGGGAATTCTCTAAATCATAAAATCCAGGACCAGATGGGAAATCACTGGGGATAACCCAAATACCCTCAATTAGCACAATTAATCAATATTTGATTTATGCTTCTTTGAGAGACACTGAAACTACAGATTTCCTTCCCTACCTTATAGATCTCTCAAACACAGCTTTGCAAAGCCACCCTATGTGCGACAGATAATCTCTGGTCTTTCTCCTGGGATGTCATGGGCTAAGATTTTTCTTCCCCCAGAGCTTCACTTGTCTTCATTTAACGCTCAGTTTTGTTTTTAAGTCAACAATAAAGAAACATCTTGTCTCATTAAATTTTATTTATTAAATATCTGTGAGTGAATAAATAACTTCTTGTTTCTCTAATCTTTCAGACGGAAGGCTTAGTTGTTTTATCAAATTGAGACTCTAGCTCTTACACTCTTCTTACTTTCTTGCTATTAAAGAAGTAACTCATCAGCTCCACTAAGCTCTCATTGCCCTCTAAACCCCAAGTATCATTTCATTTATTAGTGACATGACACAGTAACAGCAAACTATTAGCACGAAGTCCAACATGAGGCTCAAACCCATCAACCATGAGAGATTGTTACAATTTTAAAATATGCCCACAATGTTTTGATATTCCTCCTTAGAGCATGAGCTGGATTTAAGTGCCAACTTTCAACAAGAGAGATATGCAGAAGTGTTTGTGTGTGACTTTCAGGATCAGAGCATGAAAGTCATTGCAGCTTCCATATTTCTCTCTCTAGATCACTTCCTCTGGGGAAACTCAGCTGCCTTGTCATAAAAACACTCAAGCAGACCTTTGGAGATGTCCAAATAACAAGGAACTGAGGCTTTCTACCAATGACGATGTAAATGAACCATCGTGGAAGTGCATCTATCTTCCAGCCTCAGTGAAGCTTTCAAATGACTGCAGCCCTGGCTGATGTGTTCATTAAAATGTCATGAGGGGGGGGCATCTGGGTTCTTTAGTCTGATAAGTGTTAGACTTTGGCTCAGGTCATGATCTCACGGTTCTGTTTATGAGTTCAATACCCATACTGGGTTCTGTGCTGACAACTCAGAGCCTGGAGCCTGCTTCAGATTCTGTGTATGTCTCTCTCTCTCTCTCTCTGTCCCTCCCCCACTCACATTCAGTCTCTCTCTCTCTCAAAAATAAATAAGTATTACAATTTTTTAAAATGTTATGAGAGACCCTCAGCCAGGGCCACTCTGTAAATCTGCTCACTAATCTCCAACCCACAGACCCTGAGAGACAATAAATGTTGGTTGTTTTAAGTTGATATATTTTGGGATAATTTTTTATGCAGCAATAGACAATGAATATACTGATATAGATGTATTATCCTCTTCTCTATTTGAACATACAGTGCTGACTGTTATCCTATACTTACATCTCTGTAAGCCCCTCTAATCATGACAGTTGATTATTGCACAGAATATCTTCATATTTAATAGACTCAAAATTACATCCGGCAACATCTGATTAGCTCAGTCAGAGACTGTACAACTCTTTTTTTTTTTTAATTTTTTTTAAATGTTTTTTATTTATTTCTAGGAGAGACAGAGAGAGACAGTGTGAGCAGGGGAGGGTCAGAGAGAGAGGGAGTCACAGACTGAAACAGGGTCCAGGCTCTGAGCTGGCAGTCAGCACAGAGCCGGACGCGGGGCTCAAACCCACCAACCGCGAGATCATGACCTAAGCGAAAGTCGGACGCTTAACCGACTAAGCCACCCAGGCGCCCCTGGAGACTGTACAACTCTTGATCTCGGGGTTGTGAGTTTGAGCCCCATGTTGGGTGTAGAGACTACTTAAACAAAATCTAAAAAAAAATATCTATCTATCTATCTATCTATCTATCTATCTATATATAGTAATCTGTGTATTTTTCAAAAAACTAAAATATTTTTAAGTTGTTTTTTGAACTTAGTTTATTTATTTATTTATTTATTCATTTAGAGAGAAACCTGAGCATGCTCTAAAGTGTTAGTATAGAGCCCAATGCAGGGCTCAAACCCATGAACCCATGAACCATGGGTTTAAAGTGGAAACTTTTAAACCATGGGTTTAAATATGGAAAATAATTATAATAATAGTTATTACCATTTCTTGACTACTCATATATGTAAAACAATTATATTATATTCACATATTACATACAATAATGTATTATGAACTAAATTATATTCATATATCACATATAATTATATTTATTATATTATAAAATTATTTCACTTTACACTTATAGACTTTGCAATTGACATCTCCTCTCCATTTCTTTTTTTAAATATTTGCCCACTTTATTTTTTAATTAAAAAAAATTTTACTTATTTTGAGAGACAGAGCAGAGGAGAGACAGGGAGAAAGTGAGAGAGAATCCCAGGCAGACTCTGTGCTGTCAGTGCAGAGCCCAGTGTAGGGCTCAAACTCACAAACCATGAAATCATGACCTGAACTGAAACCAAAAGTTAGACACTTAACCAACTGAGCCACCGAGGCGCCCCTCTGTATCCTCATTTTAGGGAGGAGAAAAGTATACCTTGAAGAAGTTGAGTAACTCGTTAATAAATTGTAAAGTTAGAACTCAAAACTATATCTTGGAAGGCTGAATTCTGTGCTTTCTCTGTGTTACCACAAAAAATTCATTTTTAAGAATTTCTACTGGAAAGAAAAATCCAATAAAGATATATGAACCTTGACCTTAAACATGTATCTAATCAACGTATCTCACAATCCTCTAAAACATAGTAATCAAGAACCTGAATTGTTATATTATAGTCTTCATCCTTTTAGGGTTTTTTTTTGCATCCTTGTTAACACATTAGAACATAACAAACTGGTGTGAAAACGATTCATCACAGCTGTGTCCAGAATTTTCCTCCTGTGGTGAAATTCTTTTACATTATAATGACTTTTCTGGTACCTTTGCTTACCAATTTCATTATCTACTACTCTCACATAGGCTATAAAAATCTCAGCAGTTGTTGGGAAAAATTAATTCAAACAACTATACCATTAAAGGTAAGATAATGTTCTATTAAAAAAACCTTCCTCAATTTCTGAAATAAACTATATGAAAATACACTCAATCTCAGCCTCCACAGATTTTTTTTTTCACCATTAAAATTATCTTTCAGATAATTAGGTCAAAATAATGCAAAAAAAATTGAGATTATAGTTAAATTGTTTTCTCAATCTACTATAACTGCTTTTCATATCAAGATTGACAGTCAACAATGGTTTCTTACATCCGCAGGTGAATGAATTTCTCTAATTTTTAACAATGACCCAAAAAGAATTATTTCTGGAGAGTTATTATTGTTTGTTTCTCTAACTTCACCGTTTGTAATTCACTTAAAGACTAACAGGATTTTAAAATTTTTCAACAATGAGTTTCATTGTCTTACACTGTTACTGATAAGATTCTTCACAGTAACAGATTTTTTCCTTTCACATTTTCCATTTGACACTTGAGATTGTTCAGTTTGTTGAAAGACAGAAGGCTTAAGAAACACATTAATATGTTTTTTCTAAAACTGTGGAACTCCTATAGCCTCCTCTTAACATATGCATAATAAAAAGTACATCTGTAATGTTTTTATAAAATAAACATTTTTCCCAATTTAATGTTTAAGCAATTTCTTCTACTGTTTTCACTACTAAAGAACTTAATAACTATAAGATCAAACTGAGAATTATTACATAGTAAATCCCTCTACCTTTATATTTGCAATTGGCCTTTGAAGGACACTCATCATCTAATATTTTGCCATGGACTTATTTATGCAAATGCCTTATTTTCTTTTCTGGGACATTATAATCAGTGAATAACTGGGGCTATTCTTTCAAATGTTTGAATCTTTTTCAGGTCCTTAACTGAACCTCTCAAATTATTTCCCAAGTTAAGATCTTTTGTAGGACTTTAAGCCCTATAGGATTTCAGACACAATACTAACAAAAAAATAATGGCTTTGGTCTCTATGTAAAAATTTTGAAAATTTTCGCTTACTCATCCATTCTTCAAAGGTATCTATGGCAGGTTAAATTACTGGTTTCAATTCTTCATTCTCCTGTAATACAATTATGTGCATAATTTTACATTTCTCTCCCATTTTGAAGGAAACCTACTTCTCTGCCTTGGTGATAGCAGACTAGGTCATTGACATATTTGCTTTGGTCAAGGAAATGTTAATGGAGGCTACGAGTGTGCTTGCATGGGTTGGCTTGCCTCTTACATTCTTGTTATCCATTATGAGAGGAATGTTCTCCAGCTAGCTGCTGGTTCAAACAGGGGTGAGAGAAATGAGGAGTAAATCTGGACCCAATATGTAGATTGTAAACAAGGTCAGCTGATATTACACAAGCACAGCAGAACCATAGCCAACTATAGATCCGTGAGCAAAGCACAATTGAATAATTGCTACTGAAAGACACTGAGATTTAAGGCAATTTGTTACACAGTGTTATCACAGTGATAGCTATCTATTACAGTGTCCTCCCTTTAGTCTGCCTGTCTCTGTTGAAAAAATTAAATGAGCTAATAATACACTTCAAGTACTCAGTAAATATTGGTTGTTGTTATTCTGCTTAGCTCTGCATATGGATATAAACTATGCAAATGACCCTTGAACAACACAGGTTTGACCTGCTCCTACTTATACACAGTTTTTCCCCCATAAATATGGTACAATGTTGTAAATGTATTTTCTCTTCCTTATGACTTTCTTAATAATATTTTTTCCCTCTTGCTTACTTCATTATAAGAATACAGATTATAACACATAAAACATACAAAATATGTGTTAATCAACTGTTTATGGTATCAGTAAGGATTCCAGTCAACAGGCTATTAATAGTTAAGTTACTGGGGAATAAAGTTATCAGGGCACCTGGGTGGCTCAATCAGTTAGGTGTTCGACTTCGGATTTTGGTTCAGGTCATGATCTCAAGGTTTGTGGGTTTGAGCCCCACATCAGGCTCTGCACTGACAGCACGGAGCCTGCTTGGGATTCTGTCTCCCTCTCTCTACCCCTCCCTTATCTGTGTTTCCCCCCACCTCCCTCAAAAAAAGAAAAAAAACTAACCATTTTTTAAAAGTTATATGTGGATTTTCAATTGTGTGGGCATTTGACACCCTAACCCCAAAGTTGTTTGAATGCTAACTGTAAATCAAGACAAACAAGACCCCAAATGTGCAAAAATGTATTTCCAACTATTCTGCCATACTGATAGCATCCACTTGTCATCACAACTGTGCATGGCCCAGTTGATTTCAGAGATATAAGAATTTCATTATAGGAAAATTGGGACGTAGTACAGAAAAAAATCTAAGTCCAACTTCGACCGCTGAGAAGTATCTTTCTTGAAATTCAAAGGCAAGCACGTTTGCAGGGGAAAAAAGAGTTAAAATGTGAGGTACTGATATGACTCATTTAATTATTAATTCAGCTTCAAAAACTACAGACAAAACAACCTTAAGAGTTAATTTCTAATCCCAGCTGTCCATTAAGATTTATCTCTATAGTTAGCATTATTTTCATCAAAAATCGTTGCAAACAACATAAATATATGAGAATAAAGAACTAACTAAGTAAATTTTGATACAAACATGTAGTGAGATGGCATGAAGTCATATAGCTTTCCTGTTATAAAAAAATGTTGCATAATATGAAAGCATGCCCGTTATGTATGGCTTAAGTGAAAAAGAAAAAGTTATAAAATGGTATTTGCAGTTTGCTTTTACATTTTTTAGAACATACACTTAAAATGTGAAAAAAACACTTTCGCTTATGCATTTGTGAGAAATATAAATCAAAACTCCATCAAGAAACACTTTAATGTATTAGATTAGCAAAGACCCGAAGTTCAGTAACACATCATATGGTGAGGGGCTAAGGGAGAAGATAGACTCATCCATCGCTCAGGAGAGCTGCCAGTTAGTACAACTTTTGTGGAGGGTAACTTGGCAATATCTATAAAAACCATAAATGCACATAACCTTTTATGCAGCTCTTCAAATTCTAGAAATGTATCCCCAAATATGCTTCATTGTATGTAAAATCACATATAGAACAGGCGTTATGGGTCTAACTGTCTCATCTTCAAAATCATATGTTAAAGTCCTCAACCCGAGTACCTCAAAACATGACCTTACATGGGGAGAGGGTCTTCACAATATAATCAAGTCATAATGAGATCACTAGGGGGGCCCTCATCCAATATGACTTGTGTCCTTGTATAAAGGGGGAATTTGAACACAGAAGCACATCCATGGAGGGCAGACGACGCAGAAGAGACACAGGGCACAGAGGGACATCGGCAAAGCAGGAAAAGTGGACTGGAACGGATCCTTCCTCACAGCCCTCAGAAGGAACCAATGCTCTCAACACTTCGATTTTAGATTTCTAGCCTCAGAACCGTAAGATAAGGTGTAGAACAGTCGGAATATGAAGCTAACATTTGGTGGGGGGCCAACTAAAAGAACCTACATATAATTGCTTGACTCCACTTAAAATATCTCTGCAAGAAGAAAGAACAGAGAAGAGCGAGAGCCTCTATAAAAAGGAACTGGACAGCCAACATTCTAAAGGAGGGGGATTTTTTGTTTCATCACCATTTCATTTTTTTGAATTTTGCACTATGAGACTGTGTGACTTACTCAGATATAACCCACCAGTATGTATGTGAGTGTATATCCAAATCTTAGAGACATTAACTGAACGGATATAAACATCCAACCTTAGGGCAGAGACATAAGAGGTTATTGTTTTTATCCCTGTCTCCTTTTTGCTTAAAGTACTACCCTTGCAATTAGAAAAAAATCACTGTATGTTAAAAATGTTAGGTCATTCTTAAAATAGAACTGTTCTATTTTGCTTTGCTTCTTACGTGAGATGGTAGCAGGAAGTACATTAAAGAGACTTTAGGAAGAATCTGCCAGCCAGAGGAACAGGGAAAAAAATGCAATATGAAGTAACTTTATGGTTATCTTACATTAACTTCATAATTATTTTCTTTCAACAGGTACAAATGCAACAGCATAATTTAATTCACATGCTCAAAGTATGAATCTCATCATTCATTAGGATGACATTAAGACAAAGCCTACATGGGTCTGCCCTGAGATTTAGTCTGCTGAGAGCGAGTAATAGTCCACCACTATCACTGTGCAGAAGCAAGTGCATGGCTTCATATGTAGAACAGCATTAACCAACTGTATCATATCTGAATGGCTGTCTCTCAGAGGACAGAAATGAAATTGAGGGCAGCTACCTGAGCCCTCATCAGTTTATTAATGAACTAGCAACCTCTTCTATATAACAGATAACACCACAGGGCCAAGCACACTAAAGCCAGCAGTGATACTATTGTACTTGAAGCGAAACAGCTCCTATAGGCATGAGGAAAAAAGCCTTGAATAATGTGAATTTTAATGTTGACTTTGAAAAGATTTCATTTTTCTATAGAATAATCTAGGCCAGCAATAGACCTTTACAGATTTGCTGGTATTAAAGGTCTATAGAAGGAAATTGCTTATAAAAAAAAAAAAAAAAAGGCTGCACAATTTGTATTCTCTTGATTTTACAAAGCAGACAACATATCATTCATGGCCTCATATTTATCTTTAATATGTGGCTATTCAAGAACGAGGTAATTCAAATGGGTTTTTCATTTGTTGGGTTGAAAATAAAATCTTGTCAAACTCAGTAGAGAAGTTGCAGAGCACTAGGTAAGGTTGGTTTTGCATTACAGGTGGATTTAACATCCCCACATCTTGAGTCAGATCCAAATGCTTCTCAGTTCTTCTTCTCCTACAGCAGTTGGGATAAATTTCTTGGCTCTGTTTCAGAAGAGAAAGAATACATTGCTATTTGAGACTGGGCCCGAATGAGAAACACTGGGGCAAAATCACATCTCCGTAATTCCCAGTATTATGAAGAATGTTGAAGTATTTGGATAGTGGATACTCCTAGAAATTACCTTGGGCAACAAGGGGAAGACATTTCTACACACCCACTAGAAACTCTTTGTGATGGTTTAAAACCTGTGTACAACTTTTTTGACACTCCTCCCTTGAGAGATGGGGGTTGGTGTCCCTTCTCTCTGAATCTGGACTGGTCTTAGCAACTTGTAACCACAAGAATGCAGTGGAAAGGATGCTACGTACTTCTGAAGCTAGGTCAGAAAAACCCATGTAGCTTCTGCTTCATTCTCTTGGGATGCTCAAAGCCAAGTGTCATGTAAGGAATCTGACTGCCCTGAGCCCACCATGCTGAAGGTGTCATATGTACAGAGTCAGAGAGACAGGCTAACTGAGCCTCAGCCAACAGTTATCACCAACTGCAGCCATGTGAGAAAGTCATCTTGGAGATCCTGCCCAGCTGTCTATAGCTATAGCCAACACCTGACTCTAACCACATGAGGCACCCCCTAAAAAGAACTGCAAAACTAAGCCTTTCCCTGTTTCTTGACCTACTCGACAGTGAGTAAAATTAATTGCGTATTTTAAGTTACTCAGTTCGGGGACAGTTTGTTACAAGGCAATACTAATCAGAGCACTCCTTTACACAAATTATGAAAAAAAAAATTAGATAACGCTTTAGCCTTTTAATGTCTATAAAACTAGAGTCAGCAACCAGCCATTAGTCCTTAAAAAGCATTTGGTATTTTTCCAACTTGCTTGGATACTTCTGGACTCTCAATATTCCACTAATACTCATCTCTACAGGGTAGACTGGGCTAGAAGACTTTGGGCTGAGACGCCAGCAACTTCAAGAACAATTGTTGGTCTCATTTACCAGCCAATACAATTGATTATTCATGAGACAAATGCTACTTTAGTCAGAAATCGGCCTAGAGGAAGCCTTTGTTCATTGTATGCTCAAGGGTCTCAGAATATTGACCAGGCAGAAATACCTCACTTGGGCACAGACATCATGCTCATGTCTGTTCTTAGCCCTAAACATTTTCATTCCATATCTATATTATTCAAGGTCAGAATAAAGTTTGAGGTGCGTTTTTTTGTATCGGCCCCAACGCACAACCATTTCGAAGGCTAATAACACAGGGCACATCTAGAGCCAGGATTTCTGATAAAACTTAGTTAATGGTCCATGGTTCATCCATATAACTGATTGTTGCAGGACACTTAAAGCCCCAAACCTAAATTTATCCTGCATAAAAGTAGGATGGTTAGATAGATTCAATGAGCTTCAGTTCTCACTTGATTTGCCAATGAAGCTAAAAACTTCCCGAGATGGGTGAGCATTTTCAGTGATAAATGACAAAGCACCTTGACTGCATCCACTTAGATAACCTCCATGTGCATTAGGATGAACTCAGGCAAAACAGACTGACTGGATTTCACAGTTCTGGGTCCAGCTCACTCATGACACTTGTCCCATCAGAATGATAAATTCACAAGCAGATAAGTAGGGGAGCTGTACCTGTAGCTAAGAAGGGATTTTAAGACTTTCTTCAGCTGCAATATTCCATATGAATAATACACTGCTTCAAATATGTTCCGTTGCAAAGAAAATTCAAATTTCTTCCTTACAGACACTTTAATGATTTTCAATCACCTACCTTCTTCCTAGATCACTTTCTCTATATATTAAGTGAAATTCAAGGTACTGGTTAAAGAGGTTATTCAAAATTATTCAAAAAAAGAGGTTTATCAAAATGATAAATCAGTTTGGGTAGTTGGAGACTTTCAAAGAAAGAGCCCTATGATATCTATTATATGCTCACTACCTTTAATAAACTATGTCATTTACTGAATGTGTATTCTATGCCCACAGTAGTTGATGCTAGATGGATATATACTGTGTTTTCCTGACCAGTATCCACTTCTTCTTAGTCTGGCAACAGGGTCTTTAGTATCCCACCCACCCCCATTTCCAAGTGTGAGTACATGATCCAGGTCTTGCCAATCAGAACATTTTAGGAAGAGGGTAAGGGAATCACAAGTGGTGAGTAATGAAGAAACAGTGCAAAGGCCTAGACACAGGTAAGCACAGGATGACCTCATGGAATGTGGAATTCAGGTGAGGAAGTGGGAAAAGGTAAGGAATAGAAAGCTGTGGATACTTGCTGAGGAATTTGGAATTCTTCCTGGGAGCCCTCCGAGGGCTTTAGGTAGGGAAGATAGGAGATCGTACTTGTGTTTTTATAAAGTAATCCAGTCTGCATTGTAGAGAATGGATTTTAGGGACCCCAGAAGAAATCTGGGAGATAGTTGGGGAGATTGCGGTAGGAATCTCAGCATGTGATAATTGTGCCCTGAACAAAGGTTATGACAATATGGAGGAAGAGAAGAAATGTTAAGGAGGTAGAAGCTGATTTCTGATTGGCTGAGGAGAGGAAGAAGGTATTATGTTGTAAACATGTTGGGGTAAGACCCATGTATTACTCACTTCAGTGTCTCTCACTAAAGGAGTCCTTGTTTGAATCCAAAATAGTGAGCTGGGTAAGAGCCCAGACCCCAAAGTCAAACAGCCTGTGTTTGAGTCCCTGCTCTGCCACTTACAAGCTGTGTGACTCAATGCACTTTACCAGGCCCTCGAGGCCTCGGTTTTCTCACTGGAAAAATGGAGTAAAAGCCTGTACCTACTTCATAGAGTTGTTGTATTAAATAAGCTAGTCCATGTATAATACCTAGGACAGTTCTGGAACATAGCAAGCACTATATAAGTGTTAACTACTATTATTCATATAGTACACTTTCAATAAATATAATAAGCTACTGACCCTCCCCAAAACACATTTTCCAGGGAAAAGTAAGATGTCTTTTGACATAATTTATCTTGGTTATCCTCTCTCTGCTGCTGAAATTAAGAAAAGTTACAAGCTACTTTCTGTTTTAAAAACATATTATAACAATATTTTCACAAGAAAAAAAAACCCTGACAGAATAAAAAATAACTGGTAAACAGGCCAGAGTCAAATTGGGAAAAGCAAGGTGCCAGAAGGCAAAACCTGAAGCACAGGCTATTTAATATCTTTATTAATGATCTGAAGTACAAAATAAATTGTACATTACTCTTATTTGCAGAAAATCATACACAGCAGGGAAAAAAATAGATCAACAACACAGAATAATCTAGAGACCTTGGAGAGGCACACAAGTTTGTGATGAGTTCAATTTACAAGAACATAAAACAATGCACTTTGGGAAAAATACTAGGAAGCACAAACATAAACTGAGAATTCTTCTAAAGAGTGAAAGGCTTAAGAGGATTTGGGGGTGATAGTCGATAACAAATTCACAAGAGCTTACAATGTGCTGCTAGTAGCAAAAAAAAAAAAAAAAAAAAAGGCAGAGAGGTAAATGTTCTAGAAGAGGAGCAATATGAAATCACTGGTACTGAGTAAGGGGAATAATCCATGTGGTCATCTAAATTATTCCAAGTCACACTATGATTTTCTAATTTCGGCTTTAGAAAAGTAACTAGCAATATCCATCTCACTAAGAAAATGTTCATCTTCATCTCCACAGCCCTAAAATATCAAGGAAACATAAGAAATAAATGAAAATAAACAGGGCTCTTTTCACTGAGAAAATAGGTCTCCCAAATAAAAGTTGCCTTTTAGGGCCCCCTCTGTGGCTCAAATGATCTCTGCTCAGGTGGTGATCTCATGGTTTGTGGGATCTAGCCCCAAGTTGGGCTCTGTGCTGAAAGTGTGGAGCCTGCATGGGATTCTGCCTGTCTCTCTCTCTTTCTTTCTCTTTCTCAAAACAAATGAATAAACAAACAAAAATTGCCCTTTAGTTTAAGGAATTTGGGTGAAGAGTAATATGGCAGTGTTAGAAGCCAGCTAACTTTAAAAAAGATAACAGTTATTACAGATGTCAGGTTTTGCCCTACTGACCTGTAAGGGAATGTCAAGGAAAAATGCATTGTGTTCATTCGCCTGCTCGGTCAGCAACATTTATTGAGAAATAATATAAATAATGATGAAACCAGGTGTGGTGCAATGCCTAGGGATACAAAAATGGGTAAGATACAACTCTCCTGCAGGAAACAGGCCTTTAAGTTCATCATTGTAACCCCGTGCGGTAAACCCAGTGATGGATGGACATAAGGACAGGAACCCACAGGATGCAGAGAGCAGGGCAGGGCTAAGCCGGGAGATGCTCTAAGTATTTTTGTGAGGTCCAGGCTTAGAGAGGTGAGAAGTGATGCTGGAAAATCACCGTATCCTTAAGGAGTCATTGCAGAGCCGGAAGCCAAGAAGAACGGCCAGTTTGGGGTTATATGGGGATTACTCTGGCAGCCAATATGTGGAGGTTGAATTTGAAACAATTTGGAGAAAAATGACATCTAAAGTCTGGATGTGGGGTGCTATAAGTAATAGCTGGTGTTTTCCCCACAAGTGGCCTCTCCCTTTGGAAAGAGCACCTGGATTGCCCTTGGGGAAGACACTACTCCACCAACTTCCAGCTTAGCGGGAAGATGTGGGCTCCAGACACAAGCTGGGCTAATCCTACTCATCCTTTGTCTCTCCCTGGAATTTTAATTATGAACCAAAGGACAAAGGGATTGAAGACAGACAGAGCCTCTTTATCCCTCTGACAGTATCCTCAGGGGATCACACTATTTTCTGTTCCCTATATCCCCTTGAGCCACCGCAATGGCCTTCTCCACCCCTGCTTGCCCCTCTCAAAGCCTCACATTTTCCTCTGGATCATGAGAACTCCTCCTCCTTTTTGGGGGGTTTAAATTCACCAAATTCCCATTCTGTTACTTGTAACCAAGGAAATCAAACTAATGAATAATGGTCTGAGAAATAGGAGTTAAAATAAGCAGGGCATAGTTTCTAGGTTTCAAACCATTTTTTGATTAATAAGTATGGCTGAGAACATAATCATATTTATATATATACAAATATGTGCAGTGTTTCTAAGAGTATGTACCAAGTTGCAAATATTAAGAATTCCTGAAACTAGCAAAAATAAAATTAGCAAGGATTTATAACTACTTCAAATGAATCATTCCAAAACCTTTATTTGTGAAATTCCTATTTTTAAGGCAGAGTAATTTAACTTTCAAAGATACTGGGTTTTCCCAACTAGCATTCACAAATATTTAAAGCTCTACTCCAAATCCCTTAAACACATATTGAAAAGACATGTGAAATCAAGTCACGACATCAGAAGAACCATTGAACAGTCGGCGCCCCAAGCATTTTCCCTGAGGGAAAATGGGTAGAGTACTTAAAATGATTTTTTCCATTAGGTATGGCAATGAATCAATTTGAAATTATTGAGTAGCCGACATTGTAGCACAAAGGAATAATGTCCTGGAAGTCTTACTTAAATTACTGACATCAGATATTTGAAAATGAATGACTATGAAAGCTGCCTACAGGTAAGACACTGTGTATGCAATTATTCTTTCAATTTCAACTAGAGAGACATGCTTTTAAAAGCTTAAAATGAAAGGTTTTTTTTCAAATACATTACCCATTGTATATATAATTGTAGAATCAGGGATACAAGGCCTTCTCTTTCTCTAATAATTGGAGATTGTAAAGAGAAGGCCACCCCTACCTGAAAGTTAAGTACTAACAAAATACATACCATCAGGCCACACTCCAGCTCAAAAATCTTTAAGGAGTCTCCAATCCATTGAGAATGAGTCCATACTCTACATGTAGCTTTCAGGGATATCAGTCACCAATTCACAAGGGCTTCCAAATTTTGAGTTGCAGCACTGAACAAAATGTGCTCAATTCTACTGCACTCTCTTGCCCCTATATCCCTTCCTTGTCTATTCTTCCCCCACTGCCACCATTTCTGCCTGTCAGCCTGCCTGTCTAAATCCAGCCAGTGCTTAAAGACCTCCTCAGAGTTTATCTCCTCCACAAAGATCATTGCAGCCACCGAGACCACCCTGGTTTATTTCTCTCTTTCAAGCTCCTCTTACCAGTGACTGGCATTCACAAACATCATTTTGTGTCATTACTTTCTTACTATATCTTCACCTACTACTTCCATGACTGGGGCATCCATCCATTCATCAAATAGTTCCTGAATTCCTACTGTATATAGATATGGTCCCCTATAGAAGGAATCCAACAGAGAACAAATCAGACATAGATATAGCCTAGTTGGGGAAGAGGGTGGAAACTGATTTTTATTAATCAAATAATCATGCAGTTGAGAATGAAATTATTGTGTCCATTAAGACAGCTCCAGTCTTGGGGCACCTGGGTGGCTCAGTTGATTAAGCATACAGCTCTGGATTTCAGCTCAGGTCATGATCTCAGGGTTCGTGAGACACCATGACAGTGCAGAGTTTGCTTGGGATTCTCTCTCTCTCTGCCCCTCCCTTGCTCACAGGCATGCAAACATGTGCATGCTCTCCCTCTCTTAAAATAAATACTTTTTTTTTTTTTTTTTAAAGAAAAGATAGCTCGAGTTTCAAGTGATGGAAAAATCTTCACCTCAAATTGGTAAAAACAATATGGACATGTGCCACCTCTCATGAGAAGTTTGACAGTAAAGTGACTCCATTTGTTTGCAGGTGTCTCAGCGATACCCACCTCTTCCGATGGTCTCTGTCCTCAGGTTGGCAGAGACAACTAAGTTGTTCCAGGCATCCCATCCTAGTCAGCAGAGGCAGAAAATGGACTTTCTTTCTTCTGAATCCTCTTTTTAACAGCAAGAAATACTATCGCCCCAGCCATGCAGTACATATTCTTTTTTGTTTCATTGTCCCAGACTTGGTTATGTGCTACCCCTTAACCGATCACTGGAAAGGATATTTACCAAAAGAGGAAAATACAGACATCCTCTACTAAGTCATGGAGGGAGGGTCAGATACCTGAACAAAATTCAGGTTTTGTTACTCAGGGAAAAGGTGGAAATGAGTGAGTAGGCAGGTAGCTCTGCCTGATACAACTATCTATTAACTACTGACTAGTTGTTATGAAAGGAAGAAACATGATTCCATGAGAGAAACAAAGAACCAGGGCATAGACATGGTATAGTGGAGAACAATAGTAGGATTTGAGAGACAGACAGGAGGTAAAATTGGCAAGTCTGGACCATGAGTGGCCAGCATAGTAAGAAGAATGGCAGCCTTAGCATTGGCCTCCAGTTTTCTGGACTGCCTCTGCCTTGAATAAATCAGATAGAGGTTGGGACCATTTCCCAAGCTAGCAAACATTGGAAGGAGACTAAATTGGGAAGGAAATAAAATCATAATCCCAGTGTATTACATGTGCTCTTTTATCCTTTGCATAACCAAGAAGCAATGTCCATGAAGCAAGGGCTATATGGGTTTGGAGATGGAGGAATGAGTTAGGCTGAACCTATTTAGGAGAGGTCATTGCAGCCAGGGTCACAGATGAGTTTTTTCTTCAGATAGAGAAAGGAAAGACAGAAAAGGAGATGACTCAGGACTGAGTTTGATGAACTCCAACATTCAGATAAGAGATAACTGAAAGGGGGGATAGAGAAAGACATGCCAGAGGTAGTAGCATATGCCCTACATCTTGTAAGCGTATCAAGTCATATCATATCATATCATGTCATGTCATATCATATCATATTTCCTATTTCTTGATTGGCTACAATTACTCTCCCTTTTTTTTTTTTAAGTAGGCTCCATGCCCAATGTGAAGCTTGAACTCACAACCCTGAGATTGAGAGTCACACACTCTACTGACTGAGCCAGCCGGGTACCCCTACAATTACTCTTTCCATTTAAATCCATTAATTAATGACTAACACAAATAGCACCTTTAAAAAATACCATTATTCTCAGGTTATCTCCAATATACAATTTAGCACTTCATTTTCCCATCTGTATTGCAGCTATATAGAATTGCCCTTGAACTACATACGTCTGTTTGTTTCCCCAGCCAGACAGTAAACTCTCCATTGACAATGATGAGCTCTTATATTTTATTTCCTTTGTTCTCAAGATCATAGCACAATATTCTCCCACTGTAGTCATTCAGCAGATAATTTAATTGATTCTTACACTTCCCATACATTTATAATGTCCTTAATTCTAAGGCATGGAATAGGCTTATTGTTCTTATACTGACTTTAGAGCTAGACTAGCCGTATGGTGCAGTAAAAAAGAACTAAGATGAGGAACCAAACAGTCTATTTCTAATCCATACCCATCACCACATTCTCAAGGTCAAAATTATCAAAAGGCATTTTTTGCTAACTATGCCTTTGCCGTTTAGTCTGCAGCTCCTCATTATGTTTCTAATAGAATTCTTAATAATTTACAAAGTACAAAAATGAAGATTCTGACTTCGAAGAAACATGTCCCCTCCCTTTTTCAACTAGAAAGGAATTGCTAATAACATTAGACTGCTGTCAATCAAGCCACACCATTCTAATTTTATGCTCCTAAAATGTATTCGAATTCATTTATTCTCTGTCCCTTTAATGGCCAACATTTCAAATTAATTTTAGAAACTCAATGAATAATGACTATAAGCTGTCCCACTTCTAAGAAGCTGGGTCTTAAACACAACCTGTGGTTAACCAGTGAACATCTGTCCACTTTGACATTTCCGGTAGAGACATAAGAAAAGCAGGTGTCTTATGAGCCTGCAGAATCATTTTAAGTAAAGGGGTAAATAAATGTCTATCCAAATGGGCAACATAAAAATATCACTGCCTGACTTTGAAGAGGGAAAGGTTTTTACACCAATCATCAGCAAAACGGGGGCACGGTGTGGTCAGCAATGAAGACAAGAGTTAGTAACCACCAATAGTAAGTCTTGTGATGAAAACAACCAAACCAGAAATTCTAGAAGAGTCCTCTCCTAGTCTGTTGGGATTTCAGTAGGAAAAAAAATTGGCCTTATTTTCAGTAGGAAAAAAAAACTGGCCCACAGTTTTATCAGTTGTGAGGGCCCAAAAGCAAAAGACCCAAATGTGTTATAAGGTGCTTTGTACCAATCTGGACAATTTACCTGCTTTGTATCCTAAAGCTCTCTGTCCAACAGGCCATCAGTTAGGCTGTCAATCAATCCACAAACCCATATTGAGAGCTTTCTGTAAGTCCATGTGGAGAGGAAGCCAAGCTGTGGAAGCAAGCTGGCACCTCTCATTAAATTCCAAAGTTACTTGTCTTTGTCTCTGTGTTAAAAGAAATGATTTCCTGTCCAGTTTCTCTTTAAAAAGTGACAGAATTCAACCATGCAATATTCATTAGTTCTTTTTGGCAACCCCATTTAGCTAATGGAAAAACCAGGTACATTCGTGTGCAATTATTAGATACTGAAAAATTATAAAATGTCCAACTTTCCTTTTTATGGCACACACATTCGCCCAGGCTTTACCCTCAGGTTGTGAAATAAACACATACAACTGTGACATGTCAATAAACTTTTGTGTAATTGGGAAATTTTTAGTTTGCTGTATCTCCATATAAAGTGATAAGCAGCCAGTTACAACATCCTTATCAGCTTAACTGCGCTGTACTTTTTCTAATAACGCTCTGCAGGTACTGACCACAATTAACCCAAAATACAAGAAGGCTTAGTCGGGTGGCCCAGAGTGGGGAACTGTGTGTCACTTCTACACTTCCCTGACAGGCCCACCAAAAGGGCAATGACTGGGAGAGAGGTCTGCGTGGGTGGGTGATAGTGCTCAGGCTGGGGTCCTCTGGGTGGCCCATGTGACTCAGAGCAATCCGCTTCGTGTGACTGAGCCTCAGCAACTTCATCTAGAAGATGGAGATAATATTAGTACCAAGACTAGGAGCACCAGCTTGAGGAGCAAAATTTAAGAGGGCACCAAAAACTCAGTAGTAAAGATAAGTCATATTTTAATGCAGTATTTTATTTTACTTTACTTTACTTTACTTTATTTTATTTTATTTTATTTTATTTTATTTTATTTTATTTTATTTTATTTTATTTTATTTTTGAGAGAGAGAGAGCGAGAGCAGGGGAGGGCCAGAGAGGGAGGGAGACATAGAATCTGAAGCAGGCTCCAGGCTCTGAGCTGTCAACACAGAGCCCAATGCGGGGCTCGAACTCCCAGACTGAGATCATGACCTGAGCCAAAGCCACAAATTTTAACCAACTGAGCCACCAAGGCACCCCTTAATGCAGTATTTTAAGAAATCAGACGGGCAATCTACAGCCACCTCTTTTTGTAAATAAAGCTTTACTGGAACCAGTACCAGCATTAGGGTGAAACAAGTGAGTCAGGGTCATGACAAGTGCAGGGTCAGTTCTATCTTTATTTAAAACGTTGGTAATTTTTTTAGCATGCATTTTCTGCATGAATTGTGACTTTTTAAAGTATTGCGTTAAAGTATGACTTCCCTTGATTACTGTGGTTTTGGGCACTCACTTGCTTTACACTAGTTCTGACTCTCATGACATCACTGGGAAGGTTAAATGAGACAATGTGTCTAGATAGTGGCCACGGGTTGCTCACTCTGAACAACTGCAGTGCAGTCTCCATACATGCCCACAACTTCCCATCTCATGTGCCCTGCTTGTGTCCCTTGCCTGCGAGTCTTCTCCCACACCACAGGAGCTTACGTAGTTCTTGAGCAGGGCATTCAGTGATGCCAGGCACTTAGCACCTCCAGTGGGGAGACCTCAACCAGTGAGGGCAGAGTTGCTACACAGACATCTCCATTCACCATATGGAGCTTTCACCCCAAAGGCTGTTGACATGCAGAGATATAGCAGGATTAACCTGAGGCAAGTGAGGTGCTCATCTTAGGAGAAAAATTTGAGAGAGTGCCAGAAACTCAGTATCAAGATAGAGGTTTCTTCCTTTTTGTAAACTGAAGTGTAATATACATATAACATTATATTAGTTTCTGGTATACAACAAAAGGAGTTGGCATTTGTATACATTGCAAAATGATCACCCAATAATAAGTCTAGTTAACATCCATCACCACACAGTTATAAAATTTTTTTCTTGTGATGAAAACTTTTAAGATCTACTCTTAGCAATGTTTCAGTATGCAATATGTTATTAATTACAGTCACCATGTCTTGTTTTGTAACTAGAAGTGTGTACCCCTTGACCCCCTGGATCCATTTCTCTCACCCCTTCCCCTGACTATAGACCACCAATCTGTTCTCTGTATCTATGAGCATGAGGTTTTGTTGTTGTGGGTGTTGTTTATAGATTCCATGTACAAGTGAGATAATACAACATTTGTCTTTCTCTGACTTATTTCACTTAACATAATGCCCTTGAGGTTCACCCATAGTGTCACGATGGTAGTATTTCTTCTTTTTTATGGCTGAATAATATTCCATCGTATTTCTATACTATATCTTCTTTATTCATTCACCCATTGATGGACACTTAGGTTGTTTCCCCATTGTGGATGTTAAAAATAATGCCACAATAAATTTGGGGCTGCATACATTTTTTAAAGTTATGGGATGAATACCCAGAAGTGGAAATACTAGATCATATGTAGTTCTATTTTTAATGTTTTTAGGATCCTTTAGACAGTTCTCCAAAGTGGCTGCAACCAATTCACATTTCTACCAACAGTGCACAACAGCTGCCTTTTCTCCACATCCTCAGCATCACTTGTTATTACTTTTCTTTTCGAAGCTAGCCATTCTAACGAATGTGAGGTGGTATCTCATTGTGGTTTTGAGTTGCAGTTCCTTGAAAATTAATGATGTTGAATATCTTCTCACGTACCCACTGGCCACCTGTATGTTGTCTTTGACTAGAGTTTTAATGAAATATTTTTGAAAATTTAAAAACTATAAAGTTTAAGACAGAAATGAAGATTGATTTGAGGAAGTTTCAAGCCTTCAGCTCTACCTCCTGCCAGCTTAATTCTGAAATCAGAGCGATAAATTTAAAGTTTCAGAGCTGGGGTGCCTGAGTGGCTCAGTCAGTTGAGTGTTCAACTTTGGCTCAGGTCATGATCTCAACGGTTCATGACTTTCAGCCCCAAGTCAGGTTCTGTGCTGACAGCTCAGAGCTGGAACCTGCTTCAGATTCTGTGTCTTCTTCTCTCTGTTTCTCTCTGCCCCTCCCCAAATCACACGTATAAATAAATCAATTAATCAATTTAATTAAGTTAAATAAAGTTTCAGAACCAACAGAAGAAAGAGGTACAACTTGC
Organism: Hyaena hyaena; assembly: GCF_003009895.1. Lineage (NCBI taxonomy): Eukaryota > Metazoa > Chordata > Mammalia > Carnivora > Hyaenidae > Hyaena > Hyaena hyaena. The sequence goes on from NW_024081173.1 coordinate 1,180,963, forward strand.
CGGGGCTTCTGTCATTTTTCCATTCCTAACATCATAACACTTGCCCTTAACCACAGATTACTCACTACGTATGAAAACTGTGACTACAATGTTCTTGCAAAGCAGACGAGCGTTCTACCAAACACATTTGGCCCAAAACCACTTAGACAAAAGCTGTGTAGCCAAAACCATTTATTACTTCCCTGTTGAGAGGAAAACAAACTCAACAATGTGAGGCAAATAAAAGGTTTCTATGTGTTTTGATTAATTAGTTTCTCCAATTCAACCTAGTTTTTAAAGAGGTGCCAAGTAGAGTGTGTCAAAGGCATGGATCGTATGCCTCATTCAATGTCGGTTGGAAGGGCTAGCTCTTTTCTCTTTTATGCTCCTCTCCTTACAACATAGGCAACATAAACATAAGATTTTTCTCTCCCTAATCCTTCACAGTGACACAAGATTTTAATCTCTTGCTTGTCCTTGCCAGTTTTACCTCACTCCTTCACTGAGCCAAGCCCTTAGGAAAATCAGTGCGTTGGTTGCCAAGAAGGATTGGAAAGGCTGTCTGGAACGGAGATGCATGGGAACTGTAGTTTATTTTGTATTTAGTTCCAAGGCTTCCATAAAAAGTGTGCCATCCTAAAATGAATAATCCTGGAGGGCCGGGCACGTAAAACATCTATCTCTGCTCTGTCAGAAATGCGGTATCTATTGTTCCTTGTTGATCGTACTTCTATTTCTGAGGAGATCCTATATTCACTTGAGTCACTTCTCACTGAGTTGTGTCTGTTCAACCCGAGACCTAATCTTCCTCACACCTCTGCCTGCATTCTACCACAGCTGCCTCAGTGACTGTAACATACATCAGCCAGTGTTTCTTTTAACACTACACATAAGTGTAACAGATATTACATAAGTGTAACACCAGTCAAACAGATATTAACGTCATCGCATTTGCATCTAAAATCTGAAGATCTATTCCCAGAAGAGCCCATGCAGAAAATACTGATAAAAGTCAATAATAAGTAAGAGTAGTCATGATGACACACTAAATTCAGCAATACTCTGGTAAACTTCCCCAGATAAATGCAGACTGTAAGGGAATGTTTTCTCTGAGTAAATTTCCAAGTATTTTATTGAAAATTCATACACAGCTCAAAAAGAAATTAAAAGATGGGCCAGATTTCTTTTTTTTTCTCAGCAAATATCATAGCCTATTAAGCTATGTAACTTAATGTAAAATGAACCCCATTTTAATATGTCAGGTATTAAAAATATGCAATTTTTTAAAGCGACTAGGAGATATGTTAGTCAAAGTGCTAACCACACCATATGAAACCCAATTTAAGTGGGTGTTGGATTGTTGAAACGTGTAAAATTTCAACAAGTTTACCCAATCACAAAAGTTGCCTCTGAAGAAAATATTAAACAATTACACACCTGGAAATGCAAACCATTCCAATACAGTCTAAATCATTTGTGGAGAAAGCTGGTTGGAAAATTAGTCCTCAAAGCAAGTGATAAACTGGGGCACCTGGGTGGCTTAGTCGGTTAAGCGTCCGACTTTTGCTTAGGTCATGATCTCGCGGTTAGTGGGTTCGAGCCCCGCATCGGGCTCTGTGCTGACAGCCAGCTCAGAGCCAGGAGCCTGTTTCAGTCTGTGACTCCCTCTCTCTCTGACCCTCCCCTGCTCACGCTGTCTCTCTCTCTCTCCTAGAAATAAATAAAAACATTTTAAAAAAATTAAAAAAAAAAAGCAAGTGATAAATTAGTGCTATTAGAGGAAAATCTGAAATGGAAGAAATTGGCCAGATTTTTATAAGACTGAATAAACATGATCATATTGAAAACTTTGTTGCTTAGCTTTTGTGCTTTCAAAATGAGAATTTCCTTTAAATATGCTCAGTCTCTTGTGAACATTCTTCAAAATATATTAAGGGATGGATTAGCCAGATTGCTGCAGGAATGACACATTCTTGTTAATCTCATTAACCAGGAAATCTATTTCTCTAACCTGTATGGTTGAGATTCTTACTAGAATGTCTTGTGAAGGGAAGTATACTGGACTTCATCTTCCCTTGAGTATCTGCCATGCTGAATGATTGGGCATCCCACAGAGCTCCAAAAATGAGGCAACGATTTGGTTGCATGGGTGCAGATATATGGCCCTCTTTGGGGGTGTGGAATATAAGCCACGCTCATGCCTTATCTTATTCCCCCTGAGATATAAAAATTCTGTCTAGTTGGAATCAGACTTAAAAATAGGTGGGGTAGAAGGGGGTTTCCCACAGAAACAGAACCAATGGATGTATACAGAGAAATTTATTCCAGGAACTTGGCTCTTATGGTCCAAAATCTACAGGGAGGGTAGGCAGGCAGGCTGGAGTCCAAAGACAGTCTGGAGGCAGAATTCCCTCAGATGAGGTCAGTCTTTTTTTCTCTTAAGATCTTCAACTGATTGGGTAAGTCCCACTCACAGTAAGGAGGGTAATCTGCTTTACTGAATGTCTACTGATCTAAATGTTAATCTCATCTAAAAAATAACTTCATAGCAACATCTAGATTGACATTTGACCAATTACCCAGGTACTATGGTCTATCCAAGTTAATACATAAAATTAATCATCATGGGTAGAGTAGAGCATTCTTGAAGAAGTCACAAAATATTCAACAGGATAATGAAAAATACATGGAAGAGAGCTAGAGGGCAAGCTCATCTGTTTCACCTTAATATGTCAAGGCAAGAAAAGAAAAGGGCAGAAAGGTTAATATTATACATTTTAACCAATAGCTCCTTATGTGCCCCAAAGCATTAAGTCCGTGTTGAATATTCTTACAGTCCATTGCTTTGCTCTGGTAACCTTGTGAAATGTCTGAGAGGTGGTATATTGATATCCTAATGGAGGGGAACCTGGGTGGCTCCGTCAGATTAAGTGTCCAACTCTTGATCTCAGCTCAGGTCATGATCTCAGCGTTCATGAGATTGAGCCCCATGTGGGTCTCTGTATTGACAGCGCAGAACCTACTTGGGATTCTCTCTCTCCCTCTCTCTCTTTCCCTCACCCACTCACACCCTCTCTCTCTGTCTCTCAAAATAAATAAATAAGCTTAAAAAAAAAAAGATATCCTAATGGATAAAAGGTTGAGTACTAGATACTTTCCATGTACTACCTGATTTCACCCTCCCAGTAACCCTTCAAAGTAGACCAGTAATATGCTGCAATATCATAGATAGATGAGGAAACTGAGGACCAGAGAGGTACAGTGACCAACCTAAGATCACCCACCAAGGAAGGGGCAGAATAGTGACTCATAGTCCGGCCCATAGAATAGACTGTAGTAGACGGCATTCTTGTTTTCCTTCATTAATTACCAAATACATATCAATTGTGTGCTACAAATAAACTGTGTGCTATTGTGGCTCCACATAAATAGAAAATGGCAAGCTAAGAATTATGACTAGTTTGTTCTCTACCTCTCTCTTTTGCATTCCCACTAAAAAAACCATCCCAAGCCAAGCCATCTAATGTATGCAATTGTGTTAAGTCACTTATATATTTCCTTGAACGGTTACTAAAAAATAAAATGAAATCATCATTCAGGCACAGAAAGGTAATTTAGGTATAAACAGTTTAAACAGGCAATGTTGATCAAGGGAGCTAAATATAACATGGATGACATGTATACTGTACAAGGAAGGTTATAAAAATTACAATCACCCAAAGTCTCACCTGTAAACAAATGCAAATAATTTTCCCCCTGAAGTATTCAGGTAAGAGGGGAACAAAGTTCTCTATGCTCTCAAGAAGCTCAAATTCTGGAGAAATGAGACTCTGCTGGATAATCCAGAAAGGGGCAAAAAGTCATTCAAACATAATTAAGCACTAGTAATACGTATTTCAGGGGCTTCTAGGTGAGAAAGAAAATGTTGGTTAATATCTGGCCTCCATCCTCTCACTCCTCCACAAAAAGCTGGACTCCTGCCACGAGGCAGTGAAAATCAGCCAGTGACACCTTTCACAAGTGGTACACCTCAGCTGGGAACCTCCAGTCCACTGAAGCCCTGATAACAACCTCTTGTGACTTTCCAAACTGCTGTCTTCACAAGCTTCGCCTCCCAAAAAGCACCCAAGGAAACACAGGGAGCCATGAGTTTCATCAATGTTAAATAACAACAGGGCCAGGGTGGCCGTGGCGGTGGGCTCTGGGCTCCAGCACCTGTGGGATTTGGGCACAGCCCAGGGTATCCTGCTGTTGTGCTTCTAGATGGTCCACGATGACAGGATCTGTGCCTACTGTGCTCCGGTGCCCCCGTGCCCGATGTATTGCCTGGCATGTAGTGGGCATTCAGGATATCAAGCAGATCAAGCTATCCTATCTAATGGAAAATTTCAGGGTAATTTGGGGAAGGTATTCACTTCTATAAGCTCTTCCTATATATTTTTTAATTAAAAAATTTTTAAATATTTATTTATTTTTGAAAGAGAGACTGCAAGCAAGGGAGGGCAGAGAGAGAGAGGGAGACACAGAATCTGCAACAGGCCCCAGGCTATGAGCTGTCGGCACAGAGCTTGATGTGGGGCTCGAAGTCACGAACTAAGAGACCATGACCTGAGTCAAAGTCAGATGCTCAACCAACTGAGCCACCCAGGTGCCTCATATTTTTTAATTTTTTTAATGTTTATTTTTAAGAGAGAGAGACAGAGTGTGAGCAGGAGAGGGACAGAGAGAGGGAGACACAGAATTCAAGGCAGACTCCAGGCTCCCAGCTGTCAGCACGGAGCCCAATGTGGGGATCAAATTCATGAACTGTGAGATCATGATCTGAGCTAAAGTGGAATGCTTACCTGACTGAGCTACTCAGGTGCCCCTTCCTGTATATACATATGAAATATATATACATATATTTTTAAACTTTATTTATTTTGAGAAAGAGAGAGCACAAGCAGGGGAAGAACAGAGAGGGAGAGAGAGAGAGAGAGAGAGAGAGAGAGAGAATTTCAAGCAGGTTCTGCACTGTCAATGTGGAGCCTGATGTGGGGCCAAACTCACAAACTGTGACATCATGACCTGAGCCAAAATCAAGAGTTCAACACTTAACCAACTGAGCCACCCACATACCCCTATATTTTTATGATTCTCATTTCTCTTTTTAAATATTTATCTTGAGAAAAAGAGAGAGGGCATTCGCAGGAGAACAAAGCATGAAAACAGAAGACGGGCAGAGAGACAGAGAAGAGAGAGAGTCCCAAGCAGGCTCCACGCTGTCACTGCAGAGCCCGACTTGGGGCACGATCGCTCAAACCACAAGATGGTGACCTGAACAGAAATCAAGACTCAGATGCCTAACCATCTGAGCCACCCAGGCACCTATGATTCTCATTTCAAACTGAGACCCAGACTTTGGGCTTCCTGGTCCCAGGGAAGGTCTGACGTCAGCAGCAATTCTTGTCTTCTGTGTAAACCGTTACTGAATTGATTACTAAGAGGTTCCCTGAAGCTGGGAGAGAGAGTGGAGTACCTTTACAGGTTATAGGAGAGGCGAGGGACGCGTTTCTCAGCAAAGACGGGGAAGAGGACGAATGTTGAGGATCTTCTGAAGGGACCAATGGCCCAGCTACGCCAGCACTCTGGGGGCACCAAGACCTCAAAGGGAATTACTCCGGGGTGCTGAGGCAGGCTGAAAGCTAGGTTCCCAGCATTCACCTCAGCCCGGATTCCAGTCCCCTAAACCCAAGAGGGTCATACAGCATCAGAGAACGGTATCCCAGGCTTCCGTTGGGGCCATGTGAGACCGGGGAGACTGCTGCTCAGCACCCTTGGTAGAGAGTGGGGGCATGGGGAGCATGAGGTAGAAAAGTGTCCCAACAATGGCCAAGGTTAAAACTGGACCCACTCTGGCAGGATGAGAAAACTTGAGCAAAGGTTCAAGAAAATGAAGAACTGCAATCATTCATTCCACCTGCAGATTGTAGGTGGCACATGACGCCTGCAACAGCAGCTTGGTTTACAAATTGGAAACAAGCATGAAGTACTCAACTGGTGAGGCATTTATCATCCCGTGAAGGAAGCCAGGTGAGGTGGTAAATGTCACTTAGCAGGAAGCCCAGCCATGCAGAGCCCGGATAGATCAAGGGGATGCCAACGCGAACCCTGCTGTGGCTCGGGCTGCCGGAGGGTCCCGGCTTCCACCACAAGGGGATCCTATCTGGAGCCTCCGGGAAGGATACTCCACAGGTGGCCTCATCCAGCAGTAAGTCCGGCCCTTTCTTGCCTAACTACTCAACTTGTATGTCAGATCCTCAGGATTTAGACATTGATTTCAGTGCTAGGATTTATGGTTCAGCTTTGAAGCTCTGCCGCGGCCACCGCCTCATGATTAGCACCTAATTGGTGATACTAAGAGAAACAAAACCAACGCTAACAGTGATGAAAATAACAACAAGATGACAGTGATACTATTACCGGGTTCTAACTCCCTGCAGGGAATACGTCTCATCTCTTTACATCGATTGATGAGGAAAAAAAGAAAAGAAAAAAAACTCTCATGTTACCATATTACGAATGGGAGGGTTAGGATTATCTCCATTTTACAGATGAGGAAATGGAGAATTAGAATAGGTTTAAACTTGACCGCGTTTCCAAAGCTAGCAGGTGGCGAAGGCAGGGGTGAGATCCAGACGGTGTTCACTCCAGAGCCCATGCCGTTCAGATATGGAAGACTGTCTTCACATGCACTTATCGACAAGTAAGTAAAATGTAAGAGTTCATAGGTGGTCCTGGGTTCACTTGAAGGTACTCTCCAAACCACAAAGATCCAGAGAAGCCAAAGCTTAACATGTCCCCTGATGTCCCCAGAGAGAAGGTAGCAGTAGCACTGTGTAATGTGCGTGATAGTTTATCACGTTCTCGGTGCAGTGCAAATAGATTTCCAGAAAGAGCATTTCAGCTCCGCTTCATAGAAAACTACTTCTGTTTGATGGAGAAAGGAGGACAGTAAATTGGAAGCTCTCCCACTGACAGCCTTGCATTCAGAAGAGACCTTGGTCCATACAATTAATATTTACATCTTTCCTTCAAAGCCCCTAAAATATTGACTCCTACTTTAAAACACAACATCTAGACGGATTCAATGTGACTGAAATTAAGCCACGGGGACAGGCACATCGTGTTGTTATGGTAACTTCTCACCCAACTGTCCTTTTAGTCATTGAACAATTGCTAATTTCTTTGCTTTGCGAGAAGCCCCAAGTTGCTTCCTCAGAGGCTCATCCTGCTATCAAAGGAAATTGCGTATGACGGTGATGGAAATGTTCACAACGGTAACTTTTGGAAGAATAATATTTTATTATTAGTCACGCTTTGCATTTCAATTTCTTCTCCTCCTCAGCAGGCCATTTGTGGCGTGCCGGCCTTCCAACAGTTCAGCAGACTTTAGCAATAAAGGGGCTGGTTGGAACTTGGCTTTCTTTCTAAAACTCAGGCTGGCACAAAACACCAAAATCATCTGTTCTCAAAAGGGATTTTACCCCATGTGTGATTAGAAACTGAGTTTCTTAAAGGCTGAGGTTGAAGCTGTCTCTTTTCTCCGTCCTTCAGGTTAGCTAACATGTTTACTGGATGGACAACTTCAACAACCCTGAAAAATTATTTAAAATAATTTAAAATTATTTATATATATTCAATAAAAAATATTTAAAATAATTAAAATTATTTCCCTCTTTTCCAAAATGCGTAAGAATTATTTTTAATATTTTACTTTTGCAGGGCCCCATGGAATAATCCATGAAACAGATCAGGAATTTGATGAGTGGTTGTACCTAGAACCATATGCCTGGAACTTGGAGTGCAAAATGATATTTAAAGTAGATAATCTTTCTTCAAGAAACACTAAAGAGTCTGAGGAACTGTTCTAGATTAAAGAAAGCAAAGAGACATGGAAACTGAATAAAAGGTGGGATCCTCAACTGAATCCTGGACTGGAAACAAAAGTAGTTATAAAGGTCATTATTGGGGAGCGCCTGGGTGGCTCAATCAGTTAGACGTCCGACTTCGGCTCAGGTAATGATCTCACAGCTCGTGAGTTTGAGCCCAACATGGGGCTCTGTGCTGACAGCTCAGAGCCTGGAGCCTGCTTCAGGTTTTGTGTCTCCCTCTCTCTCTGCCCCTGTCCTGCTAATGTTCTGTCTCTTTCTCAAAAACGAACGAACATTAAAAAAAATTTAAGGACATTATTGGGATACTTGGAGAAATTTGAATATGGGCAAAATATTAGATAATGATCTTAAATTAAGGTTGAATTATGGATAATCACTGTATTATATAGTATATACACATACACATGCATGTACATTTATGCACATATATGTATATATAGAGAGATTTTTTTAAAAAGCAAATGTGGCAAAATGTTAACAATTGATGGATTTAGATGGAGTGTATAAACTTGATCATTGTGCCACTCTTGATCTTTTCTGTTAGAAATAAAAAGCAGGGTTGGGAGGTCCTTTAGGACGAAAAGCTCCAAAATCTGTAGGGAGATAGATGGCAAAAAATAAAATAAAATAAGGATGTGGTAATTGGGTAACAAGAGAATATGATAATCTGGCAATGTATGAAACTGTACAAAAATTCTTTTGGGACCAAAAGCATCCATGTAAGATAAGTCTCCATAGAGATAATATTTGGTACTAACTACAGAAGTAAATTTTATTGCACATAAGATAATACCTGTAGAATAACAGAATTCAAGTGAAATGATACAAGACAGCTAAAGGTGTGCCAGAAATGGTCATTAAGGCAAGTCAAGAGACAGGAATAGATATCTCAAACCTGTCTTCTTAAATGACAAGTCCGCAGACAGACGGGTGGCAGAGCTGGGAACCTTGGCTTTCCGAGGCTCCTGTAAGCATTGACATCAATTGCATGACCTCTCACCAAAATGCCTAATAGCCTGCAACCACTGAACTCAAGCTCATAAGCTTTCCAAACAGCAGAAAGATCCAATAAGCCAATATTTCTTCTCAAATTCATCTTAATAATGGATGCAAATCTGACGAATATTCCTTCTACTCATGTCTATTGTTCTTGTAAATTGTTTTCAGATTTTAAAAAATTGATCAGTCTATTTCTTCCTTCAGTTACATTCTTCAAAAATCATTAATATGCAATGTAATGGACGGGGCCAGGGCCGGAGCTCTGAAATCTTACTCCCACAGATTGAAACTTACTAGCTCTCTGATCTTTCAACTTGAGTCCTAGCATCCTCATTTGTAAGATGGAGGAAATAAATACTTTGAATCTCACAGCCTTCCTGTGTTTATGAAGTCATGTGATGCCTTGGGATGAGACAAGACATACTCTAGACACCAAATAAACATCAGCTAATATTGTTTATGACTCAGTTCAATGTCTACATTACTTAGTTCCTAAAACAAGACATAGTATATCTAAAAGCGACACATAGCAGATATACGTTGTCTGTAGTTTAAAAAAAAAAAAAAAGATGAAAAACTGTATGAACTCATAACCATCTAGGATGCCGGAGTATCACCTAGAGGAAGGGAAAACACATATGCTGCAGAGTTTTAGAAATCTGAGTTTCAATCTCTGATTTCCTCTCCTTAGCTATGTGCTTTTTGGCAACTACTTAAGATCTTTCTGGCTCCATGTCCTCATCTGGAAAAGGGGAATTATATCACCTTCCCTATATTGAGATGACGAATGGTGGGTACAATGGCTGCCACACAGCAAGCCCTCAGGAGATGGTAGCCATGGCGATTCTCATTCTGCCAGCCTGCCGGACAGGTGTGTCCAAAAACAAATCCATGTGGGTGTACACCAAATTTTTTAAATAGTATTTCAGACAGCCTGAGATACAGTACCTAGCTAATGCAAGTATTCATTACAGCTTGTAGCGACTGGCTTGTAAACACATTCATTGTTTCGTTTTACTTTTTTTTAATGGGTTTTTTTTTTTTTTTGAGAGACAGAGTGTGAGTGGGGGAGGGGAAGGGAAAGAGAGGGAGACACAGAATCTGAAGCAGGCCCCAGGCTCTGAGCTGTCAGCACAGAGCCCATCACAGGGCTGGAACCCACAAACCACAAGATCACGACCTGAGCCACAATGGGACAATTAAGCGACTGAGCCACCCAGGTGCCCTGTTCTGTTTTACTTTTTAATTGAGGTATAACATGCAATACAGTGTGTTAATTTTAAGGGCACTAGCCACAGTGTACAACTTGATGAACTTTTACATATATACACTTAAACAAAGAACATTTCTGGCATCCTCAAGTCCTTTGCAGCCAATACTTATCCCCCAGAGGTAAACACCAGTGTCACTGCCTACCCACCACACTTCAGTTTGCCCTGTTTTTTAAGCTCACATAAAAGTAGTGGTACAGGGTGTACTCACTCTCTCTCTCTCTCTTTCTCTCTCTCTCTATTGTTGTAAACAGTATGTGCTTTTCTGGAAACATATTTAAAAACATATTAAAATGTCCGGTGTGTATCTGAGAAGGTATGTTCCTTAACTTGGCCACTGTTTATTACTATTTTTGTCCTTGTAATTGGAAATTCCTCATCTTGGTTTCATATTCACTCACTGTTTATTTTGGGTCAATTTTCTGGACGTGCTCGGAAATTAATGGATTACATCTAACCATCTTTCAGGAACTAAATGATTACGACTTGTGTGGATCTATTGAAAGAAAAATCATGAGTGTGGGCATTCAAGTACATCCTCTAGAAAAAGAACACACAAGTGGCTGTGGCTGGTGGGTGCTATTATGTAACCAACACGCGTATTCTGAGAGAGGAGGCTTAAAGCATAAACGTTTCCTTTTGGAAGAAGAAAAAAAAGCAAAAATCCAATTGTATGTAGAATTCAGGGAAAAGAATACCCAGTATGAAGAACACAGGACTGCAGAAGATGGCGGAAAAACAGAATTAGAGAAGCCAAGGAAGCAAGAAAATATGGCAAAGCCTTCCTACAACACAATAGAACCTGATGCCCAAGAAAACAAAGGCTACCTTTGCTAAACCAGGAGCGAGAACATATTATGAAAGATGCAAAAAAGACTGAATATGGAGCCACTATTTTGTCTCTGCCTTTCACACAAGAATGGAGGAAACAGAAGTTCCATAAGATAAATATTAATGAGTCTCTGGGAATATCAAGAAACAGAATTAATAAGAGGCAGGTAAAAGAATACTTATACAATTTAAATATTTATAAATCAGCAGTGCCGGATGAGATTCATTTGAACATATTCAACGAACTGGCTAAGGCAGGATGTACCTCCAATACTAGTGTTTGTCGTGGAGACTTATGTACCAGAAAAATTTAAGCAGGCTGATTTAGGGCTGAAGATAAAGCGGCCCAAAGCAGATCTGGGAAAAGGTGGGCTAGTTAGCGTATCCAAACTACCAGTCAAAACCTTAAATGAAATCATAAATCAGTCCATGAGCACCTTGAGGAAAATAACATAGTAAGTAATAGCCAAAGAGGTTCATAAAAAATAGAGCCTGTCAAGGCAACTTAATCCATTTCTGGATATGCTAAGAAATTTAGGGAAGGTAATGGATGTTACAGACATACTTTAGGGAGGCCGTGTGGATACCACCAGACAATTCATTTTGGACCCATCTTGTTGATGCTATGGCTGTTGTTCTCACTCTTTCCAACAGTGAAGGGCAATTTCACTTGCACACTTACTTTGTGGGAATAGGCCTCTATTTATTCTTCATGACAACCCTGCATGGACTTCAGTTATCAGGTAAATGTAGTCAACACCCAGAAGTACAAAATACCTGTTACTCACATGACAGTGAGAGATATTGATAATACTGAAGCAAACTGGACTACATCCTTGGGAGAAACAACGTGTGTGTGTGTGTGTGTCTGTGTATGTGCGTGCGCGTATGTAACTGCAATTATTAGCATAATTTAGGCAAAAAGGCATGGTTTTGCTCCAACCACTCATTTAATGATAGAAAATAAAAAGGATGTAGAAACAAAGGCCCTTTTAAAAATATGCACATCTGGGGAACCTGGGTGGGTCAGTTGGTTAAGCATCCAACTTCTACTCAGGTCATGATCTCACCGCTGGTGAGTTCGAGCCCCACGTCAGGCTGGTGCTGACAGCTCGGAGGTTGGCGCCTGCTTTGGATTCTGTGTCTCTAGCTCTCTCTGTCCCTTGCCCACTTGTGCTCTCTCTCAAAAATAAATAAACATCTAAAAAATTGTAATAAAAAATGAAAATATGCAGATCTGATCACGTCACCAGATCAGATAGTTATATAGTTTCCTGAAACTATATAAAAGCTTCCCATTGCTCTTAGACCAGAATGCTTTGCCTGCCAGGAAGCCTGTGCAGTCTGGTGTGTGCTCACCTCTCCAGCCTCACTGGCACCAGCCTCTTCCTAATTCTGGACAAGCTAGCTCCCCCATCTTCTTCCAGTTCTTTAAGGCATCATATTGTTCTTGCCACTAGGCCTTTGCATATGCTGTCTTGCCTTTCACTAACTTCCTCATTCTTCAGCTTTCTACCCAAATCCCGCTTGTTGGGGGGAACCTTCTTTAACCTCTCAGGCCATATGCCTTCAATTGTATTTTGTTCTAATAAAATCACATTTCCTTCCCAGAAGGGTTTATTTTGGAATGTAATTTGATACTCTTATTAAATTAATATAGTCCTTCCCTACTAAACTATAAGCTCCACAAGAGTGACTAAATATGAGTTTTTGTGAAGATTGCACCCAAGACCTGGCACAGCACTCCAGACAATAAATATCTGTGGTCAAATAAGAAATAATTTACTATATAGACAGAGACGGGCTCCCTTCAAAAAGGGTTAACTAAAAGTATCTCTCCGTCTTGAGGATTTTAATATTCTCTTCAGTCTTCTTCTCACATAGAATAATGGGGAAAAGTCTTTAATGAGGGTCCTGTTGACAGAGGGTATAAACAACACGAGGCAGCTCAAACTTGAATTGTTGAATTCTACATTTGCACATTATACTTGCCTCTGATGTGTTCCGAAATTTCATTTCGTGGTGATAATGAGTATGTGGGAAATTAGCATTCTATCGCTCTTCACATGAGAGTGTGAGGGAAGGTTTTCCAAGCCATGTACCATGCAGAAAACAAAATGTTTTTCTCGCAGCTAACTTTGTGATGTACCCTTACTGCTTCAACAGCGTTCTTCTCTACACCTCAGAGGGGTCTAAACCTAGACTGACAGAGAGCCACGACGTTAAAAAACAATATTCTACTCTCAGGTCAGCCACTGACCGGAAATTTTCTCTTTTTCCAACAATGCTTGGATGTTGAGACTTTTTTTTTTTTTNAAGAGTCTTTATAAAGTGTCTTCAGCAAAAGAAGGGAAAAAACTGAAGAATCCACCTGGTAAAAAACTGCAATGATATTGTTCACAATAAAGAGGAGTTTTATTTTATGAAAGATTCAAGGATGTTTAATTTCTTTTTTTTTTTAATTTTTTTTAATGTTTTTTATTTATTTCTAGGAGAGAGAGAGAGACAGCGTGAGCAGGGGAGGGTCAGAGAGAGGGAGATACAGACTCTGAAATAGGCTCCAGACTCTGAGCTGGCTGTCAGCACAGAGCCCGACGCGGGGCTCGAACCCACGAACCGTGAGATCATGACCTAAGTGAAAGTCGGACGCTTAACCGACTAAGCCACCCAGGCGCCCCAAGGATGTTGAGACTTTTTAACACAGATTTGTAAGTTCATAAGAAACCAACCCCGGAATATTCAAGGTCACACAGAAGTTAGTGACCCAGAGAGGACTAAACCTCGGGTTTCTGGTTTCAGGCCATTGTTCTTTCATTAGTTCCTTCGTTCAGTCCTGAAATAGACCCGCACGTCCCCCAGGTGTCTGGCACTGCTGGGCACCATGGAAACAACGATGGAGACATGGTCCTTGTCCTGATGGAGTTTGGTGATCTGTGGGAGGAGCCACGCAGGAGGGGACGATGCCAGCACCCTGTGATGAATGCTATCTGGGACAGTTGCTGGTGGGCAGCCCCAAGCCTGCTGACAGCCTCCCTCTGCAGGGGCTCAGCTCAGAATGGTGGAGTGTGACCACCCTGAAGAGTGACCCTCAACCAGTGGGGGATGGGCCTTGGTGGATGAATGTCCCACCACGCATCCTTCAGAAGGACAGTTTTGACATTCTACACAGTTTCCCAGAGAGACCCCTGACACTGAGCCTTCCCTGCCCCTGCCCATGTCCACAGTAATAACCAGCTGAACAGTGTACCTTCGCTGGCTTTTTGTTCCCAGCTCACTCTCCCCCTTCCCTCCCTCCTGCATCCTAACGACACCTCCCAGATAAACGCCAAGTACCTGTGCCCTGTTTCAAGCTATTGGGAGAACTGACAGCACCTCACAATATCAGTGAGTGAAATGCATGCATGCATAAGTGAGTGGGCGAATGAGTGAATGAGTGAGTGAGTGAGTGAGTGAGTGAATGAATGAATGAATGAATGAAGAGACAGTAGGGCCAAGGTTGCAAACTGGAGCAACCTTTGACTGTCCACAAGATCACTATCTACAGTGCTATGGTTTGTGGCTTAGTTTTATTTTGGTTTTTAATCTACTTAAAGATCATGTTATGAAGTGCTAGGTGTGGGGATGCAAGACTGGAGCAGCCAGGTCAAAGCCGAATTGCTTTCCCAATGAAATAAAGATGTGTGTGTGGGAGGAAGGGAAAGACCAAGGAGCAGGCAGAGAACTCTTGGTTGGCAAACCTATGGCCTAGAGAAGAAAGGAAAGGAGAGGGAAAATGAGGAACAGGGGAGAGGGGAGAAAAATTCTAGGTATTGAGGACTGCTTTTGGAAAAAGAATGTTGGGGTGTGTGATAAAAACATCCCCTGGGCCTTTCCCAGGCATACACAGGCCCCTGGGGCCTCCCCCAAGAGGCTGGGATCATGCACACAGGACCATGTTTTCAGAGTCAATTTTTTTTTAATTTATTTATTTCTGAGAGAGAGAGGGACAGCGTGAGCAAGGGAGGGTCAGAGAGAGAGGGAGATACAGAATCCGAAACAGGCTCCAGGCTCTGAGCTGTCAGCACAGAGCCCAACGTGGGGCTTGAACCCATGAACTGTGAGATCATGACCCGAGCTGAAGTCAGATGCTTAACCAACTGAGTCACCCAGGCGCCCCTCTTTAGCTACTTTAATCCATCTAGCCCCCGCACCAAAAGAGGACGAGCATATGAAAATGCTCAAAAAATATTTGCTGAATTAATGAAATATTACAACCTCGAACCCACGAACCGTAAGATCATGACCTGAGCCGAAGTCGGACGCTTAACCGACTGAGCCACCCAGGCGCCCCCAGAGTCACTTTTTAAAAAAGTTTTTAAACAATATTTATTTTTGAGAGAGAGACAGAGAGAGACAGAGCACAAGGAGGGGAAGGGCGGAGAGAGAGGGAGACACAGAATCCAAAGCAGGCTCCAGGCTCTGAGCTGTCAGCACAGAGCCCAACGTGGGGCTCAAATTCACAAACTGTGAGATCGTGACCTGAGCCAAGGTCAGATGCCTAAATGACTGAAACACCCAGGTGCCCCCAGAGTCACTTTTGTGACTCCAATCTGAGCTCCTTGGAACTGCTGTCACTCACAAAGATCCCCATCACACGAAGGACAGTAAATGAGAACACCAACAGTGAAGGTTGAATAAAATGTCTGGTGAGGGCTGGTGTTCCATAGGCATTTCTATGAGAACCACTGCTTCCTTATGAGAAAGGAATAAAGATTCAGAGTGAGGGAAATACTCCCAATCAACACAAACTGGGTCTGTTCACTCTCCTATGATGCCTCCAATTGTATTCCCAATATATTCCCAATATAATATAATAAATATATTATATTCCCAATTATATTGGGATGATGTCTATGTGGGGGCCCAGGTATAGAGGATAGTGCCTGGCACCCAGCGGTACTCAATACATAATTATGAGAGAAAATTAGGACAAAAAGGAGGAAGGGAGGGAATTAGATAATTTGATAATCAATCAATGCATCATCAATCAAAAGATTTTAACGATGGTGTACACTCAGGATCAACGCACAGAGCCCAGTAAATTAAATCTTTATAAGGATGAATACATTAACATAATTCCGGATCTCTGGGATCCTTTGATGGATAGGAGAACTGGGGAGTGGGTGGAGAGAACATTATGTTCCCATCGAAGAAGGAGAAAAAGTTATTTTTTTTTCCTTCAGAAAACATCAGTGGGTAAGATGATGCTCTTTTATTGGTAATGAGATATGGGCTTTCTTCCAGAGACTGACAGAGATCCTTCAAGCAAATCTCATGGCCTTTGATGTGAGCACTGCTGAGAAAATACTTTCAGCTGAGCAACTATGGAGGAGAAATTTGAAGAAGGCATTTCATGTTCTCCTCTGTTGCATCTTTGATGTACACAAAGGATTTAGTCCTAGAAGATGAAGACCTTATCTGTTTTCCTTCTCCCTAAGGAGAGCTTTGTTCCACATTTCCCTGTTGGGGCATGATCCTAGTGAGTAGGTGACAGATAATTACAGGGTTTTCTCATTATCCAAGTCCCCACAGGCAACAGGTTGCACAGAAAAACAGAAGTCATCATAACACAAAAATATTTACCAAAGAACTTACCACTTATAATATTTATAATATCCTTGACTTAAATATTCCTTGTCAGTTGCAGATACCCATATTAAACTCTGAATTCAAAATATATCAACTGTTGGGGTAGCTGGTTGGCTCAGTCGATAGAGCATGTGACTCTTGATCTTGGGGTTGTGAGTTCAAGCCCTGCATCGGGGGTAGAGCTTACTTAAAACAAAATCAACTGCTAAGACAAATTGAAAATCTGAAAGATACAGTTTCATGAAATCAATAAAAGTGATCTGGGAGAAGTGATCCAAGCACAGGCAAAGCCTTTGGCAAATGACAAATCAGCCTAGTTAAATTGTTTAAGAGCTAAAATAAAATGTGCAAAATGAGGTCAAGGGGGGGGTCAGAAGGTACCAACTTCCAGTTATAAAATAGGTAAGTCGTGGGGCACCTGGGTGGCTCAGTCAGTTAAGTGTCTGTCTTAGGCCCGGGTCATGATCTCATGGTTCATGAGTCTGAGGCCCTCATCGGGCTCTCTGCTCTCAGCATAGAGCCTGCTTCAGATCCTCTCTCTCCCTCTCTCTCTGTCCCTTTCTCTCCCACTCTTTCTCTCTCTCCCTCAAAAACAAACATTAAAAAAATAAAAAATTAAATAGGTAAGTCATTGGGATGTAACATAAAACATGGTGATTATAGTCAGTAACACTGTATGGCATATTTGAAAATTGCTAAGAGAGTAGATCTCAAAAGTTGTCATCACAAGAAAAAAAAAATGTGTCACTATGTATGGTAACAGGTGTTAACTAGATATATCGTAGCGATCATTTTGCAATATATAAAAATATCAAGTCATTTGTTGTACACCTGAAATTAACATAATGTTATATATCAGTTGTATCTCAATTTTTTAACCTACAGGGGATGACACAATAGCACTACAAAAAGAAAATGATCTGAATATCAACACACGATACCCTTGGGAAAATTAACAAAGACCAGATATTTCCCCCACAACGATCTTTATTATGAACTTGCTGCAAAACTTCAACGTGATGTGAAAGGTGCCATTATCATACTACCATGAAGTCTGTGTTGAAAAATTATGGCTCCTAAAATCGTGACTTGCTTTTCATTTTAAAATTGGGTTCATAATTATGATAACCTAAATAATTATTTGTTATATGAAAACAGATTTAAAAACTAATTTCATTAAGGAATCTACTCTTGAAATCATTGTTGCACTATATGCTAATTTGGATGTAAATTTTAAAAATCAATAAAAAAATAAATGTAAAAAAAGCTAATTTCAGTTTAATCATTCCAGTTAGTGTCTCATTCTTTTTTTTCATTTATTAATGTTTATTTATTTTTGAGAGAGAGAGTGAGCATGAGCGGGGGAGGGGCAGAGAGAAAAGGAGACACAGAACACAAAGCAGGCTCCAGGCTCTGAGCTGTCAGCACAGAGTCTGATGCAGGGGTCGAAACCACGAACCGCAAGATCATGACCTGAGCCAAAGTCAACTGCCCAACCAACTGCGCCACCCAGGCGCCCCAAGTGTCTCACTCTTTTCCCCCACTATTTACTTGAAAACAGTAAGTAGTAAATAGTAAATAGTCCCCGCATTAAATGGCCTTACTCTCAGGGGGGACCTCTTCCAAGTATCACTCCTCCTTGAATGAAGAAAACCTCCTCTCCTCTAGAATCTCTCTCCTTCTCCTACCCCCACGGTGGCTTCCTTACTGCAGACCACCAGGATTTCCCACTTGGCTTATTACACTGCCCCCTACTGCCCTGCCTCTGGTTCACCCTCTCCACTTCTTCCTCCCCAGGGCAGGCAGACAGAAGCTTGTAAAATACCAACATGGGGCTACAGGTCCCCTCCTGCAATCCTTTTATGGGTCCTCTTGCCCTGTGTACATACAAACGCTTCACAATTTAACCCTTTTCTTCTACTTTCCCACCTCATCCATCTCTCTGTGACAACCTTGGCCCTCACTCCTATACAGCTGTGCTCTTCCTTCTGGCTTCTCACCATCCCCTAATATGCTACTGTCCCCAAAGCTCTGGTCCTTGCAACAACCTAATGTCAATATAGCTTTCAGTTCTCCACTAAGAGAACACTTCCTCCAGGAAGCTTTCCCAGATCACTTGCATTGGGTATCCCTCCCTTGCAGTCCCACAGTATCCTGTACTAACTGACAATAATAAAGCACTTATGACATAATACTTAATTAGCTATTAGGGATGAAAACACTGCGCCTGACCCTTCAAAAGTCTCCAGCCCCTTGCTTGGTACCCAGCCCAGAAAAGGGACTAGTATTTGCTTTAAAAAGGAATGAATACATGAATGATCTGAATGACCAAGCTAACCAAAGCAAAATCAACATGGTCATGAAAGGAGCAAATCTATGCAATTAAGCATCCCTTTCCTTTTCCTTCCTTCCTTCCTTCCTTCTTTCCTTCCTTCCTTCCTTCCTTCCTTCCTTCCTTCCTTCCTTCCTTCCTTCCTTCCTCCCTTCCATTAATTATTGCAGTGAGAACATTTCATTATTATGGCATGAGATCTACCCTTTACAAAATTTTAACTGATCAGTAATGTTAACTATAGGGACAATACCATACAGCAAATCTCTAGAACTTATTTGTCTTATGTAACTAACACTTATATCCACTGAACTCCTCCCTCCTGCCTCCCCTCACCCCTGGCAACCACCCTTCTATTCTTGGTTTCTATGAGCTTGACTGTTTGGAGTCTTCATATAAGTGAGATGATGTAGTATTTGTCCTTCTATGTCCGGCTTGTTTCACTCAGCATAATACCCTCTAGGTACATGCATAGTGTCACATAGGGCTGGATTTCCTTCTTTTTTAAGGCTTAATAATACTCAGTCACACACATGCACATCCTTGATCCATTCATCCATCCGGGGACACCTGGCATATTTCCACAACTTAGCTTGACTTGAATTTGAAGAGTGCTGCAATGAACATATGGGAGTGCAGATAGCTCTCTGAGATCTTGATTTCAAAACTGCCCGATGGTTATTTCTGGGGGTGGGGGGAGGGATTGGGAATGTATGAAAAGGGAGTTTCATTTTTTACTTTGTACACCTAACAATTATTTGGCATTTTTTAAGAATACATTATCATTATAACAAAAATTTACAAAACAACAAATAAAACCACAATCAAATGTTTTACTGTTAGTGTTAAAACAGCCTCTAATTACCTTCTTCATTTGAATATTTCCACTTGCTTGTTTCCAAGTTGTTAGAAAATAGAAAAACTTTAAAATAAAAACTATCTTGGGGCTCCTGGGTGGCTCAGTTCGTTAAGCATATGACTCTTGGTTTGGGCTGAGGTCATGATCTCACAGTTTTGTAGGTTCAAGCCCTGCATTGGGCTCTGTACTGAAAGTGTGGAGCCTGCTTGGGATTCTCTCTCTCTCTCTCTCTCTCTCTCTTCCCCCTCCCCCCCACACTCATGGTGTCTCTGTCTTTCTCAGAAATAAATAAACATTAAATATTTTTAAAAGCTATCTTTTTTAAAGTCTATTTATTTTGAGAGACAGAGAGAGAGAGAGAAAGAGAGAGAGTAGAGGAGGCGTAGAAAGAGAGGAGGAGAAAGAATCCGGAGCAGACTCCACACTCTCAGAGTGTAGTGCAATGAGGGGCTTGAGCTCAAACCATGAGATCGTGACCTGAGCCAAAACCAAAAGTTGGACACTTAACCAACTGAACCATCCAGGGACCCCTAGGTATTTTTTTAATGTTTATTTACTTTGAGAGACATAGAATGTGTGTGTGTGTGCGAACAGGGAAGGGGCAGACGAGGGGGGGTGGCGAGATAGGGGATCTCAGGCAGGCACTGCACTAATAGCCCCAACATGGGGCTCAAACCCACAAACATCAAGATGATGACCTTAGCTGAAATCAGGAGTCACACTTAACCAACAAAGCCACCCAGGTGCCCCTAAAATAAAAGCTATCTTAAAGGCACAACATATTCTGGACATTTTTAGCTTGCCTGTTATGTGATATTTATATGGGATCTCAAGGATTTGTGTCTTTCATGGGATCTCAGCATGTTCTTAATAATCATGTGTCCTGAGAATATAATTATGTTTTTTCCGAAGAGTGAGATCAATAGGAGGTTGGAAGGGTTGGGAAACAGGAGACATTCGGAGGGAAGGGACTTCTAGTTTGCACAGTATCCCTTTCTGTCCTTTTCATAAATTTTATAAGTAGCTCATATTACTTTTATAATAAAATAAAGAGTGATAAAAAATTCAAAAGCAAATATTGGCAAGCATTTGATGAGGCTTTTAAAAAATACATTAACACTCCTGGCAACTCTGCAAGATAGATATTATCGTCATTTTAAAGATGAAGAAACTGAGACTCCAAGAAGTTCTGTGACTTGTCCAAGGTCAAAGAGGTAATAGTGGCAGACAGAGGACTCAAACACAAGTCATTGTAAGGCCAAGGTCTAGCTCTTTAAAAAGGTAATACATCATGTTTTCTTGTTTTATTAAACAAGCAGATAGTTGTTTGCTTTGGAGGCTAAGTATGGGATGGAGAGAGATTTATTTTCTCAGTTTAGGGCAGTAATAAAGCATAGGGATTCAAAATAAATGCTTTCCTGGATTAAGGTACCCAAACAGGAATCACATTAACTGCCAAATTTAAAACAAATTTCCTTCTAACATTATTATTAGTATCTTAAACATTATCACATTTCCTAACAGTTTTGGCAACAATAAAGCTTTCGACATAGAGCTCTGATCACAGAAAGTAATCAGTATTTACTGATTTCTCATTTGTTAAAGCATGAATGTGTATGTATATACATGAAGTATATGTATTTGTGCATATATTCATGTGAGTGTGCAGTGTTCATTATAGAAGAACATACTTAAAATGTTGGCAGTTGTATCTGAGTGATGAAGTTATAAATACATTTTAATTTCTCTAGAAGTTTCTGTATTTTTTCAATTGTCTAAGATGGATACCTACTAGTTTTATAATAAAAAGAAAAAGAGTAGGTATAGTTCTACAACATAGGGATTTAGTATAAAATCATAGTAGCCATGGCACACCTGGGTGGCTCCATCGGTGAAAAACCTGACTCTTAATTTTGGTTCAGGTCAGAATCTCACAGTGTGTTGGATCAAGCCCCATGTTGTGCCCTGGGGTGGCAGCACAGAGCCTACTTAGGATTCTGCTTCTCCCTCTCTCTCTCTCTGACCTTCCCTTGCTCGCATCACTCTTTCTCTCTCAAAAATAAAATAGAAAAAAACATTATTTTGTAATGTTTATGGTTATTTTTGAGAAAGAGAGAGACAGACAGAGTGTGAGTGGGGGAGGGGCAGAGAGAGAGGGAGACACAGGATCTGAAGAGCTGTCAGCACAGAGCCTGATGTGGGGCCTGAACTCATGAACTGTAAGATCATGATCTGAACCTAACTTGGACACTCAACCAACTGAGCCACCCAGGCACCCCTAAAATATATTTAAAGTCATACTAACCATGTGTGTCATGTTGGTTCAGGAATAGACAAATTGACCAATGGAACAGAATAGAGAGCCCAGAAATACACATGCAAATTTGTTATATGAGACAGGTAATGCAGCAAAGTGGGGGTGCGGGAGGAGGGGAGAGATAATTCAATAAATTGAGCTGGTAAAAACCAGTTGTCCATAATAGAAAAATATGGTTTTGGGTGCTTATCTCTAATCATACTCAAAAGCCAATTACAGATAAAGTAAAGACTGAAATGCAGGAAGGAAATAGAGAGGATTAAAGTTATTAAACATGATACAAGGAGTGCTAATCATTTTTTTAAAAGGTTGATAAATTCAACTCCATTAAAACTAAGAACTTATGCTAAGAACACACTAAAGTAAGGGAAAAAGCAAGTCATAAGAAGGGAGAAATTGTATCTGTGATGATACAACCACTGTATTAGCCAGGGTTCTCCAACTGGAAGGAGATCATATTTATATGGGGAGATTTATGGTAGTAATTGGCTCACCTGATTATGAAGGCTGAGAAGCCCTACAATTTGCCCTCTGCCAGCTAGAGATTTGGAAAAGCAGGTGACATAATTCAGTCTGAGCCTGAGGCTTGAGAACCAGGAGCACAGATGTCTAAGGGACAGAAAAGATGGGTGTCTCAACTCAACCAGAGAGCAAATTCACCCTTTCTCCACCTTTTTGTTCTTTTCAGGTCCCCAAAGGATTGGATGATGCTCACCCACCCTAGGAGAGTGATCTCTACTCAGTCTATGAACCCAAATGCTAATCTCTTCTAGAAACACCAGTAGAGACATACCCAGAAATAGTATTTTACCAGCTACCTGGGTATTGTTTAGCTCAGTCAAGTTGATGACAAAATTAGCTATTGAAACCACCAACAGATTAGTATGAAAAAATTATCAAGAACCTCTACAAATCAATAAGAGAGAGCAAACAATTAAATAGAAAAGACAGGAACAGACAGTTCACAGAAATGGAGACTTTTATGGCCAATTAATACAAAAAGAGATGATGAACCTCATTAGTCATCAGAAATATAGAGCAAGGCCAAAATGGCATTTTACACCCATTAGCTTAGGAAAAATAAGAATACTAAGTATGGGGGAGGATGGGGCTCTACAGGAAGACTGACATGTTCTGGCGGGAATATAAAGTATTACAATCACTTTGAGGCAGTAATTTCATATTATCTGGTAAAAGTGAACATTCACATACCAGCAGTTCTACTCCTGGGTATGAACTCCCAAGGGAAAATCCTATTCATGTGCCCATGAAGACATGTTCACAAAGGTCTATGAAAGCATTCTTTGTCATATGAAATAAATGGGAAATGACTGAAACGTCCGTTGACAAGAAAATAGGTGAAAGTATCTGAGATTGTGCCTTATACATAGTAAACACTCAGTAAATGGCAGCCATTATCTTCAGCCCTGAGTATCAGTGTCCTGTTTTACAGAAATGTGTCAAGAATTAAATGGGAAGCATATGTAATCCCTTGCCAAATGGAAGGCATGTGATAAATGCTTCTGTCTCCTTATAAATCTGCATGAGGGCTGGCCAGGAGCCCTCCAGTTGGGAATGGAAGCTTGTATATATGCTGCCAGTCAAGGTTTATCCTCAGCAGGCCAAAAAGGCTAGTGGTATTTGTTTCAGGTCAACCTTTTAATGCTTACTTTATGCCAGGAAAACACCATCTAAGGTGATACACTGTTGTCCCCAAATTTTACACATTTGGAAATCAAGCTCTAAGAGCTGAGATGATTTGCCCAGGTCACCCATCTCAGAAGGATCCAGAAGGTCTGGATGTGAACTAAGGTTGCTCGATCCACTCTCAAACCACCACTCCCTACTACGTTTCAAATGCCACCATCACCTCTAACAAGAAGTCAAGCAAAATCACAACTGGCAGGGTTCCAAGGTCTTCCTTCTATCCCTGTCCCAAGCTGAGAGCTGTGTGTGTGTGTGTGTGTGTGTGTGTGTGTGTGTGTGTGTGTGTGAGAGAGAGAGAGAGAGAGAGAGAGAGAGAGAGAGAAGGGAGGAGACCAGTCTTGACAACTTGACAACAAATGGGAAACGTCAGGGCACATGTCAGCTTGGAGAAGCAGAAGCCACAAATGGTAAACAGCACAATGCCCCGAAGGGCATCAGAAAGTCAAGTAAGCAATTCTTGACCTTTCTGAAGCTGTTATGAGGAAAACATAAAGAAACAATTCTGCGGGCTTAATGAAGGAAAGCTGTGAAAAGTGTAATGGGCTATTTGTGCACATCTCAAAAGCATCATATAATTTGGCACGATTGGCAGTATATTCCCCAGCATGACCAAGCAGGGTGTTACTACTTAGGCCCAAAGTGCCTTGGCAAAGCCAAGTCCCCACCTCCATCCCTTGTCTAAAACCCAGGACATCTATGATTTAATTTCTAAGGCTTAAACATCAGCTGCTGAAATGAAATGTGGCACAGTCTCGTTCATTTTCCCCGAGTGCAAAAATATGTTTTATGCTCCAAAATATGAGCCTTATTTTGGTTTTGTTTTTTTTTCCTGCTACACATACAGAGTTCTTTTTTCTTTTTTAATTACATTTTCAGGCAATTCGTTCATTACATTGACTCAGCTCTTTGTGATTTGGGTGGGGGCTGATGGAAGAGTGAGGTGGTAGAGTACTTCATTACTTTTAAAAATGATTGTTGGCCATGTTCAGTTCCCATATTTCATTCCCAATTTCATAAGGGCATTCAGTATGCAGAGTCTCTGCGTAAGATCATCAGCTGCTACATTAGCACAATGGCTCTTTTGGAACCATAACAGTCTACCACGGAAATGATCCGTGGATTATACAAGTTTATAAGGTCTGATACATTTACAAACAACAATTTTTTTCCACCCTTTTTCATTATTTATTCCTCATTAGGCTTCCCCCTTCCTTTTGCTCTCTGCTTTTTAAAATGCAAAAATAATACACAACACCAAGGAGAAACACTCCCCGGGATATTTAACTAAAGCTAGAGGAATTCTGAGAAACAGTTCCACCAAAGCAATGGTTTTCAGTCAGCCCTGAGCTTCACACACATTGTGTGCCTATCGAGTTTCTGTTCATGGTGCAGATTGCCTTCCGAGTAAAGGAAGTGTGTGGCTTTGGGGGCTAGAGATTGCCAGCCTTATGGGAGTTCCTACGGTTCTGGAGGACAGTTATGTTACCTCCACCCACTATTGCTATGTTGGATGTAAATGACTGGCATCTACTCCAGGTTCTCAGTCCTTCTAAAACTGAGTGTTAGAAGCACGATGCAAAACTGGTAACAATGTCTTTGGAAAACGTGGGCATTTTTAATCAACTTTCTTAAAAGAGAGGAAACTTTGTCTTACACTGGCAGAGATCAGTAGGCAGAGAGCAAGCTGTATCTTCAGTGGCCTGAACGATGCTGGGATTAAAGCCCCTGTTTGCAAAAGCCATAAACAAAAACAGCAGCGAAGTGAATTTAATGATAATGAAAACATGCTTGGGACAACTGTCACTGCTCATATTTGATTTAGATAATTCTTTACAAGCAGTATAGCCTTGCCCTTCACTTCTGACACCAGAAAAAAGATTGTTTTCTCAGAGACGGAATATTCAAGTGCAAGGTATTTTTAGACATCTGTAGAAATGCATCCACTAGCAACAGAGGGTTGACCATAGCACTCATCATTTCTCCCTGCCAAGACCCAGTAAATGATAGTAAAAGAATGAACCCATAACTGAGACAAGCACCAAAGTCGGCGGGGGGGGGGGGGGGGCATCAGCGCATAAGTCATTGTGATTACTGATGAATGGGTAGAGGGTGGATGTCCATTGGTGGATGAAGGAAAAGGAGCAGGGAAGTAGCGGCAAGGTGTCTAAGAGGAGAGAGACTCCATAGGAGGAAGGAGAAAAGTGGCTTAGAGATTATAGTCAAGATGGCCAGAATCAGCAGAAGCTAGGAATGAGAAAGAGGTTTCCTGAAATTATCTTTGGGAAGACTTTTTCCATCAGCTCCCTCTCTCACCCTCCCCTTCCCCACCTTGCTGCAATGGTACAGGACTTGTTTGATGGAGCAAGTGGCTCCCACACTCCCTTCCCCCATACCCAACCAAACAAAGCTAGATCTCACCCTACTACCACTACCTTCCAACCCCCATATTCCAACCCCCATATTCTAGCCCCAGGCTGAGAAAGCAGAAGACTCCTCTCTAAAGAAGTTGAGCTAAGGCCTAGGGAGCAAGGAATGCTAGCGTGGTTGCAGACAGTACCACAGTACAGATCTCCACTTTCTGACACCTGGAAGCCTCCAGCTTAGAACCCAGCTCCCTGCCTGCTGAATTCATTCTCTCCCTGAAGTGAAATCAGGTATGTAGTACTCCTTCCCCTCATACTCAGAGCACTCAGGCAGTCTGCACACACTAAGGCTATCAGTACAGAGATCTACTGGTGCCACAGTCGATAATCATCATTGTGGTCATGATCAATGTCATTGCCGCCATCGTCATCATCATCGTCATTATCACCATTATCAAACCCTTACTGAGCACTCTCTGACATCACTTCACAGATCTCTCAAAGGCATTATAAACTCTTGCCCCAGACTGCACTGACCACTTTCTCTCCCAACTTCCTCCCTGAACACTTCTTCTTTCAATATTCTTACAGAAAATGGATCCACCCAACATCATCATTTACATTTAGAGAGGACTTACCTGATGCCAGGCACTGTTCTAAGTGCGTGGCATGTAAAAACTCATCCAAACCTCATAACAACCCTAGGTGGGAGGTGAAGCCAGTCTGAAACAAGCAAGGATTCCCTGTAAGCATTTCTGAAAACCTGGCCAAAAAGGTCTCAGAAGAAAGAAACTTAGATATCCAAGTTTCTGGTTATTTGTTGTCATTCTTTTCTCTGATTGTAAATACACTTCCTATCAAATTTTACATGGTTTCTGTGTGTATGTCTAATTCAGTGGTTCCTTTACCTACAAGTTTTAGGCTCTCGTATCTGGGATTCAGCCCTGGACTATGTATATAGAACAAGAATCAGCCGTACATGAGAGTTCCCATGGGCAGAACTGGTACCTGACAAGCACATAGTGAAGCCAACGCATATAGACTGTACTTGCAACAGACAGGCACTCGCCTATAATGCTTCATGTATATTAACTCATTTAACGTATGTCTCACATTTTCCAAATGAGGAAACAGAGGCACAGGATATTTCAGTGATCTACGTAAGGTCCTAGGTAGCCAGGTTTGATGACTCAGCTGGTAACCATTATAGCACTGTATCTTGAACAACTGAAAAGCTTCTGCCATTAAAAAAATTATTGTTAAAATTTTAACTCTGCAACAGATTTGGTGCTATGTTTTAAACTGTGTGCTCACCTCAAAAAATTAAACATAGAGTCACCATATGATCCAGCAATTTCACCTGTAGGTATGCACCCAAAAGAATTAAAGACAGCATCTCCAAGAGAATTGCCATATTCATAACAGCATTACTCACAAGAGCCAAAAGGTGCAAGCAATCCAGATACCACTAAATGATAGACAAATAAAATGCTGTAAATACACAATGGAATATTATTCAGCCTTCAAAAGGAAGGAAATTCTGATACATGCTACACTGGCTGAAACAACAAGACTGCTAAGTGAAATAAGCTAGTCACAAAGGATAAGTACTGTATGATTTCACTTATATGACATATCTAACGGAGTCAAATTCACACAGACAAAAATTAGAACAGTGCTTGCCAGAAGCTCGGGGATTAGAGAATGGTGAGCTGTTATTTAACAGGTATAGAATTTCAGTTTGGGCATATGAAGAAGTTCTAGAGATAGATGGTGGTTGTATAACACTGTGAATGTATTTAATGCCACTAAATTATATACTTAAAAATGGGGGGTGCCTGGGTGGCTCAGTTGGTTGGGCATCCAACTTTGGCTCAGGTCACGATCTCACGTTCGTGGGTTTGAACCCCATATCAGGCTCAGAGCTGTCAGCAGAGATTCTGGTCTTCCTTTCTCTCTGCCCCTCCCCTGCTCATGCTCTGTCTCTCTCTGTCTCAAAAATTAATAAACATTAAAAAAATTTTTAATTGTTAAAAGGATAAAATATACATTCTTTTATTACAATAAAAAAAAAAACCAAACCAACAAACTCACCAAAAATAACTATAATTATAATTATTTTAAAATGTGTGCTTATCTATTAGAAGTAAGATCTGAAGTATTCATGGTGAAAGACTATGCTGTCTGAGATTTATTTTAAAATAATCGGGTGAGGGGCACCTGGATGGCTCAGTCAGTTGAGAATCAGACTCCTGATTTCAGTTCAGGTCCTGACCCCAGGGTCGTGGAATCGAGTCCCATGTTGGGCTCAGCACTGAGAGCACAGAACCTGCTTGGGATTCACTCTCTCCATTTCTCTCTGCCCCTTGCCTGCTTGCTCTCTCTCTCTCTCTCTCAAAATAAATAAACTTACAAATAAACATTAATTAATTAATTAAAAAATAATCTGGTTAGGAGAGGAGTTGAGGAACAGAAGGGAATGCAGAAGGGGCTGGAGATAGAACAAGGTTGTCCAAATGTAAGTAATTGTTAAAGCTGGCTGATGGTGTATATGAGTGCATAATAGGAATCTCTCTACTCCATGTATGCTTGAAATTTTCCATTAAAGAAAAGACAGTTTTAAAAATCTTATTCCAGTAGGTAATGGGAAAGCAGCTGCCATTGTATTTATTAATCCTTCAGATAGAAATAGGGCCATAGGGAGAAGCTGCCCGCTGTGCTCTTTCCACAAGGCTCTTGAAAAGACCTCCCTCTTCCACATACCCAGCTGCCCACCAGTAAGGACATCACCCTCAATGGCCCTTAGAGAATTATCAGAGCCCTCAGCTGTCAATAACTGCCCACCCATGGTGATGTCATCCTGCACAACAAAAAGGAAGACATCAGAGAAGGCCCACATCATCAAGAATCTTACTTGCAAGCTACAACTGTATCATGTCATGGGATTTACCAACCTTCCAACAAAAGAAACATGTATTTTACATCATAAAGCTAAGGAATCCATTTTCTCCATTCATAGGGCATTATGGATATTTTTTCTGAGCTTTCACATAGACAACACCACCACCACTTACACAAACACATGCACACGCACATGCACACACCTTGATCAAAAAATCACAATGAATTACTGGGCCACTTTGAGCAAATGGAGAGCACTGTACTCACCATTTCATTTATCTGTGTTTCAACAAGGTGTTTAGACAGAACCTACTATGTGTGAGGCACAGCACTAGGGGCTAGGTGATATATGCAGACACCCTCACACCCCTAGAGTTGATGTGAATATTATGTTGAACTAAAAACATTGGAGATTCCACAAATCCAGATATAAGCCTCTCAAAGCCTCCCTCTTGTGACTAAAGACAGAAACTTCTGGGTATGAGGCTACCATAAATCTCCTCTTGGGGCAGTTTTCATGGGCCAGAGAGAACAGGGCGAAGAGTGCTTGCACCTGCATCAGCAAACATTACTACCAACTTTCTTACCTTCCATTTTGTTCTCCTAAAAGCCCATTTGGTCTCCCTAGAGAAACTCACTTGTTCTTCCCATAAAAGCCTTTTCTCCCCCCACCTCCTCTTCCCCTTATGAAGTGGATATATGAGCCCCTATCATTGGTTATTTTGTGAGTCACATTTTTCTGTCAACTCTCATGTCCGTAAGTGAATAAAAGTCTATCTTCTTCCATGCTAAACTTTGTCAGTTTAGTTCACAGGCCTTCAAACACAGAATTTAAGGGGATAAAGGACAATTTTGCCTTCCTGATAGTGACAAAAGCAGAAAACCTCTGGCTCTCATGGAAACTGCATTTGACTGGGGAAATACACATAGAAAGAGCAAAGGCACAAATGAATATTCCCAGATTGGAATTATTGCTGTGAATCGAATGATCAAGTGGGGCAGTAAGAGCTGGAATTCACCTGGTTGGCCCCAGTACAAGGAAACAATCTGTTAATACTGGAGTATATTCTGAGTAGTTGGTTAAATATGTAGAACATCACAAGGGGTGGTCTGAGAAAGCCTCTCCAAGGAGATGACACATAGGCTGAGTCCAAAAACATGAGAAAGAACTAGCATTGGGAGAGGTGGGGCGACACGGCAGTCAGAGGAAGGAGCACACACAAAAGTAGCCCCTGCCTCGCAGAGCTATCAAGGAAGATTCCAAAATGGAGCAAGCAAGCCTGGTTAAGAAAGTCTCTTCGTGGGGTGCTATCTGGGTGGGTCATTTGGTTGGGTGTCTGAGACTTAGCTCAGGTCACAATCTTACAGATCATGAGTTTGAGCCCCACGTCGGGATCTGTGCTGAAGATCCTGCTTCAGATTCTGTGTCTCCTCTCTCTCTTTTCCCCTCCCGGCCCTCTCTCTCTTAAAAATAAACATTAAAAGAAAAGAGAGAAAGTCTCTTTGAAAACAGAGTTAGGAGGCCACAAGGGAGGAAGAATCTATGCTCATCCTCATTGGAGCAACCATGAACTTTTTGCCAGCTGCAAGCCTGGAATTAACCCTGTCCTCACCATGATTCCTGAGTCGTTGGCGTTCTTCACTTCCCAAAGGAGCCAATGCGATTTAACAAATTTTCTATTCTTCGTTTGCATATTAGCTCAACCAATTCCAGTAAACCTATTTCTGTTTTGCCTATGGACCTGACCTTTCTTTGTCTTCCTGCAGACACAGGTCAGGTTTCTACATGAATCTCCATCTCCCAAATTGAAATCCTAAATTTCAACTGCCCAGATAAACACTTATTTGCTTAATTTTTCAGTGAATTCTTTCTTGGGTGACAACACTTACAATGTTAAAGTTAACAAAAGAGAGGAAGAAGGGTGCAGGGTAGGCAAGGGCACATCACACAAGACATGGCCAAGCTCTCTGTATGGCATTTCAGAATTTGGGAGGGTCACCACTGGAATCATCACCCTCTATGATGGCAGTGGGGGAGGAAACTAGTGCTTACAGACAAGTAAAGAGAGATTTCAAGTAAAAAGAGAGTACATCCAAAGTCAGGCGATCAATGAAGCATTAGACAGTCTATAGCAGGATTCTCACACATAGAGATAGGACACCGAGGCTCTTCTTTCCAGGAAGCAGCTTTATTTGTGCTGGCACGGGCTCAATGGACTGAGATCCCATAAAGGCTGAGCCCTGAGTGCAACGGGGTGTAGTCTTTTATGCAATTTCTACTTCTTTGTCTCTCATATATGGTGATGCATATAGCCTGATTGGACACAGTCCAAGTTACAGAGTTGTGTCAGAGGTATGCATACGTGTACAGGAGTTGATTGGCCCATGTTGCACATTGCCTTTGTTCTGAGAAGGCCTCCACCACATTCCTTAGGGAGAGGTTCTACCACATTCCCTCCTTTGATGCTCAGACCCCTATTTTGGGTCAAAGAGCATCATCTGGGTTTAGAGGTTTTTATTTCCATAACATCATTACATGCATGGCCATTTTCCTTTTGACCACTGAGTCAATGAGGCTGTAGACAGACTGTATAACCAGGGGAGGTAGGCAAGGTAGGATTAAGTAAACTCCCCAAATCAAGAGAATAATATCTATGAGGGTTTTGAATTCCCCTGAAGAGTTGAAAACCATCCTCTAAATAACTCCCCATATTCCAACCTTTCGAGGTCTGGACTGGGACATGAGCAACCTTTCTCATTCAACATATGATCTCCTCTATGACTTTTCCTTCATCATCTATCTGTAGGCAGCAGTTGCTCCGGTTAAAATTTCCACAAACTCCTTACTCTGAAGCAAGAAGTAATCTAAGGCCCAGTGATTTTGATAGACAGCATTGTGCATTTTGGTTTGCTGTTTGGCTAGTAAGTTATGAGCTCTGGAAGTTTCACTGGTTATAATTTCTACAACTACATGCAGTCTGATTATGCAGTTTAGCATATAAATGCAGGTTCAGTAGCCCCCAGATCCATCCTCTGCCCAGGTGGCAGGACCGTAATATTGGATTATATGCTCAGAAGGCCTTCATCATCTTTCCAATTGCCAGTTTGTAGGTCACATTGTTTCCTTGAGCCTCCCTGTCCCCATACACTTGGTCTCCCAAATGTTCCCCTCTGGCAAGTGGGAGCAGGAAGATGACCCTGATTAGCCTGGAGGAAATACTATATAGGCTGTCCTTCAACAAATCCAGTATAGTCTACCTAGGGCCCTCCGTTTGATGGCTATGTCAATACTGTCCCTGGCCTCTCTGAGATGAGGGAAGTTAAACAAGAGGTGGGAATCTGGCTCAAGGTGACCTAGGGACTCCCACCATTGGGTTTCCCAGGTGATTTGAGTTATAACATCTTTGGCCTAAGCATGTTAAGCTTCCAACGGGAATGGTAAACTTTCTTCCCCATCAGACAAGGCAGTTTTTCCTAATAATTGAGGTTTTGAGGAGCCAAACCCCAGTAGTAGGACTGGGGTATTCTGTTCCATTTTAAGGTTCACAGGGATCTAATTCTCTAGGCTCCCATGGCCATTGATTCCCCATTTTGGTTCCCCCACATACATAACAAGAGACCTTTAGAGTCTGGGTTATAGTCTCTGCTAGGACTAGAAATAGATTTGTCATTGCGACAAAGACAGGAGGAGGGCCCTTTTCCATTTCATCATAAAAGGAATGAAATACTTGGTTGATCATGACCTTATGTATGACTGTAACTCTTTTAAAATACAACAAGGTTCCTGGGTCTGTGCTCCGTCCATAGATAAGTATACTAATCCAGTGGTTCATTTTCCATTTTGAATCTCCTGGGTTAAGGATGGTAACATTAATGGGGTTATAGGTTCCCGGTTGGCAATCTGACTCAGCCACACTCTTCTGGAGGAGAGCTGTTTTGTCTTTAGTCTCCCAGGTGGCCCATGTGACACAGCTCCAATAAGGACAGAAGATTTGAGGTGAAAGGGCCAGTGACCACACGAACCAGATGCCTCACACATATGCTTGTCATTGTGCTGATAACTCTCGTTCTCATGTCAGACTTCCACATGGCAAACCATATGGCAATGTGTCATCTATGGCTGTACTTATATCACAGAATATAGACATCGGCTGGTTTGGATTGGTAACTTGAATTTTGTTAATTAGTCAGCCCATACCAGTGGTGTCTGTCTTAGGGTGACTCAAGACCTCTAGCCATTCCTCCGTTGGGGAGTACCATGGGTCAAAACAAGAGTATTGATTCTCCATTGGCAGATAGAACAGGTAGTTTTGTTGTGTATGCAGGTGCCCAGGATCTTTCCCTGGCATGAGAAGTGGGTATGGAATAGTGAGGTCCAAGTGACTCCTTGGCCTGAACTCGTTATCCAAATACATGGGTCACATGATGAGGAATCAAGGTCTACAGAAGGGTTCCAGATTAGGAGCAATGAATACCAATGAATCATCCTGTCCACAAAAGGAAGATGAGTGCTAATAGAAACCTCTCAACACACTCCCAGCTGGCCAGGGTAGCCTCTGCCAATCCTAGGGCAAAAAGTGGAGCAAGAGTCACAATAACAGCAAGAAACAAGGGGTGACAGTGCATCACAATAAGGAAACAGATATAAAAAATAAGGGCAGTCTCTTTGTTCCACACAGCATCTAAGAGTTCAAGGATTTCCTTAACATACTTTATGTCATTTCCTCCTGATTTTATAGACCCTTCTCTTTACATAAAAGCCCAAGTGTACTTGGGCAGTTAAGGCATACTTAGAGTCTATATATATATATATATAATATATATATATTAACATATATCCCTGCTGCCAGGAGAGCTCGGCTTATAGCCATGAGCTCTGCTTTCTGTGCCAAAGTCCCCTTTGGCAGGGGCTTGGCCTCAATGATAGAATCAGGGTCACTATGTTGTACCCTGCAAAGTGTTCTCCCTCTTTCACAAAACTGCTACCGTTGGTGAAATACTCAGTGTTGGGGGTCCCTCAAGTTTGGGCAGCTGGAGGACACCTCTTCCATGACTTCAATGCTGTCATAGTCTGGTTGACCTGGTCTGACAGGCAGTAGGGGTGCAGGGTTTAGGGTCCATACTACTTCTAGGTGAATGTGCAGGTTCTCATGTAGCATTCCCTCGTATCTGACCATCCTGGTGTTAGTTAGCCAGTATTGTCCCTTGCATTTCCATTAATGTCAGTACTGAATGTGGCACTTGGACTGTCAATTTTGTCCCATAGTTAACTTGTTAGCCTCAGACAGTTGGTCAAGAGAGTTAAGCTGGTTGGAGAGGTATGCCACCAGTCAATGCCATGACCACAACATCTGGGTTAGGACTCCCACCATGATGCTAATACATTCATGAATATATAAGAAGGGCTTAGACATGTCTGGAAGCCCCAGACCAGCCACACTGATGAGGGCCTGTTTGATCTCTTCAAAAGCCCTTTGCTATACTTGCTCCCATAACAGAAGTTCCTGCTCTCCCTACTTTGTGGCCTCATAAGAGGTTTTGCCAAGACTGAGAAGTTAGGTATCCAGATTATACAGAAACTTGCAGCCCTGAGGAACTCCTAAACCTGACATCGGGTTGACGGGCCCAGGATCAAACCAACAGCCTGTTTTCACTACAGGCCAAGTTGGTGCTACCCCTGGGAGAGGTGAAGCCCAAGGTACTTGACTTTCTTTTGACATATTTGGGCCTTTTTCCTTGAGACCTTATAGCTAGTTTCCCATAGGAGGGTGAGGAGCTGCTGAGTTTCATGAGACCAGCCAGCCAGCAGTAAGTCATCTACGTACTGAAGCAAGACACAGCCATGCTGGTCTGCTGGGAAGGCTCTTAGAACAGAGGCTGATGCAGTGCCGAAAATAGATGGGGAATTTTTGAACCCTTGAGGCAATCTGGTTCAAGTCAACTGGCCCTTGTCACCATTTTCAGAATTCTCCCACTGGAAGTCAAAGACTGGTTGGCTTAGGGTGGGGTGGGAGGGGAGGGGACAGGCGGATGCAGATGCAGAAGAAGGAATCCTTGAGGTCTAGGTGTATGAAGAAGGCAGATTCGGCAGGGATAAGACCCAAGAGAGAGTATGGGTTCGGGATGACTGGGTGCAGGGTGACAGTGGCCTGGTTTATTGTGCACAGGTCTTGGACCAGCCAAAAGTCATCGATGCCCAGCTTCTGACTGGTAGGAGAGGCATGTTCCAAGATGACTGAGATGATCAGAGTATCCCATGTTTTAGAAATCTCTCCAGGTGTTTCTGTATCCCCATCTGTGTCTTACAAGGGATGAAATATTGTTTTTGGCAGATGGGCCCTACCCCTGGCTTTAGTTCTACAATTACTGGAGGTATGTTCCAGACCAGTCCTGGTGAGTTGTCCTCAGCCCACACCCCCAGGACCCTGAAGGGCAGCTCAGGTCTGTTGTGGCTCCTCCATGAGACTGTAGAAGTGCCATTCTTTCCTTTGATGAATCGTGAGAGTCATAATCTTTGCTTCCGGCTTTCATAGGGTCAGGGCAGCTTGTCCGTGGGAGTTGAAAGTTATCTGGCCCTGCAAATTTCCCAACAGGTTCTGGACGAATAAAGCCACAGGGCAGTCAGGGAGGTACAGGAATTCATGGATGACTTCATGGTCACCTAAATTATAGGAAGGAACAGCATGTCCAATTGCCTGTGGCTCCCACAATGGTGGCTTGTCTCTGTGAGAGCATGCCCATGGGTTGGGTTACCACCAAGTGTTCCAACCCAGTATCTACCATGAAGTTGATGGGTAGGACCCCACATTCATTCAGACCATAGGCTCTCAGGGGCCTAATGAAATAGAGTCTGGTCTATCCTAGTCCTCCTTATAGACTTCCATGGTGGTTAGCCACACAAAATCATCTTTAGGGGCCACACGAGTCCATGACGCTGGTTGGTACTGGACCTGGACCACATGGCCTCTTTCTTTCTCCTTGGGGCCTTGCTGAGAATTATCCAACCATAGAGGAAATTCATTTTTCCAGTGGCCTTCCTGATGACAGTGAGCACACTGGTTCCATCCTAACTTTGATCCTTGCCGAGATGATCTTCCCTGGCCTTCCCCTTTTTGGCCCCTGACCTGTCCCTGCAGAGCACATTTCTGGGAGCATTCTGACCTCCCAGAAAGGCATCAGCTAACAAGTCTGCCTTTTTCTTCATCTTCCAGCATTCTTCCCTCAACACCCCCTGGTCATGGTTGACAGACACCTTAGTTGCTACTTCCAGCAACTGACTGGCATTCATGACAGTCAAATCCTGTAGCTTTTGCAGCTTGTGCTGGATGTCCCCTTGGACCTGACCTTCAGAAGTCACATTGACCATCTGCTGGTTAATGGGTGCCTCTGGATCCAAAGGGGTATAAAGATGAAATACCTCACATAGTCTCTCAATCCCTGACCCAGATCAGACTCCCAAGTAATTCTGTTGCCGCCTTAAGCTGTATGAGGTCTCCACAGAACTTTGGATTGGGACTCAACACTTGTGTCAGCCCTTGGTCAGGTCAGAAGCTTCCCGCCGTCCGTCTCATTCACACACAGTCACACAGCAACTCCAGTCTGCCGTCCAGTGCCTTACTGTTGTGGTTATATTCCTTATTCCTGTGGAACTACTCAAGCGACTCTGTGAGGTGATCTGGCTCCTCTTCTGCCTCTTTGGGGCAGGTCTACCAAAACAAATCCCAGTTCTTACCAGTCTGATGGGCAGCACTGCCTGAGCTGGTTCCTGGGCCTCGCCGGGTTCTGCTGTGCATCTGAGGTCCTCACCCCAGCATGAGGGGAGGTCCACTGGCACCAGATGAGGTCACCTCTCCCAGCGCTCCAAGGTTTGCACCCTGGTGACAAGGGAGTTGGAAACGCAACATCTCTGAATCCTGGATGAGCCCCCAAGAAATGTAGCAGGATTCCTACACAGAGAGGCAGGATATGAAGGCTCTTCTTTCCAGGAAGTGGCTTTATTTGTGTCGGCACAGGTTAAGTGGGCTAAGACCCCAAAAATGCTGAACCCCGAGTACAGTGGAGTGTAGCGTTTTATGCAATTTCTACTTCTTTATCTCCCATATATGATGACACATATAGTCATTGAACACAGTCCAAGCTATAGGGTCATATCAGAGCTACACATATGTGTACAGGAGTTGGTTGGGCCACGTTGCATGTTGCCTTCCCTTGTTCTGAGAAGGCCTCTTCCACATTCCTTAGGGAGGGGCTCTACCCCAAGTCTATTTCAGAGCAAAGACCTGGAGGGGCACCTGGGTGGCTCAGTCGGTTAAGCATCCGACTTCAGCTCGGGTCATGATCTCACAGCTCAAGGATCATGTGGGGCTCTGTGCTGACAGCTCACAGCCTGGAGCCTGCTTCTGATTCTGTGTTTCCCTCTCTCCCTCTCTCTCTCTCTTTCTCTTGCTCTCTCTCTCTCTCTCTCACTCTGCTCCTCCCTCCCTCATGCTCTGTCTTTGTCTCTCAAAAATAAACATTAAAAATTTTTTTTTTTCAAAGAGCAAAGACATGGACATGGACATCAGTTAGAAAGTAGAAGCTATCTGACCTTCAGAAACTATTGGGGGAAAAGAGGGTTAGGAAAGTGTCCTGATCATTGTTTGGGCCACTTGACCCCCCCCCCCCAGCCACTTTGTCACATGGTAGGCTTGAATAGTGGGGAGGGAGGCCGTGAGGCTGAATTCAGAGGCAGAAATCTAAAGACTGAGTGCTTTTAGCAACTCATAGGATATGTATGGTTCCCTAACATCTGATCTGCCAATGTGTTTTGGTTTTCTTTTATAGGAAATATATAGAAAGGAGGGGTCACACGGTGATTTATGGATTCAAAAGAAATAGCATTATCAAAGGATTCTTTAGCCCTCATCAAGTAAAAGGGTTGTGACTTCCCCTAGAAAGAAGCCCTAACACCCAGGGCCTCCTAGATGGCAGGCAGGTCTGCTGAAAGCACTATTTATATCCAACAAGAAAGGCCAAAGCCTCCAAAGTAACAGAACCCAATATTCCTACAATTCTGTCTGGAGTCATTTATTGAAGACTTGGGTTTATTTTCTCTAAAGTAGGGTGAATTTTATGTCATCCTCGAGGAAATGCAGTATTTAAAGTTAACCTTATTACAGGAGGGATTCCTGGAAAGATATCATAAAAATCCAACAGTTGGTGGATTGAAGCTGGAGGTCACTCTAATTAAGAAACTAAAGAGTAAATGGAATGCAAACAATCCTATTTCACACCAAACAATTTAACATGGGGAATCATTTTAACATAATGACTCAAGGGCAGATTACATTCTCCCATGCATAGGCACAGCCCCCATTGACTACCACCAGAGACACTGATGCATATCTACAAACAGTTTGGGGCCTAGAGGCTGGTGAAATAAATTGTGTGAATCAATTTAAAATGCAGCCAGATGTTTTTGACTCAGAAACCTGGGGCGGGGGAGAAGGGCGCACAGATAGCCCACAAGACAGAAGACTGAGGTACAGGCCACTTTCCAAAGTCAGCCATAAATTGGCTAACTTGACCTCTTTTCTTACCTTGCTATCTTTTTGTTCCATTTAAGGAAGAATTCACATCAAGAAATTACTTAATTTGACAAGCATTTTGGATATCCTCATTTTAAAGAACTCTGAGGAAAACAAAGATGGATTAACCTGAATGCTGAGCTCAAGAAGTTTGGTTAATAGGAGAAATGATTTGTGCATATACAAGGTTAAACAAGGGAGACATTCAACAACTAATCACAGATGTGTGAAAAGGTCACCTGCAGGGATTTGATGGCAGTATTTGCAGTGAAAAAAAAAATGTTTGAAATAGGTAGTAAAGAATGATACTTTGTTTTTTTAAAAGTACTGATTGATAATGATGGAATAGTTTGTAGCCATTAAAAAGGGTGTTTGGAGAGGATCACCTGCGTGGCTCAGTGGGTGGAGTGTTGAGCTTCTGCTCAGGTCATGATCTCAAGGGGTTCATGCGGGATTTGTGGCTCTGTCAGTGCAAAACCCACTTCGGATGCTCTGCACTTCGTATCCCTCCTACACTTGTGCTCTCTCTTTCAAAAATAAATTAACATTAAAAAATAATAACAATAAAAAAGATGTTGGAGAAAATATTTAAGAACTTGGAAAACCACCGATAAGATATCATTAAGTAAAAAAGGAAGCTGCTAAATCAATGTTATGTACAGCGTGACTCTGTTTTTTAAAGCAAAAAAAAAAAAAAAAAAAAAGATATTTTTTACATTGGTTTGTTTATACAAGGGAGAAAAAAATATTTACCAAAATATGAACAATGCATATCTTCGGGTGGCAGGAGTGGTTGCTTACTTTCTTTTAACTTCTTGGATTGTCTATATTTTCCGCAGTAAACATATACTATTTTTTGACAACCAGGAAAGAAAAAATATTAACAGAATGGTTTAAAAA
The DNA here is from genome assembly GCF_003009895.1 of Hyaena hyaena. NCBI lineage: Eukaryota > Metazoa > Chordata > Mammalia > Carnivora > Hyaenidae > Hyaena > Hyaena hyaena. The sequence continues at coordinate 1,220,550 of NW_024081173.1, forward strand.
GAGGACAGAAGTGGAATACAGAAATTTAGAGGCAGAGAATGGCTGACTGCCAGGTGTAATCCACTTAGTACTCCGACATTTCCCAGTGAGCATCTCACAGTGAAAGTCAGCCTCTAAGTAACTGGGAAGAGCAACTAAATACCCATATTTTCAGAGCTTAACTCAGAGCATCTCTAAATACAGAAAGGATCTGCCAGATCAGGATTTCCTCTAAATGCTTTCCTGTGTTCTTGGAGCAGGCCTTTCCCAAGAAATGTTACTTAAAAGAAAAAATTAAAAAGGAAGAAAGGGCAAAGGAAGGAAAGGAGATTGTCTAATAGATTTTTGGCACCTGTTCTAACCATTTGGGGATAAAACAAGCAGTCTCAGAACCAATTCACAGCTTTATTTTAGAGCTTCATTGTTTTTTTTTTTTTTTTTTTAAAGGGGGGGGTTAATGTTTGCCCACCAACTTGCAAGCTTTTTGTTTGTTTGCGTCCTTTCCCTTTCTCTCTGTGGCTTTAGTGAGTTAGTTATCTTTAGAAGATGATTTGAATACTTGCATCAGTGTTCTTGGTTCTTTTTGACCATCCCTGCCTTGGCTGGTCTTACCTCCCGTGGGTAGAAGTACTCATGCTACGTCTCCTCCACACCCACTATTTCATGAATCAAGTGTTAACTAACTTTGTAGCAAAACAAATCCATCTGGAAATTGGCATTTCTACGATGTGTTCTTTAAACTGCTGTTCATCATTCCCGACGTGTGAGCATGTGTGAAAACTCTGAATACATTTCAAGCAAGAAGCACTGGAAAGGCTAAGCATACATTTAGAAGCCGGAATGTGTGCCACAAGAGGAAGGACATACTTGAGGCTCCAAAGGTTGACTAATGGCTGGTATCAGGCATGCTGCTTATGTGACCATTTTGACTGAGGGCCGTTATTCTGAACATGTTCCACCTTCTCTATTTACCAAAAGATTATTTCACAATTGCAAAAAGGATTACAGTTATAACAAGTTAAAATATATAACCCCTTTTCTTCATTAGTTAATTTATTTATACCCAGCCCTGCTTGCAGCAAAAGGATTTGAGGTAGCTCAAACAGGATTTGATGAACTCAGTTATCCAGGGACACGTTCCTTTCCTATGCTGACTGCTACTTCCAGATGGATAATAGCAGGAAAATTAATAACAAAGCAATGATTCAGCATCACTCACATCCTTCCCCTGCCTACCATGTGCCAGACTCTTTGCTAAGTGCTCTGCCAACATTTTCTCATTGAACCCTCACAACAACCCTAGGTAGAGACAGTATTTTCATCCCCATTTAATTAATGAGTAAAATGAGCTTCAGAGAAATGGGATACACAAGAGCATTTCATTAAGTAAGGGGTGAAGCCGAGATTAAAATCCAAGCCTTTTCCAGAAAGCTCCCTCTGTACCACTCTGACCATTGCGTTTCTGGTGGGAGGTGTCAGACTGGAGGAAAAGTTTCTATTCAGTCACTTAAATCTAAAAGACCCTGAATGACACACGGGAAACAGATGATTAAGGCCAGAGGTACAAAGAAAATGTGTGATCATCTGGAGTTGCTCAGATGGGTGGGGAAATATAATGAGTTCCTAGATGCCATGGTGCCCGAGGTGTCCCCTGGTCTTGAGGGCAGTGACCACATTTTTATATTGACCAGGCTATCCCCAGTGCCTAGCATATTAGTGTTCAGTGAGTATTTGTTGAATGAATGAATGAATGAATGAATGAACCATTGGGTTCACCAAATCAGAAAAGGAACCTTCTTAGGAGGTGAGAATGTCTGAAGAGGAAGTACCTTCAGGAATGAAAGCATGGAACAGAAAGATAAGTGAATTTCCCTCAATGATTCCACCTCATGAGCATCACACTCTGCATAATCCCTCCTATGATTGCATGCCAGACTTATTGGTTTGCTTTTAATAAATAGACTACAACAGAAGTGATGGGATGTCACTTCCAAAATTAGATTAGAAAAACGCTGTGTGTCTTCTGAATTTGTCTCTTTCTGGTGAGCTCGCTCTCCCAGATGACCACTGTCATATCACGTGAATAATCAGGCAGCCTACAAAGAGGCCCAGATGGGGAAAAATGGGGGCCTGCCAGCAACCTAAAAAGGGAGCTTAGAAATAGATCGTTAGAACTAGCCTACCATCAGCCATGTAAGTGAACTTGGAAATGGATTCTCAAGGCCCCTACATGAGCCTTGAAATGACTGTCACCTCGGGAGAGACCTGAACCAGAAGCACCCCCTTCATCTGTGCCTCCATCCCAACCCCGAAGAACTGTGAAATAATAAACAGTTACTGTTTTAAACTGCTTAGTTCTAGGGTAATCTGTTATGCAGCAATAAATAACTAATACAATTCCTAATAATGTTCAGCAAAATGAGAATTATTAACAGGTTGTTCCAGGTATGATGGTAGTATAGGACCACTTATAACTGCCCTGTTTGTTACTTCCTGGCTGATTTCCCCATAGTGATTTTCTATAAACATTCTTACAATAGAGACGGACCATATGCTTATTTTCAGTGGCAGCAGAGGAGTGAGGCAGGCTGGGGACTCTTGGTTCCATTCCACAAACAGTCCTACAGAGAGAGGACCCTCGAGAAGATGTACATGTCACAGCACAGGGAACATAGTGGAAGGTATTGTAATGGCATTGTATGGCAGCAGATGGTAGCTACATTTGTGAGCACGGCATAAGGTATAGTGTTGTCCAATCACTATGTCATACCCCCCAAAACTAATGTCACATTATGTGTTAACTACACTTCAATTTAAAAAAAAAAGAAAAAGAAGACAATGGACATGTCATAACTTTGAAAAGGAAAGACAGCCAGGCATGGGGAATGTGTTCAGAAGAAAAAAATTCGGTCCATGGAAAATTCCTTGCTTCTTCAACACTCCTGATACTTACGGTGGGTGATGTACCCATTAGAATTGGGTTCAGCTATATAAACCAGGAGCTCTCAAGTAACACTGCCTTAAAGGAAAATGAACTATTTCTCTCTCCTGTAGGAGAATCTCCCATAGCAGGAAGTCATTTGAGGACAAGTCTGGCAGCTCTAAGAAGTCATCTGGGTCCAGGCTCCTCCTAGAGAGATGCTGAGAAGACAGCGCCACCCTTCCGGTCTGACAAAGCAGTTTGATCTCCACATGTAGATCCTCACTCCAGAATCTACAGGAAAGGGCAAGCAACAACACACCTACCGTCTTAAATAGACTTCCTGTAGTCCCATGGGACCCTTCTGTTGCTATCTCATTGACCAGAACTTCGTTACATGGGCACGCCTAGCTGCAAAGGATACTGTAAAACTTGCCCAGCTCAATATCAAGGTCCTGTTCCTCAAAGAAAAGGGAGAAGAGACACTGGGGAGGCAAGTAGAACCCTCCACTAACAGGTAATCAGACTAAAAGAGCACCAGATGGTTTGTTATTCTAAGATCTCCATGATCTGACTCATCTCACATTTTTAACTTTATCGTTGTTCTTTAATTCCAGCAAGCGGGACCAGACACCACTCGTGATGCATTTCCATCTTCATATCTTGGCCTGGGCTTCTGGCTCTGCTCTGGAGTCCCAGCCTCCACGTCACTATTCATCCAGTTCCAATGCTACTTCCTCTGTGGTTCTTTTCTCAATCCTCTCCTTCCTATGAAAGCTCACAGCACTGATTTGTGCCTTTGTCCAATTTAATAGAAAAAAATCATGTACTTTTCAACTGGCAGACATTGCATTAGGCATACAAATGTGAATTTAAAAAGGACTCAAGAAATGTATAATAATCAATTGATAAATGTTTGTTCAATAATGAAGGACTAATCTGCTCCAAAGTCTCACATCAAGCTTTGATTATATATGGTTTTTATAATCACATGCACAACAAAGGATGGAATGTAGCCCAGGTACACCTAATTCAAGACGATTTCTTCTTTCTTCCCATAGGTGCTTGGCATTATGTTTTCACATGATCCTTTCAACCTTCATTCACACATTTATTTAATATCTACCAAGTGCCCTACATTGTGCAAGACACTGGGCATAAAAAGAAAGACCTGATCCCTTCCTTTGGGGTCCTGGGGAAGGGCCAGAAAAATAAACAGATCATTACAATATAGAGCTGTGAGATGATAGAGAATATATACATATCAGTCTCTGCCCCTGGTTCCTGGCATAGAGCTCCTGAAATGCTTAGAAGTTCCTGGGTGATAGGACCTTCTTTTGTTCTAATGAAGTGACTCTGGGTGGGGCTCCTGGATAGGGGCTGCTCACCAGAAAGACCAAGTCATGATTAGAAGCCTGGAATTTTCAGCTGTGTCTCCCCTCACCACCATCTTCCAGAGAGGGAGAAAGGGCTGAAAATGGAGTTACTGATCCATCATGCCTACATAATGAAGCACTCATAAAACTCCCAATAGTATGGGTTCAGGGAACTTCCAGACAGGTCAACACATCCACGTACAGGGAAGGGGATGCTTTCCAACCCTGCGGGGACAGAGGTATACGACAATGTGCTGTCAACCTTGCTGACTTGATTTTTGGACTTCTGGACTCCTGGAATGTAAGAAAATAAATTTCTGTTTTTTAAGCCACCCAGTTTGTGGTAAGTCATTATGGCAGCTCTAGAAAATGAATTCAAGATTTAAAGAAGCTTTAAGGAAACCAAATCAACAAGACTGAGCATGAGGGATTTCCTGGTTTCTGGTTGGGCCAACTGGGAAAATTATGGTACTTCCTTTGACATAAAGAACATACAAGAAAGGACAGAGGTGGGAGAGAAAAAAGATTCAGCTGTAGACAACTGCTTTGGAGGTGCCTAATGGCCATGGAGGTGACAGGTCTGGGATTAGACGTAGCAGCACTTGAAACCATTAGAGTGGATCTTAGCCACAAGTTGAGACTTTCATACGTGAAGTGATTCTGGAATATTCCAAGACACTATGTACTAAACTATCAAAATGTGGAGCATAACTATTTCAAGAAGCTTGAATTAGGGGAAATTAATGTCAGGTGGGAAAAAATGGCCCATGTTTCTACAGTAATGCATGAAGTTGTTTCATTTTTATTATTATTATTAACTGGCACAGACCTACATTAGCCTGTGACCAACTCTGAGATCAGTCATCATCACACATACAGATGTTCACAGGATGTTAGATTTGGGCAAGAGACCTATTGTCCAACCACCTCCCCTTATAGGTGGAAAAGCGGAGACTGTGAGGGAGAATGACTCGCCCATGGTCAGTAAGATGACCAAGCGAGATCCCAACATAGCCTCTGTCCTCACCCTGAAACTCACAGAATAAAGTAAATGGTAGAAAAGCTCATCTGAAGGAAAATGAAATGTAGTTTAATCTATAAAAGTTGAATGATGAGAAAAACGAGCAGATGAAAATATTGTCAAGCTCCAGGGCTACCAGGACCTGGTTTCAAATCCAAAAGCCATCCAGGAATACCAGTAAGTATGATTTGGGGTTGTTTGTTTGTTTGTTTTAATTTCAACAATGACAACAATATTGGTTGGGATAATTGAAAGAGTCCAGCGACAAGGAGGGTTTTGAATGTGGTTGGAACAAGGTTATAATTTTACTTCCACTGCCTACTAGGTTCTCCTCTGCACTTTTCAGCTTCACTCTCAGGCTGATTTCCTACAGCAGCCTTATCTCCCCACCCAGAGCACACAGTGTCTGTACACTGGCATATCATGGGTGAGGAGAGGGAAGAGTCTACCATGGTGCAGACAATAGGGTGCATGTTATCTGCAGAGAATTTTAAAATAACAATAAAACCAACAAACATGGGTCTATTATTATCATTACAAAGCAGTGGCAACTTGAAACCAGGTTGGTGATAAAATGCTTCTTCCAGATACGCCTACTGCAACCACACTCAATGTCTGGCATGTCAGTACATCTGTGCTCCGGAATTCCCAAAAGTCCCAAGAGCCACACAGATTGAGCTGGATTAAGTCAAGTACCTACACTTAAATTACTCATGGCCAATGGGAGCTTGGAATGCGCTGAATGGTTTAGTTTAAGTCATTGGATGATTGCCAAGGTAGGATCAACTTTCCCAAATTCCTGGAGGGTCCTAGTTGAAGCTGGAATGGATGAGATGGGGAAGAGGAATGGATGCTGGTGAAACATTCACGGGATGTTCACCACACCTGTGGCCTTAGGCAAGTTACTTGGCCCAAATCTCAGATATGTGCTAGATACGGTCCCAGATGCTCTACACGTATGTAAGTGCCAATGGCAGGAGGTAACTAATCTGATCATCCCAACACATCCACCAGGATCCTAACAGAAAACAAACATCACACTCAAGTTAAAGTCCCTGATGGAAGGCTTCTTCGCAAAACGGTTACTTACAAAGTTGTAAGTTTGGTGTAGGGAAACACCAGGGAGCCTGCAGAGAATTGAGAACAGAACAAGCAGAGTGGTCACTATATCCCAAGGCCGACAGGGACCCGGGGAGGGGCAAGTTGCCCGAAGCTTGAGAGAGAGAGAGTGAGTCGTATAGGGATGGTCTCAGCATCCTGAGAGGGGACATGACATTCGCCCAATAGCACAGTTAACCAAGGCAAATTCACAGCCCAGGACCAGGAAATCAATACTCCACCCTCATTCTCCTCCTCCTTGGCAGGGTCGCCCATTAGCCGACACAAAAAGAAAGCACAGGATGCAATGGGCTGTCGATGACATCCATACGCCCAGCCTCTTGGAGCCCAGATTAGGGTAGAAACAGTGAGGAACACATTTGGAGTGACTGAGAGAACATATACAACACACTCCGTTTTACAGCAGAGGAAACTAAGATTCAGAGAGGTTAAGGCACTGGTCTGGTCCAGAGCACATACTCTTTTTAGTCCTTTTTCTTTTCTCCTTCCAGCATTATTGAGGTATAGTTGCCAAATCGGAGTATATACTTTTAACCATCACACTATACAATCTCTCAGAGCAAGTGAAGCCCGAGGCAGAGGGCCGGATACATAATATATGCTTCACAGATGTTATTTTTCCACTTCATTTTAGTCTCCACTGGCAAAGAGAAACCACTGATAAAATCAGAGTATCCAGATCCTCCCCAGACAGGCGCTAACCCCTCCCCCCCAGCAAATGAACTAAGGCTCCCTCCCAGGAGTCAGCCCACATCTCACAATCCACACTGTGCCAAGCACCCAGGAGACCACAATATAAATGTAAAAGACATGCTGCTTTTCCTCTCTGCATTTCTAAACTTACTTGAATCGCTGGCTATACCACGAAAATAAATCAAAATGTGAGAGTCTGTGAACAGTATCCATTCAAGGTGCAATTGATTTGTTACACAATGCACACCGTAACCAGAGCCACACAGACTAGGTAAACAGAATGTCTGATGATAGGCACACATTCTTGCAAGGAGGGCCTGCTTGCATGCCCCCTCTTTCCAAGAAAATCAAAGTGTTCAACTGGCTTCTTCTTCATCCAATTCACACTCACCTCGCTCTTGTCAAAAGGTGGGTGGCAGATATTATTTATCATTTCAGTGTCACTGGTGGGCTCAGAAGGGTGACATGATTTACCTATTGTCAAACGGGTTTTCATAACAGCCTAACTCCATTTGACACATTCCTTTTCAGCAAACCAAATATGCTGTCGGTCCATACCTTGAATGTGTCAAAATAATTTGCAAGCGACACCCACATCCCCATCCCATTTGATAGCGTTGGGTTAGTCATTTGGAAGAGTTGCTAAGGAGATTACTCAGGAAGGAGGAATGCCAGAAAATTAGAGCTGCGGGGGCTTTGCCTCACATGGACGAGGCTGATAATTAATTATAACACTGACGTGTACAAGAGGTGATTGTGGGCAGGGTACGGCTGCTAAACCCCATGTTCCCGTATTTCATGTAATGCACACAAGCACCCAATGAGGGAGTACTACTGTCTCTACTACTTTACAGGGGAGGAATTTGAGTGTAGGGAGATGCAGCTAACCCGGAGGCAGGGCGAGCTACTTGAGCATGCAGCTTTAGAAAGAACCAGCACTTGGTTCAAGGCTCTACTGCTGCCATCTTGAAATGCTTATTAACTTTTGCACAAGGGGACCTGCATGGAGGCAACTACCCTACAAATGTTTCCCTAGTACATACTAGGCACTCGTTTCAGCAGAGGGTGTCAACAAGATGTTCAAGTCCCTGCTCTCAGCGAACTGCCATTCTACTAAGGGAGAAAGATGGTGATGAAGAGAGCAGCAAGTAACTGTAGAGTATGATGAATGCCATGAAGAAGGTAAATGGAGTCATGGGATAAAGTGAATGTGGGTGAGTGGGACACTACCTTAGGGTGGTCACCCCCAAACAGGTGATACTTAATGAGGTGTGAGGCTGAAGAGGAGCCACCCTGGCAGAGGCTCAAGTGCCAACAAGGGTAAAGGACAAATGAAGGCAGCAGTCAGGCATTCTGGAGAACCAGGAAGAAACCTCAGTTCCTCCGCTGTGGGACGAGGCTGAATGAAACACAATGAGAGCACAGGTGTAGGTGCAGCTGAGGATGACAGAGAACCCAGATCTCCCAGGGCGAGGAGCTTGGGTTTGATGTCCCTGAACTGGGAGGCCGAAGATGCATACTGAGTGATGGAGTGAGAGGCACTGATGCAGATTCTAAGAATACTCAGGCTTATTATTTGGAAAATAGGTTATAGAAGGGCAAAGGGCACATGGACAAATCCCAACGATAGCGCCCACTGCCCCACACAGCTTCCAACGGGACCAGCCTGCCAGAATGTGATGATTCTATGAAGATCTGCAGAGAACCTACACATACAGTAATAACCTGTACAAATATGGGTACACACAGTGTCTGAAGAATGCACACATCACATTTAATTACGTGTGTTTAAGTATACATGTATCCTATATTTTAAGTAAAATGTAAAATAATCCAATGTGCACAAACAAATATATCATATTTCTTTTTTTTTAAGTATACTTATTTATTTATTTCAAGATTGAGAGAGGGGTGTCTGGGTGGCTCAGTTGGTTAAGCGTCCAACTCCAGCTCAGGTCATGATCTCGTGGTTCATGGGTTCGAGCCCTGCGTCGGGCTCTGTGCTGACAGCGAGCTCAGAGCCTGGAACCTGCTTTGGACTCTGTGTCTCCTTCTCTCTCACACTTGCTCACTCGCTCTCTCTCTCGTTAAGAAATAAATAAAACATTTATTTATTGTTTTATTTATTTCTAGGAGAGAGAGAGAGAGACAGCGTGAGCAGGGGAGGGTCAGAGAGAGGGAGTCACAGACTGAAACAGGTTCCAGGCTCTGAGCTGGCAGTCAGCACAGAGACCGACGCGGGGCTCGAACCTACGAACCGCGAGATCATGACCTAAGCAAGTCGGACGCTTAACCGACTAAGCCACCCAGGCGCCCCTAATAAAAAAATTTTTTAAAAAGATTGAGAGAGAGAGCATGCGTGATCAGGGGAGGGACAGAGAGAGAAAGAGAGAGAATCCCAAGAAGGATCGGCTCCAGAGCCTTACGTGAGTCTCCATTTCAGCAACTGCAAGATCATAACCTGAGCTAAAATCAAAAGTTGGATGCTTAACCAACTGAGCCACTCAAGTGCTCCATAAATGTAGGTTTCAAATTTACATTCAATGTACTAATTTATGTAGCTGGATTAATGCATTTTTATATACAAACATGAGATTTAAAATTCCTTTGCTATCTTTACTTATTTGAAGAGTCTCCTAGAATCACATGATGAGATGATTAATAACACCATCACCATCTGAAACCATTATTAGGCACTTCCTAAAACTGCACAACCCAAACAAAGTAAGCAAGATGCTAGGACGAATGGAGAACTGTAACTATTATCTAAATCCACAGTTTCACATTTGGTGTTCCCCAGCTTGTCAATGACTACCTCTAAAGAACATAAAATGCTGCATATTTAAAGGTATACTTGTGTTTTGTATTCTTCAAGACAGATTTGTCTATTTTGTGTTGAGTCAGCAAATGGTAATAAAATGAACACTGAAAAACAAAGCAGTCTCCTTGTCTTAAAGCTTTACACATATTTACTCATGAAACCTGACAATAGAAGATTCTATTACCCCCTCTTTCACAGGTGATAAAACAGAGTCAAAGAAAACTTAATAACTCCATATGTGAAGAACTTAATAATAAGGTCCCCCAGCTAATAAGTGTCAGTCCAGCTGCAGCGCCATGCTGTAAACTAGAGGTTGGCAGGTTGGGTTGATAAACTATAGCCCACGGGCCCAATCTGGTCCTTTGCCCATTTTTGGAAATAAAGTTTTATTGGAACAGCCATACCCTTTCATTCACATGCTGTCTATGCCCACTTTTGCTACAACAGCAGAGTTAAGTAGTTGTGACAGAGATTATATAGCCCACAAAGCCCAAAATACTTACTACCTGGTCCTTTATGGAAAACGTTTGCTGCTGTCCCTGCTCTAAACCACCATACAATGCGATAGCGTCTATGTGCCAGCCACTGTTTTAAGCACTTGGGATAGAGCACACGCAGAACTAACGAGGCTCTTGCTCTCATGGTGCTTCTAAGTATATGATGGACTTTGTAAGATTCTGTGTATGTGTGTGCAGAGGGGTCATTTCTGTTGCTAAAATTGTTGACCGTCCCAATATAGATGATCCCTTTCACTGCATTCCTTTGTTTAAAAAAATGTGGAAGTAGCAGAGCCTTGGGTGTCTTAAAATTACTTTGGAAGGAAAAGCAGTTATGATTCTAGGGACTTCTGTCACAGGCAAGTCACAAAGAGTGTGGCTCTGACCCAGTAGGGTAATTCTCATGTATAAAATACACCTGCGTGTTAAAATTGTACAGCTGGCTTGTTCTTGACAAGTATGCCAATAAAAAGATAATTAATAGAAACAAAGATTGCTAAAATTGATAAACGTTTGTATAACCAAATCTGAGCTTGTAACTGAAAAAGGAAACCTGGCAAATACAGCAGGAATTAAAATATTTCTGAATCAAAACTCTACCTGCAATATTTATTTTTCCCCTCACACCCTCAGTAGTCTCTATTAAGAATTTGTGATTTTCAATGTTACCATGGTAACCTGTTTGAAGGGGCTGCAAAGAGATGTACCTCAGGCTTCCCTATAGCTGACACTCATCAATGATGCTCGTCTTTGACAAAAGGGGTGGAGTACAAACTCTTGATGTCACCAGCATCCTATGCAAAGGACTTGGGGGGGGGGGGGTCCCATTATCAGATAATAAAGAAATTCATTGAATTCCTAATATGAGCTGAATCCTGGTAAGATTTCACATTTGTAATGAAAATGTGGTGAAAATTCATCAGTACAGAACAGTTTGCTGATCATATTATCATAATTGTTGATTGAGTGATAGATGACATTAACAGTCTAAACACAGATTTTCTTCTCTTTTTAAAAATTCACTCTTAATTCTAACTTGTGGCCTCCCTTCAGGAATTTTGAAGCCACCAATTTGGGATTTGTGATTCAAATTCAATCAAAATGTATTGAGTTCCTACCAGGTGCTTTCACATGCATCTTTCATTTAATTCTCTTAGCTACACAACTATTCTTGGAAGTAGATATTATCACACCTATTTTGTAGATGAGTAAACAGAAGCTCAGAAAGGTTAAATAACTTGCCCAATGTCACCCAGTGAGAAAAGGGAAGAGCCAACAGTCAAATATTAGTCTGCTTATGATATTTCCAGGTCCAAGCTAATGTCTATCATCACTTAGCAATATTTTCTTCATAGACTAGTGATGATATATAGGAGGGGAGAAGTGTAAATATTAAAATAAATGAGGCAATTCCTTTTATGTTCCTCACACTCTTAAAATCTCACATCTTGGGGGTTCTTTAGGGAGCTACGCAAGATGGCAGAGCAGCATGGAAATTCTCAGACTTGTCTTGGCCCTGAAATGCAGCTAAATCAGCACCAAACCATTTTGAACACCTAGGAAATTGGTCTGAGGATTAACACAACAATCTGCATTGCCTGAGTCACAGAATTTGGCAGGTTTGTGGTGGAGAGAGGTGAACTGGAAGAGAGAAAAGCCAAGGAGGGTAGGGAGCTATTTTTGCGGAGAGAGGATAGAAAACAGGAGATACAGGAAAAACACTCCCCTGAAAATAGCTGGAGAGAGAAGACTGAAAACACTCAAAAGGGACTTAACAAGAAATCTGTTCCTCAAAAACCACTGATAGGGAGAAAGAAGAGGATTTCAATACCATTAGAATTCTATAAACAATGAAGAGCAGAGTTGGAAATTCCGGAGCCCAGTGACTGGCAGTGCTCTGATGAGGAAGTAGGGCAAATCCCCAGGAGCAGGCAGTGGGGTCTGAGGGGTCCATGTGCTGCAAGGGGGGAAGCAGTTCCCCTGCTTGGAAAGCATTTGGTAGGAGCTATACATCTCCCCCCCCCCACCCCCCCGCAAAGGCAAAGGTCCCAGCAGAATCCAGAAAGCAGCCACTTTTGCTGTTACTGGACAAAGACACCAGAGTGTGGTGAAATCTGGCACCAGCTATGTGCTGTGATTTGCCATAATCTCTGAACCTCTACTGCTGCATGATCATGTGAACGTTTTCTGGGGCAAGCCAGCACCCGGCCACCGCTCAGCAAGACCCTTCCACAGAAAGTCAATATGGGTCCAAGCCACAGGGTTCTCTGAAGTGAGGGGTTTTGAAACACAACCCAACCCCATCTGAGATAAAACTCCAGAGATAGGTGCTGCCTGGCAGGGTGATGGCTTGGAAACGATAGGGTAGAAGTAGGGAATAGATACACGCTTGAGACAAAGGAGGGGTGCTCGATTGCAGCACAAAGTTCCTGTGCCAGAGACTAGGAGGCTGGGTGAAGCCACTTCCACCTTTCCAGCACACACACACATACATGAATATGCACGCCACACTAATGCACACCAGGAAACTAAGCAGCTCCCCCTAGTGGATAACGGAGCTATTACACTAACCGCCACCCAACTGTGCCCTCCAAGTATATCCATTAGAAGACCAGCACAAGTCTCTCTGCCTGCTTATTGTACAGGCTGTAGCATGCTTCATAATCTGAGTTCTAGAGGAAACTAGAAGTAACTTCATTTGGGTTTCATTCTGTTTGCTTGTTCATCTATTCGTTTTTTGGATTTTTGTCTTTTTGGTGTGTGAGTGTGTGTGTGTGTGTGTGTGTGTGTGTCTGTCCTTGTTTAAATTGGTTTTATTTTGGGGAGCCTGGGTGGCTTAGTCGGTTAAGCGTCCGACTTTCGCTTAGGTCATGATCTCGCGGTTCATGGGTTCGAGCTCCGCGCCGGGCTCTGTGCTGACTGCCAGCTCAGAGCCTGGAGCCTGTTTCAGTCTGTGACTCCCTCTCTCTCTGACCGTCCCCTGCTCATGCTGTCTCTCTCTCTCTCTCTCTCCTAGAAATAAATTTAAAAAACCAAAAAAAAAATAAATTGGTTTTATTTCCTCCTTTTTTTTCCTTTTTCTTGGATACAGAAAGAGGAAATTTTATTTTTACTTTCTTTAAAATATTTTTAAAATTATTTTACTGTTTTTTTGTAAATTTTTATTCTATTTCACTTTTTTTAATTTTATTCTATTTTCTATTTTATTTTCTATTCTATTCTATTCTATTATACATATTTTTTATTTTTTAAATTTTTACTGCTTGTTTTTCTTTTATTTCTTGTATTTTCCTTTTTGCTGTATTTATCAAACTTCTTTCAACAAGCAGACCAAAACACACCTAGGATCTAGTTTCCTTTATTTGATATTTTGTGTTGTTTTTAATTTTCTCAGTTAATTTTTTCCTTTCCCCAAAATAACAACACAAAGGAACTCACCCCAAAAGAAAGGAGAGGAAGAAATCACAGCCAGATATAAGCGAGATGTCTGAACTAGAATTTGGAACCATGATAATAAGAATACTACCAGGGGTTGAAAAAAGGATACAATCCCTTTCTATGGAGATAAAAGAAGTAAAATCTAGTTATGACAAAATTAAAATGCTATAAGCAAGATGCAATCTTGAATGGATGCCACAGTGTCAAGGACGGACAAAGCAGAGCAGCAAATCAGTGATATAGAAGACAAAATTACAGAGAATAATGAGGTAGGAAAAAAGAGGGAAACTAAGGCACAAGAGCACATAAGAATTAGAGAGCTCAGTGACTTATTAAAAAGGAATAATATCCAAATCTTAGGAATCTCATAAGATGAAGAGAGAGAAAAGGGGGCAGAAGGTTTATTTGAGCAAACTATAGCAGAAAACTTTCCTAAAGTGGGGAAGGACACAGACATCAAAACCCAAGAATCACAAAGAACTCCCATTAGATTCAACAAAAACCGACAATCACCAAGGCATATCATAGTCAAATTCACAAAATACATAGACAAGGAAAGAATTATGAAAGCAGCAGGGGAAAAAGAAGTTCTTAATGTGTAAGGGAAGACAGATCAGGTTTGCAGCAGACCTATCCACAGAAACATGGCAGGCCAGAAAGGAGTGGCAGGATATATTCAACATGCTGGATCAGAAAAATATGCAGCCAAGAACTCTTTATCTAGCAAGGCTCCTATTCAAAATGGAAGGAGAGATAAAGAGATTCCCACATAAACAAAACCTAAAGGAGTTTGTGACCACTAAACCAGGCTTCCAAGATATTTTAAAGGGACTCTTTGAGGGGAGAAAAGATGAAACAAAACAAAAAGTACCAAAGCAACAAAGGTCAGAGAACAACACCAGAAACTCCCACTCTACAGGCAACACACTGGCAATAAATTCATTTCTTTCAGTAGTCACTCTAAATGTAAATGTACTAAATGCTCCGATCAAAAGACAAAGGGTAACAGAATGGATAAGAAAACAAGATCCATCTATATGCTGTTTATAAGAGACCCACTTTAGACCTAAAGACACCTTCGGATTGAAAACAAGAGGATGGAGAACCATCTATCGTGCTAATGGTCGACAAAAGTTGGTATAGCCACACTTATATGAGACAAACAAGATTTTAAAATAAAGACTGTAACAAGAGATGAAGAAGAGCATTATATCATAATTAAGGGTCTACCTACCAAGAAGATCTAACAATTATAAATAGTTATGCCCCCAATGTGTAAGAACCCAAATATATAAATCGATTAATCACAAACATAAAGAAACTCATTGATAATAACATCATAATAGTAAGGGACTTCAACACTCTACTTACAGCAACAGACAGACCATCTAAGCAGAAAATCAACAAGGAAACAATGGCTTTGAGTGACACATTGGACCAGACGTACTTAACAGATATATTCAGAACATTTCATCCTAAAACAGCAGAATACACATTCTTCTCCAGTGCACATGGAAAGTTCTCCAGAATGGATCACATACTAGGACACAAATCAGCCCTCAACGAGTACAAAAAGATCAAGATCATACCTTGAATATTTTCAGACTGCAAGGGTATGAAACTCGAAATCAACCACAAGACAAAATTTGGAAAGACCACGAATACTTGGAGATTAAAGAACATTCTACTAAAGAATGAATGGGTTAACCATGAAATTAAAGAGGAAATTAAAAAGTACACAGAAGCCAATGAAAAGGAAAACACGACAGCCCAAAACCACTGGAATGCAGCAAAGGCGGTCATAAGAGGGAGGTATACAGTAATCTAGGCCTTCCAAAAGAAGGAAGGTCTCAAATACACGACTTAACCTTACACCGTAAAGAGCTGGAAAAAGAAGAGCAAAGAAAGCCCCAAACCAGCAGAAAAGAAATCAAGGAATCAATCCCATTTATAATTGCACCAAAACCATAAAATATCTAGGAATAAACCTAACCAAAGAGGTGAAAAATCTATGCACTGAAAACCATAGAAAGCTTATGAAAGAAATTGAAGAAGACACAGAAAAAATTGGAAAACATTCCATGCTCATGGATTGGAAGAACAAATATTGTTAAAATGTTGATACTACCCAAAACAATCTACATATTCAGTGCAATCCCTATCAAAATAAGACCAGCATTCTTCACAGAGCTGGAACAAAAAAGACTCCTAAAATTTGTGTGGAACCAGAAAAGACCCTGAATAGCCAAAGCAATCCTGAAAAGGAAAACAAAATCTGGAGGTATCCCAATTCTGGACTTTAAGCTGTATTTCAAAGCTGTAATCATTAAGACAGTATGGTACTGGCAAAAAATAGACAGATCAATGGAACAGAATAGAGAACCCAGAAATGGACCCACAAACATATATTCAACTAATCTTTGACAAAGCAGGAAAGAATATCCGATGGAATAAAGACAGTCTCTTCAGTAAATAGTGCTGGGAAAACCGGACAGCAATATGCAGAAGAATGAACCTGGATCACTTTCTTACACCATACATAAAAATAAACCCAGGGGCATCTCGGAGACTCAGTTAGTTCAGAGTCATGATCTCACAGGTCATGATCTCACAGTTTGTGGGTTTGAGCCCCATGTCCGGCTCTGTGCTGACAGCTTAGAGCCTGGAGCCTGCTTCAGGTTTATCTCCTTCTCTTTCTACCCCTGCTCATGCCCTGTCTCTGTCTCTCAAAAATAAGTAAATGTTAAAAAATTTTTAATAAAAAAAATAAACTCAAAATAGATGAAAGACCTAAATGTAAGACAGGAAGCCATCAAAATCCTACAGGCAACAACCTCTTTGACCTTGGCCGCAGCAATTTCTTGCTTGACATGTCTACAGAGGCAAGGGAAACAAAAGCAAAAATGAACTGGTGGGACCTTTTCAAGATAAAAACCTCTGCACAGTGAAGGAAACAATCAGCAAAACTAAAAGGCAACCAATGGAATGGGAAAAGATATTTGCAATTGAAATATCAGATAAGGGGTTAGTATCCAAAATCTATAAAGAACTTATCAAACTCAACACCAAAAAACAAATAATCCAGTGAACAAATGGGTAAAAGACATGAACAGATACTTTTCCAGAGAAGACATCGAGATGGCTAACAAATACATGAAAAAATGCTCCAAGGCACTCATCATCAGTAAATACAAATCAAAACCACACTGAGATACCACCTCACACCCCTCAGAATGGCTAAAATTAACAACTCAGGCAATAGCAGATGTTGGCAAGGATGTGGAGAAAGAGGAACCCTTTTACACGCTGGTGCAAAGGCAAACTGGTACGGCCCCTCTGGAAAACAGTGTGGAAGCTCCTCAAAAAATTAAAAATAGAACTCCCTATGACCCAGCAAGTGCACTACTAGCTATTTACCCAAAGGATACAAGATTACTGCTTTGAATGGGTACATGTACCCCAATGTTTATGGCAGCACCATCAACAATAGCCAAAGTATGGAAAGATTCCAAATGTCTATCATATAGACATATACATATATATATATGGAATATTATTTGCAATAAAAAATAATGAAGTCTTGCCATTTGCAACAAGATGGATGGAACTAGCATGTATTATGCTAAGCGAAATGAGTCACAGAAAAACAATTACCATACGACTTCACTCATATGTGGAATTTAAGATAAAAAACAGATGAACATAAAGGAAAGGAAGCAGAAATAATATAAAAACCAGGAGGGAGACAAACTATAAGAAACTCTTAAACACAAAGAACAAACTGAGGGTTGCTGGGGGGGTTGGGGTGGGGCATGGACAAATTGGGCAAAGGGCATTAAGGAGGACACTTGCTGGGATGAGCATCGGGTGTTATATGTAAGAGATGAATCACTGAATTCTATTACCAAAATCATTATTACACTATATGTTAATTAACTTGGAAGTAAATTTTTAAAAATAATAAAAAATTAAAATAATAAAAGCAAACATCTCTATTCAAATCCCTAACATGTTTGATGATGACAAATATCTCCCTTCCTTATTAAAGAGGTAGAGAATTTTCTAGAAAATACTTGGTACCCACCATATTCTATGCTCTGGGAGGCCTTTGTGGACCAACAGGTATTCCTTCTGGATTCAGACAGTCAGGCAGCTCCATAGAAGATCAGAGAACAGAAAGAAAACAGAGTATTTATTTCCTTAACTCCCTTCCCACAAGCTGGCAGTGGCTGCATTACTTTCCCAAATTCCAAGCTCCTTCTAGGCCATCTTATCCTAAAGCTGTTGCTCCCACCAGCTTTCTGCAGAAACCCCCTCTTCTTGTGTTTTCAGACATAAAGGGTGGTACTGCTTTCTCCCACTGCTACTCTGGGGTTGCTTTATCATTCCTTGTTAGTTCCCTTTAGCCCTGCCCTTGACCTTTATTAACAATCTCTTCACTGAGTGCTCTTCAATCAAGTCTCCTTTTTTAAAAAATTTTTTTTAAATGTTTATTTATTTTTGAGAGACATGAGCACGAGTCAGGGAGGGGAAGAGAGAGGGAGAAACAGAATCTGAAGCAGGCTCCAGGCTCTAAGCTGTCAGCACAGAGCCTAATGTGGGGCTCGAACTCACAAACCATGAGATCATGACCTGAGTTGAAGTCAGATGCTTAACCCCTGAGCCACCCAGGCGCCCCATCTTCAATCTAGGCTCTTGAGAGCTCAGATTATAGGTTTGAGACCTTCCTCTTTCCTAACATAAGCATTAATGCCATAAATTTAATGCTATAAATTTTCCTCTCAGCATTGCTTTTGCTATGTCCTATAAGTTGGATATGAAGTCTTTCATTCAGTGCAATATTGTTTGTCTTTTTAATTTCCCCTGTGACTTCCTTTTGGGCCTATGGATTATTTAGATGTGTGTTGCTGACTTTTCCAAAGCTGGGAGCTCTTTCTCTTATCTTTCTGATATTGGTTTCCAGTCTGATTCCTTTGTGCTCAAAGAACATGCTCTGCATGGCTCCAGGTCTTCTAAATTTGCTGAGGTTTGTTTGAGGGACTGACTTGTGGCTTACCTTGGCATATGTACCACAGGCGTTAGCAAAGTATGTGGATTCCACTCTAAGGTGGAGTGTTCTAATACACGTCAATTAGAGTCTGGTGGTTGATGGTGCTGTTGAGCTCCTCACAATTGCCAATTTTCTGTCTAGCTGTTCCATCAACTAAGTTTCTAGGCATAATTGTGGATTTGACCACTTCATCTCTTCGCTCTATCATTTTTCATTTCACCTCTTTTTGGAACTCTGCATTTGGCACAGATGGGGCTCAGCTCCTCACACCATCTCTATAGACGGGGATGGGAGGTGAGCAACAATTTCTTCTTGACAGCAGATGTTTTCTGAAAGTTTTCTCTCTTGCTAGGCTACCCTTTTCCTGGTCATTTGATTAAAGAAAGCAGGCTTTCATTGGGGCTCATTTGATCTGCACCCATTGGTGCTTTGGGGTTGCCAGCTTCTTTAGTAGCTAAGCTGGGTTATTGGAGGGAAAAAGGAAAACCTGGGAGATTCATTGTCATGTTGTTATTTCGGTCTTGAGGTTGCTAGCCAGTCTGCCTTCTCTCTACCTTTCATACTCTTCTTAGATTTGCAATATAATATGCTATAGCATAATAAAAATATATAATTTATAATATAAACATATAATATTATATGATATGATTATACGATATCATTATTTCCAGGGCTTTTACTAGGAGAATAGAGTGAAGTAAATTATTCCATCTTCCCAGAAGCAGAAGTCTTCACATCAGTTAGTCTGGAAAAAAAGTTAACATAGAAAACTAGATACCAAAAGTTAGATGAACTGAAAAGCTAAATGGCCACCCAAAGATGTGCAAGAGCAGAAAGTGGCTACTACCTTAGGGCAGGCGGCACAGGGGCAGGTGGTGCTACTGGAGCCCAAAGCTGGAACCGCTCAATGGGACATTGGACCAAACAAAGAGAGGGTAACACAGAAACAGCACGAACCACGAAGGAGATACAGACAGTGATGGACTGTTGTCTGCACCCAAGGTAGAAAGAGAGAGAAAAAACACATTGGCTTATCCCCTCTTTTCCTCCAGTCCCCTTCCTGTACCTCCCAATGGGCAAACTCAGCCAGAAGTCACTTGCCAGGGGAGCCAGAGGAAATGTTATGTGCAAGGGTCAAGAATCTGGACACTCAACAGAGCAGGGAGAGGCAGGGATCAGGACTGAAGGGGAGCCAGTAAATGACTGACCCAAGGATGAATCGTTATTCAGAAATGCCTTGGACTTGGAGTCGAGAATCCCTAAAGGAAGTAAGGGACAACAATGTCAAGAACACAGTAAGTATGTCAGAGGCCACAGGAAAATATTGGGTGGCTCAGCATAGACTGGAAGATGACTAGCCGGGCATACCAGAAACATCCAAGTAATTTCGTGAAAACCCACTCCCTTTCCTCTGGCTATAACCATCTAGCTTGAAAGATAACATTCCCCAAATATTTATTCTCGTGACTATGCTGTCTTTGGACTCCACTGTTTTGATAATTGGGGGGTGAGGGGCGGATAATACAAAAGGGATAAGGCCTGTCTCCGTCAGCGATCCTTCTTCATGGGGCTGGATTCTTCGTGATGTGTTTTCATTCATTAGTGAAAGTAACTGCACGTACAGTATTTTTCATACACTGACTTGATGTGAGTAGAAGTTGGCTACGCTACCACTTTCAGATGGATATGCGAAACTAAAAAGAGCATTGAAAATGTCCTGTTTGAACAGGGAAAAGTCAACATTGCTACAAATAGCTGTTCTATATCTAGAAGTCTGGTGGGTAGTTCCATCCACAGAGAAAATCAACAGGCTTCAGATGGATGACTACCACTGCACCAGTGATATTAATTTGGTGGCAACTCATGTGCAGTTTCTTGGAAAGGGTCTAGGATAAATTTAATTCAGCAGAGTCTGTGATGTTAATAACAGACAATGATGAATGGAAGAACTTCAGCCGAGTATTTTAAAGAATGCTTTCAGATAATCCATTTTAATGAACAACTACTATATTCATCAAAATTCTTATTCTTTAATAGTATTTGGAAAATACATTTTGGAAATGTATTTCTCAACCTGATAGATCAAATCAACACTTTTATAAAAATATTTTATAACTCAGATTTGTGAGTATACTTCTCTCAGCGGTTGCAATCGGGAAGGGGA
The DNA here is from genome assembly GCF_003009895.1 of Hyaena hyaena. NCBI lineage: Eukaryota > Metazoa > Chordata > Mammalia > Carnivora > Hyaenidae > Hyaena > Hyaena hyaena. The sequence goes on from NW_024081173.1 coordinate 1,241,628, forward strand.
AGGTTGTTTTGTTAGATATTATACAAGGAATCTATGTACAGGACAAATAAGCTGTGTCTGTTCACACAAGTGAGTAACTGTTTTGATTGACAGTTTTTTCCTAATTAACTATAGCCGACTATACTGGTGTTGGAAGCCCAATACAATAAATTATCCTTCAATTGTCATTCAAAGAAAAGTTCAAGAAAGAACTAAACATTAGGCAGGGAGGGGGCAAAAGCACCGTATGCATGGTTTATTAATAATGCACGAGAATGGCCAGCATAATACTTGAATGAGATGGAGGTGACAAAAGTCAATTAAAACCCTGAGACAGTTTTCGAGATTTGGAATATTAATTAGGAAATGCAAGTGCAGATTACTACCATACCCAGGCACACATTTGAAATCTGTTTGTAGTTCAAGAAGCCCATTTTTTAAAGCACACTTGAGAGACTGGAAAGATGCATCCAGAAAAGAAGCAATTAAAATAACTCGGAGCTGAAAGGCATTAGGTCAACCTGGCGCATGTAGTAGAAAAGAATATGGTGGTCATCAGGGCACTTGGGAAAACTACTCACACAGCTACTTCTGTGGGACTCTTTCCTGGTTTTTGTTGTGGGGTTTTTATTTTTTTATTTGGGGGGGGGCAAAGGCCACTTTAAAAACAAAAATACAAGAAAGTCAGTTACAAGCGTGTAGTGTTGCAAACTATTATAAATTGCCTCTTTCAAGCATAAGTGAAAGAAAGGCCATTTCTGCTCTGGTTAAGCAAATCATATCGGTCTACAATAGAATTAGAGATGCGACAGACTGGGTAGCTTGGCTTTATTTCTGTGACAGGATGTCTATCCTGCAAAAATAAAAATAACTAACATCTCTGAGAGCCTTCTTGTGTACCAAGTCCTGCGGTAAGCTTCTAAATGCTTTAGGCTCTCCCGAATAGAAGCTACGGGAAGGCAGGGGAATTTGCTTGTGTTATTTTGTTCCATGCCTGCCACCTAGTAGGCACTCGATAAGTACACTATCAATGCATGATGTTTCTCAATGGGTAAATTTTTATGTATGTATTACTTTGTAATCCAAAAAAATTAAATTGTATTTCACCACCTCTTGGTAGCCACTGCCCTTATGCTAAGGCCCTCTCTTTGAGGGTTGGTTGGATATAGTCACTTACTTGTAATAAATAACAATACAGCAGAAGTAATGGATGCCACTTCTGAGATTAGGTTACAACAGGACTCAGATTTCCCACCTGCCTTCTAAGGCTCTCACCCTCTTTGTGGTGGAAGCTGGCAGCCATGTTGTGAGTCTCCCTGTGAAAAGGCTCTCGTGGCTAGGACCCAGGTGGCCTCTGGCCATCTTCTCATGAGCAATGGAAGCCCTTAGCCCAATGTCCCATCAGCAGTTAGATCCTGCCACCAAATATAGAAATCTACAAGTAGATTCTCCAACCTAAGTTGACTCTACAGATGACTGCAGTCAGTCTTGGCCATGTAATCTTGTGGGAGACCCTGAGTCAGTTACCTCCCTATTCCATACCTAGATTCCTGACATACGGAAGCTATGGGATGAAAAGTATTTGCTGTTTTGAGCGACATTTGTGCAATTTATTACATGGTTACAGATAGCTAATGCACAAATCCACAGAAAAGTCATCTTTTTTTAAAAGTTGGGTTTTAGGGGGCACCTGGGTGGCTTAGTCGGTTAAGCGTCCGACTTCGGCTCAGGTCATGATCTCACGGTTCGTGGGTTCGAGCCCCGCGTCAGGCTCTGTGCTGACTGCTAGCTCAGAGCCTGGAGCCTGTTTCAGATTCTGTGTCTCCCTCTCTCTCTGACCCTCCCCTGCTCACACTGTCTCTCTCTCTCAAAAATAAATAAAACATTTTTTAAAATTTCTTTAGAAAGTTGGTTTTTAGGGGTGCCTGTGTGGTTCAGTCAGTTAAGTGTCCGACTCTTGGTTTCTCCTCAGGCCATGATCTCATGGTTCATGGGTTTGAGCACCGCATGGGGCTCTGGGCTGGCAGCGTGAAGCCTGCTTGGGATTCTGCCTCCCTCTTTCTCTTTGCCCCACCCCCACTCATGCTGCCTCTGTCTCTCTCAAAAAATAAATAAATAAGCTTTAAAAAAATGTATTAAAGTTGGGTTTGGGGTGTTTTTTTTCCCTAAAAGCATTATAATTCTCTACTTTCAGCTCTCTATGGAATGTACTAGTGTTTCTCTCAACAATTAACCCTGCTTCAGCAATGTGGTAACAGCTGCTCCTTCCATGACCAAAAGATGGAGGCGATATTGTAACCGGAAATTTATTTCTCCGTTCTAATGTGCTGCCCTAGCCTATTGACAAAGGGGGCTTGAAACAGTACCTAGAAAATTATAATTAAGTCAAAATTCTAAAAATACTTTAAAATCCATTAGGTTTATTCAATGCAACATTGTACATATCATAATGATACTAAGTGCTAAAATTGATTTTCAGACACCTTCCTATTGAAGTGAAAATGGGCTCTATCTGGTTCTATCTGTGGTATAATGACATCCATCTGTTTTCTTCCTTAAAGGCAGACAAGAGCTGTACAAATGAGTCTTCAGGATTCACATCAGTTCACCATTCCATTCTAAATACAGCAGCCCCCTTATCCCTGAAGGATTCGTTCTAAGACACTCAGGGGATGCCTGAACCCGTGGATAGTTCCAAAACCTATATAGAGCTGACCCTTGAACAATACAGGTTTGAAATGCAAGAGTCCACTTATAGGTGGGGGGGGGGGGTTTGACAGTGTACAGTACTGTCGTATATTTTCTCTCTCAAATGACTTTTTTTTAAAAAAATATTTTTATTTATTTCTAGGAGAGAGAGAGAGACAGCGTGAGCAGGGGAGGGTCAGAGAGAGAGGGAGATACAGACTCTGAAATAGGCTCCAGGCTCTGAGCTGGCAGTCAGCACAGAGCCTGATGCGGGGCTCGAACCCACAAACCGCGAGATCACGACCTAAGCGGAAGTCGGACGCCCAGCCGACTAAGCCCCCCAGGCGCCCCTCAAATGACTTTCTAAATGTTACCTTTTCTCTATCTTCCTTTATTATAAGAATACAGTATAGAATACATATAACATAAAAAATATGTGTTAATCAACTGTTAGTATTGGTTAAGCCTTCCCATCAACAGTAAGCTATTAAGGTTTGGGGGAGTTAAAAATTTAGGCAGATTTCCAATTGTCCACGGGGTTGGGGCCCCAAACCCCTTGTTATTCAAAGGTCAACTGTATGCTATTTTTTCCCTATACAGACATATATTTTTCCCTATACAGATATGGTTTAATTTAATTTTTTTAAATGTTTTATTTATTTCTGAGAGAGAGACAGAGACAGCATGAGCAGGGGAGGGTCAGAGAGAGAGGGAGACACAGAATCTGAAGCAGGCTCCAGGCTCTGAGCTAGCTGTCAGCACAGAGCCGACACGGGGCTCGTGACCCACTGGGCCACCCAGGCGCCCCGACATGGTTTAATTTATAAATTAGGCACAGTAAGAGATTAACAATAATAATAAAAGAGAACAATTATAACAATACCTTGTAATAAAAGTCATGTGAATATAGCCTCTCTGTCTCTCTCTCAAAATATTTTATTGTCATGTACTCACCGTTCTTCATGATAATGACGCAAGATGATAAAATGCTGTCACAATCCAATAAAGTGAGGTGAATGACGTAGGTATTGTGACCTGGCATTAGACTACTATGGACCATCTGACAATATATCAGAACAGTAATCACCTGCTTCTAGACCATGATTTTCTGCAGGTCACTAAAACCACAGAAAGTAAAAGCACAGATAAGGGAGAATTACTGTATAGTTAACACCCTGTTATCTGGCCCCCAAGTTCCAATGATATCTGGACATGATAGCTTCCTTTTCTACTACCAATGTTATAAACCCTCAAATTGTATAAGCTCCATCTAATACTATAGTGGAACCAAAGTAATTTAATCTTTGAAATTGGAAGGGCGAAGGAGTGCTAACCATACGGACTCCATCTTTGCCCTCTATCCTGTTCACCCTCATGCAGTGATGGTGGGAGGGGCGCGCTACGTGCTCCTGGCCCTGGTGGGGGTTATATATCCTGACTGGAATGCAGGAAGTCTTGTTCTGGTTGTCCCTAAAGTGGCACACAGAAGGCTCCACTTTAGATAATTAGTAGAGGCCCTCTAGCACACAGATGGTACCACTGTAGATAACCACCCTGTGATCTCACCACCCTGCCCTTTCACAAAAGCTGGGGATTAAGGTCCAGACTAGATCTTAAGAGAATGGGGGTAGAGAATATCTGTGTATCACCTGGATCATCCGTGAGCTCCATCCCCTCTGTCGGTACGTTCTCCTAAATAAAACTCTGTGTAAATGGCATGGAGGGGCTTGCCTTCTTTTTCTGTTTTCTCAAAGTGCCTACCGAGAAGCACACTTTCCTGACCCTCCTCTACGTTCTGATAGAAAGGTCTTAGAATTACCATTATGAGTAGCAAGTATTATTGTACTTAGTTAATGGGCCTCTTGTCACGTAGCTTTACCAAATCCCTTTTGCTTGTCCTCAGTCCATAGGTATTCTCTCTTCCCACTGAAGACTATGTGGCATATGTAGAAACTCAGAAGTATATGCCTAATGAACCAATACATGAACTCTATCTTCCTTTATTCATTCAAAGAGATTTCAGTATAATCCTAGCCCTCAAGCTCGATGGAGAAAGGAAGGAAATACACAAATAATCATGATGTAAGACCATAATAATACCTTAAGAAGTATTCAAAATGATCTTGAGGCTTTATTAAAAATACACAAATCTCTGGGCACCAGCATCCATTTTAATGTTTAATTTACTATCTGAGGGGTGTTACAGGCAAACTTTTTCTATAAAGGGCCAGATAGTAAAAGTTTTTGGCTTTGCTGGCCATATAACTTCTGTTGCAACTACTCAGCTCCATGATTGCCATGTGAAAGTAGCCACTCGCAATACATAAATGAATAGACACGGTCATGTTCACTTAAAACATTATATATAAACATTTACATTTGAACCTTTATCATATGGTATGAAATATTGTTCTTTTGATTTTTTTCCAACTATTTAAAAATAAAGTAACCATTCTTAGTTCAAGGGCTGTACAAAAAAAACCCAGAGAGCTGGCCAGATTTGACCTGCGGGCTGTAGTTTGCCAACCCTTGGCAGAGATGAATGAGCACAGACTCTGGAATTCTCCAGACGTTATATCAGCTCTTCTCCTCACTAGCTTGTGACCTGGGCAGACTACTTACCCAGGTGAACATGTTTCTTCACCTGAGTGATAAGACACTCAGTAATACCTACTTCATCCTTGAGGTGGCAAGAAAGTCAACAAGAGAGAGAGTGACAGGGAGAGAGAGAGAGAGAGACTAAAAGGCCTGTATGCTCAAACAACAACTGTGCTATTTGAACTAAGAGTAAACATGTTTTCTTTTTACATGCCAATCAGGGAACTAATTTGGACATGGGATTTAATTAAATGCAGTTGGCTGCATCACTAATATACTTCTTTTCCTTCATCATATTATTTTACACAGTCGTCATTGCTTTCTGGCATTTGTTATTGTAATCTGATGAGACCTCACCATAACGTGTCACACAGGGCACCAGGCAACATCTTTTATTTTTATATGACTAGGTTTTAATGGGATTTTACAATTTAGCTCTAGGATGTCTAGCCTGCCAAATCATTCAGCAAATGCTAAGGAAATTGTCTTAACTAGCATACAGCAAGTAAATGGTTCAATTTAATACATCATAAAAATAATAAAAAGAGTAAAATAAAATGGGTAGGGAGAAAATTTATTTTGGAGAAAACCCTAGATTTCTCTTGAATTAAGATTTTAAGAAACAAAGTTCACCATTTATTTCTTCCATTTCAAGAGGGACAGCCATTATGGCTTCTCTGATCATGATTCCTCTTCCCTCCCCCACAAAAGACACATCTCTAGTTTAATCACATGTACTTTACATTGTGCCTGACAAGTGGTCAGTCCTCTAGCCTCGTTTCAACAATCTATCCCTGACAAAGAGGAGTCTTAAAAGAATAGTGCCTTAACTGGAGTGAATGACTGTTCTAATAATAGAATATTATGCATTAGACTAGAGGCAAATGGACAGTAGTGGTAAGGAGTAGGGATATAGACAGAAAACAAGCCCATCCTTATGATATGTGGGATCCAGGGGAAAAGTACAAATGGAAACCACATAACATGTTGAAATATTTAGAAGTCATAAATCAACCTTGCCCTTGGCAGCAACTCACCCATAGCTCTTACAGGCCAATGTCTAGGAATAGCCCTCCAGCTTGGATGTTGAAAGCTTGTTGGATTGTGTGGTAGCACAGGTATTCTAGGCAAGACAGAGTGAAAGGTAGACCTGAACTCGGGGTCAAGACTTCTGAGTGGTAAATGGACTAAAAAACTATTAGAACTCATGATCAAGTTCTGCAAGGTTGCAGGATAGAAGATCGATATACAAAAAGCCACTGTACTTCTAGACACTAGCAATGAACAATCCAAGACTAAAATTAAGAAAACAATTCCATTTTAGTAACATCAAAAATAATAAAACACTTAGACATAAGTTTAAAAAAGAAGTGGAAAGTATATACTCTGAAAACTATAAAAATTTTCTAATTAAAGAAAACCCAGATTAATGAAAAGACATTCCATGTTCGAATTAGAAGACTTAATATTGTTAGGATGGCAATACTTCCTAAAGCAACTGACAGATTGAACACAATCCATGTCAAAACTTCAGCTGGCTTTTTAGCAGAAACTGACAAATTGATCCTACAATTCACATGGAAAAGCAAGGGATCCAGAATCATCAAAAAACCTTGAAGAAAGAAGAGTCAAGTTGGAAAACTCATACTTCCTAATTTCAAAAATAACCACAAAGCTACAGCAATCAGTAATCGAGGCAGTATGGTGTATATCTATAAGGGCGGATGGATAGATCAATAAAATAGAATTAAAAATCTAGAAACATAACCTCACGTTTATGGTCAATTGATTTTCCACAAAAGTGCCAAGACAATTTAATGAAGGAAATAGTTTTTTTTTTCAACAAATGGCATTGAGATATCCACAAACAAAAGAATGAGGTTTCATCTCTATCATATAGAAAATGTGACTCAAAATGAATTATACACCTAAACTTAGGAGGTAAAACTGAAAAACTCTTAAAACAAAATGTAAGAAGGAATAAATGCTCATGATCTTGGATACAACACCAAAGCCCAAAAGACAAACTAAAAATAGAAAAATTAGACTTATTAAAAATTATAATTTTTTGAGGGGTTCCTGGGTGGCTCAGTCAGTTAAACTGTTGGATTTCAGCTCAGGTCATGATCTCAGTTTGTGAGTTCGAGCCCTGTATTGGGCTCTGCACTGACAATGTGTAGCCTGCTTAGGATTTTCTCTCTCTCTCTCTCTCTCTCTCTCTCTCTCTCTCTCTCTATCTCCTTATCTCTAGTCCTCCTCAACTAACACTTTCTCTCTCTCAAAATTAATTAATTAATTAATTAAGACCTTTAGAGCTTCAAAGGATGCCATCAATAAAATGAAAAGGCAACCCACAGAATAGGAGAAAATATTCGCAAATCATATATCTGATAAGGGACTTATATCTAGACTACACAAAGAACTCTCACAACTCAACTTTTAAAAAGACAAATATCACTATTTAAAAATGGGCATAGGATTGGGAGCCTGGGTGGCTCAGTCTGTTAAGCGCCCGACTTTGGCTCAGGTCATGATCTCACTGCCCGGCTCACGAGTTCAAGTCCCCCATTAGGCTCTGTGCTGACAGCTCAGAGCCTGGAGCCTGCTTCGGATTCTGTATTTCCCTCTCTCTGCCCCACCCCCACTCATGCTCTGTCTCTCTCTCTCCCTCAAAAATAAACATTAAAAAAATTTTTTTTCATGGGTAAAGAAGTGGAATAAACATTTCTCCAAAGAAGGCATATAAATGGCCAATAAACACATGAACAAATGCTCAGCATCATAACTCATTAGGGAAATGTAAATCAAAGTCATAATGAGACACCACTTCACACCCACTAGAATGGCTATAACCAAAAAGACACGACAATAATGTGTGTTGGCAAGAATGGGAAAAAAAATCTGAACCCACATACATATCTGGTGTGAATATAAAATGGTGAACGTACTTTGGAAAAACAGTTTGGCATTTCTTCAAAAAGTTAAACACAGAGTTATCGCATTGCCTAGCAAATGTGCATGTAGGTAGCCAAGAGAAGCGAAAAATACATGCCCACACAAAAACTTGTAAATGAATGTTCATAACAGCATTAGTCTTAATAGCCACAAAGTGGAAACAACCCAAATGTCTATCAACTGATGACTTGAAAGTGGAATCTTTGACAATAAAAATGAGTGTAGCACCAATACACGCGACAGCATGGTTGAACCTTAAGCACTTTGTGCTAGGTGAAAGAAGTCAGCCACAAAACACCCCATATGTGATTTCATTTATATGAAATGTCTACAGTAAGAAATCTCTAGGGACAGACATTAGGGCTGAGAGGTTTAGGAAGAAGTAGGGAGTCGCTGCTAACAGGTATGAGTTTCTTTCTGCTATGATGAAAATGTTCTAAAATTGATGATGTTCTAAAATTAGTGAGGATTGCATACTAAAACCCTTTAGATCACATGCATTAAATGAATTGAATGGTATGTGACTATATCTCCAAAAGCTGTCTTAGGAAAAAATCCTAAAATGACAGCACCCACTTACTTGAGAAACCCAGACTGTCTAGACATCAGCTTAGGGTGACTCAACTTGAAGCAAAAGCACAGAAGCTGTGGTTGTCTCCCCCTAACCCCCACCCCTACACTCGGAAGTCCTCAGTCTTACATTCTCAAGCTGTGACGTCCCAAGTAGGTTCAAAGGCCATTCTTGCTTAGTTGCTGTTCACTCAATGCTTTAGTCAACTTTCTTACAAGAGTGAAAAGAAAAATGATCTTTCTCCTGGATACTTGTCATATGTGGGGTACTCTAAAACTTGGGCTTTTTTTTATCTATGTCTAAGGGCAGAATCAGAAAAAAGCTTTTGGGGGGCCACCACAGCACCTGGAGAAGGTCATTGGGAAGCTCCTGGATGCTCAGTTATTTCTCTTTAGCACTCAGAGAACATGAAGAGCCTGTCAATGCCCTCCTTCCATTTGAAGGCTGAGCATTGCCAGGTTACATGAGTTGCCTCGATGGCCACACTATTCCTGGGTGAAGATTGCGAAGGTTTGTTTCAATGCACTTTACCTTAAATCCTAAGACAACCTAAATGGTCTAGGATCGAAATTAGCAAACTTTTTCTTTAAGGGACAGATATTAAGTATTTCAGTATTGTGGAACATACATTTATATAGTCTATGGGTGCTTTCTGGCAACAACTCAACTTAGACCAATGGGTATGGCTATGTTCCAATAAAACTTTATAAAACCAGGCAAGGGAGCCTGCAAGCCTAGTTTGCCAATTCCTGGCTCTGGAAGCCTCTCACTGTCTTAAAACCAAGACTTCTGATGTGAGAGAGAACACAGTTGAGAAATAATCTGTCTCTTGTTTTCATGGTATTTTTCTCCTTGCCTCCCTAAAGTGAAGCCAAGGCTTTACATCCCTGAGAACTCAGCTTCCCCTGCCCCAGGGGAGAGCTTAAGTCTTTGTTTTTAATAACCTTCCAATCACAGAGCAATACAGTGATAATGATAATGATAGCTGACATTTACTGAAGGTTTAGTAAGTACCTGGCTTGGCACAAAGCATGCTTTCCGACAATTCAATTATTTCATTATCACCATAACTAAATGCAGTGGATTTTCTATCATTCCCATTCCTAACTAGGAAAACTGAGATTTAGAGAGCTCCAACACATAGATAAATCTGGAAAAATTAATGATTTCAACCTGGGCAGAGCCCATGATTTTAGCTGCTGCATGTATTAGAATGCTAAAACCTGGTTGTGGCACAGTTGGAGGTTTCCAAAAATTGAAGAGAAGTTAAATAATCTGGCCCTTTACAAAGCTGGAGTCCCCTAATGCCAGGGAAATGGAAGGGCTCAAGGAAGATGAAGACCTGGGCCCCATCCCCACATAGAGCTTATAGGCTGACAAAAGCTTTGATGGGATCAGTCTTTGGGGGATTGAGCATCAAGCTTAATGGTGTTGAAAGATGGTATGAAGGCCCAGGAGCCAGGTCTGTCATGGAAAAAAGGGAAGAGGGGTGCCTTCAGAATTATCCTCCCTCATGCGAATTCAGGTGAGAGAGAAACAGAACAGTCACCACTGACTGATTTTTCTAGACACTCATAGGTCCCTAGGACCATTTTCCAGCACTGAGAGGAAGAATGGCCAAAACAATACTGATTAGACATCATGCCAATGACATAACTGAAGTCTAAGTTAGATGCAATTTAATTTGGCAGAGTAAAAAACAGGTGTTTCCTGGAAACCAAGAATCACGGAACAAATTCACAGTACAAAATCATAGAACAAATTTAGGGGACATGGAAAGGGATGATGAAGAGATGCTATCTAGAACAAAAAATAAGAAGTTTATGTTTCTCGTTTGAAGGAGTAGAGTTGGCCCCTGGAAGAACTAGCCTTGAGCAATGGGGTGGGGGTAAAGGTGTAAATAACTTAATCAATTTTCATATATCATAGCAGGAATTTACTCAATGCCCAGGAACTCAGACAAAATTTGCTTTCTGTTTCTGTGCTTAACAATACTGGGACCAAACTATAAATAACTTAGTTCCCTGTTCTAGGGAATACCTGCTCCTGGTAGATAAGCCCAAACTAACTACACAGCTTACTTATCAAGGCTAACAGCTTGCTTAGCAACATTTTTTAAGTTTATTTATTTATTGTGTGTGTGACAGAGAGAGAGAGAGAGAGAGAGAGAACCCCAAGCAGGCTCCACACTGTCAGCACAGAGCCTTATGTGGGGTTCCTACCCATGAACCAGTGAGATCATGGCCTGAGCTGAAACCAAGAGTGGGATGCTTAACAGACTAAGCCACCCAGGCGCCCCTTATCAACATTTCCTTCAAATAGCATCTTGTGCCCACCAATCCAAAATTAGTTTCCCCCTAACTCAGCCCAATTCCAATCAGTTTCTATCTGGTAAGACTTGCCTTAAATCACCCATAACTTCATACATATCTCCTCTGATCTCCCCTTTCTGAGACTCTAGTAAGATTCTGGGGAAGTATTCTCCCTACTGCAGTAGATCTAATTAACTTAAATTTGCTTGATAAACAAGGTTTTCTAGTAGTCTTTTTGAGGAGCTGGCAGTCGACAATTCAAAGTAGATAACTTAAAAAATAGTAGGAAATGAAAAACATTTAGAGATACTGAAGTAATCCCCTGAAAACAGAAATGGTCAAAAGAGTCTCCCTCTGGTGGTGGGGAAGGGTAGATCAGGGGACAATTGCATTTCCTGTTAAGCTCTTCTGTACCAATAGCTTTTTAAAATACATATGTATATTGCTATGATAAAAATATATTTTAAAAATGTTAAATATTAGCAACAGTACAATGGTTAGCAGACCGTTTGCCCAACCCTTTGTTTATACCAGGAGAGTTGGTATTCCTCTTTCTGGATTCAGCTCTGCAAACATAATGTAATACCGAGCTAACAAAGGAACATTACAAGTTATGTCCATCCCCGTGGCACAAACATAAAAGTCACAGCTAATAGACATATTTTACAAGCACAGAAATGAGGCCAAGAGAATCAAAAATATTGCCAGAGTCCCTACTGCACCCTTCATCTGCTGCTGTAGAACTTCCTAGGTAATCATGATGTCTATGACTTAATCTTAGCAAGTCTGGGATTGGGTCCGCCTCCCCCCACCTGCTCTCACTACACACATTCCCAGTCAACTCGTACTCTTAACTCACCTTCAACAGGAAAAGATCACGAGGGAAGAAGTCATTTTTCTTACAGGACAGGCCTTTTCCCTCTGCTCCAATTATTTTTTTAATCTCAAAGCTTAGAAAGGAAATTACCTGTTCAGATTGGAAACTAGTAGTTTCTGCCTAGCTCGAGACTGAGTTTACATGTCGAGTACCTTACTATGAGGGCCCTGTGTTCAGGGAAGTATTGGGCAGGCTGATGCGGGAATGGGTGGGGGTTATAGAAGTCCTTTAAGAGGGTTCAGCAGCCCAAATGCAAATACAGTTCAGTTCAAAGAGTAAATATGTACACGAAGAACTTCCTTGAAGGTACATTTTTAGATAAAAACACACACCACACACATACATGTGCAAATGCCATGTGCAAAGAGCCTCTTTCCACAAAGACCATAAAACCAGTTGAGTCTGGATCTCAGAATGTCCTCTTCCTTGAACCTTGAAACAAAAAGAAGTTATTCACTGAGTCAAGCCCCCCCTCACTTCAGAATCCATTCCCAGAATTGGCCAAAAGACACATTTGTAACTGCTGTGGCTTATTTTTTTTTAAGAACTTCAACTCCTTAGGGTGCCTGGGTGGCTCTGTCGGTTAAGTGTCTGACTCTTGATTTTGGCTCAGGTCATGATTTCACGGTTCTTGAGATACAGTCACACACAGGGCTCTGCGCTGACAGCGTGGAGTCTGCTTGGGATTCATTCAACAATATCTACTACGTGTCCCCACATAGCAAACACTAGGGATGGGGGTGAACAAGACCAGAGTCCCTGAGCACAAAAAGTCCAGTCCGGTAATTTGTACAAAGTAAGCATATTATATATAGCAGGTGATCAAAGGAATCAATAAATAAGTTTAAAAATTAAGTCAAAAGATAATAATCACTCTTGAGTGTCAGGCTTTTCCAATATTCCTGTATTTTTAAATGCTAATAAAAAGTAACTAAGTTGGAAAAATATTCAGTGGTGGGAAATACATGTGATACTATCTTAAAGAAAAAAGATACAAACTCTATATACAGTTTTGTTTGTTAACAAGAAATATATAGAAGGGGAAAAAAATCTATAATGCAACAATCCAAAATGTTAACTGTAATTTTCTTTAAGATTAGAAACATTTTCGTATTTTTACTTCTCCCTTTTTTTCAATTGTTTATACTGAGCACACATTCTTTATATAAGGAGGGAAGACTGTTCTTGGAAAAACAATGATATGGGCCTTCTGCACTTGGCAATGGAACTAAGCGATCTTCAGAAAACAGACTGTGGACAAGCTAGTTGCTATCAGCTTTGCCTTCCATACCCGAAGACAACTTGATTTTTATTTCTCAAATCTCATCTCTGTGCGGTCTGATGGACTTGCTAATGCTCAGAAAAACGACCAATAACTCGGTGCAGGAAGAAACCAGAGACGAGACCCCACAGCACAGAATTCAGGAAATAATGAGGGACGTCTTTCAGACACCATGCACCTGGGACAGGGGTGGTCTTACAATCACACATGGCTGGAAACGTGGCCAATTGTTGTCTTGGTTTTTTGTTTTTTGTTTTTTTGTTTTTACTTTTTATTTCTTCAGTTCCCTAATTCATGAAAATGGTAATTGTACACTACATATTTATTTTCTATAAAAAGAAACTTTCCTTAAAACATAAATGGTAGGGGGCACCTGGGTGGCTCCGTCGGCTAAGCGGCCGACTCTGGCTCAGGTCATGATCTCACAGTTTGTGGGTTCGAGCCCCGTGTCGGGCTCTGTGCTGACAGCTCAGAGCCTGGAGACTGTTTCGGATTCTGTGTCTCCCTCTCTCTCTCTGATCCTCCCCTGCTCACTCTCTGTCTCTCTCTCTCTCAAAAATAAAAAGTAAACATTAAAAAAAAACATAAATGGTAGGTCTCATGGAACAAATAGACAGCAACAAGGACAATATTAGCTAAGGTTTCTGCATACGTGCTGTGGGCCAGGCTCTACGCTATACTGTGTAGGTACAAAGGATACCTATTATTTCATTGAATTTTCAGTTCCATGAAATAGGACTATTATCTATCACCCTTCAAGATGAGGAAACAGAGAGAGATGGTTAGGAACTTGCCCAAGGTCATAATGTTAGGTGGCAAGGGTGGCCTCAAACCCAGATCTGTATGCATCTTGACTCCTCATGGCTAAGATTCTTAATTATTTTCTATTATTTTTCTCTGCCTGTACCAAGAAAATTTCAGAACATGATATTAGACATTTTTTTTTCCCAAAAGCTGGGAGGAAAAGTGCAAGGCTTTAGCAACCTCTATTCACCCTTTTGCCCATCTCATTTTTTTTTCAAGAAAGTGAGGCTTTGGAGGAGGAAACATGCTAAAATGTTTTTTTTTTTTTAACTGCAAGAGTTAGGGGCACCTGGGGTGCCTGGGTGGCTCACTCGGTTAAGTGTCCGACTTCGGCTCAGGTCATGATCTCACGGTGCGTGGGTTCGAGCCCCGCATCGGGCTTTGTGCTGACAGCTAGCTCAGAGCCCGGAGCCTGCTTTAGATTCTTTGTCTCCCTCTCTCTCTGATCTTCTCCTGCTCACACTGCCTCTCTCTCTCTCAGAAATAAATAAAACATTAAAAAAAAAAAAAGAGTTAGGGGCACCTGGGTGGCTCAGTTGGTTAAGCATCCAACCTTGTGGGTTTGAGCCCCACACTGGGCTCTGTGCTAACAGCTCAGAGCCTGGAGCCTGCTTTGGGTATTATGTCTCCCTCTCTCTCTGTCCCTCCCCCATTTGTGCTCTTTCTCTCTCTCAAAAATAAATAAACATTTTTTTAAAAAAGACTGAAAAGCTTTTACATATTATGTGATCATTACCAGCATCACTTTCTATCTCTGCCTTCTCCTGAATACAAACCACATGCCATACTCATATTAGGTATTTCTACCAGTCTCTAGGGGTCCAATATACAAAAGTGTGTAGGCAGGATAATATTCCTTCTGATGAATTTATTGCTTCAACTTAACATTGAGAATGTAGTGCCAAGAATCAATAAGCATATACTTTTCTTGGGACTCATAAACATTTATTTAAACAAACTCAAGTTCCTTTTGTGTATATTCAACACATAAACAGCTTGAAATTGGAAATTGGATCTATTCCCTTAAAAATCTCAGATGAAATCATAGCGACTGGAAAAGGATTGCATGAGACAGCAGCATGTATACACTCAAGGAGCATTATCCCCCTCTGTTATTTGATAATTATGTGAACTGGATAGGTGAGATTTGGATAAAGTGGTGCACTTCTATTCATGGTCATTAGAGCAAAGAGCCTCAAGCTCAGGTCTCGTAAGAAAAACTGAGACTCTCGGCCTTCTATTTCAGAGATTGTGCCCGCTCTGGACATCTGGGAATCTCTACTTGACGAGTGTCTCCTGAGATTTCATTCAGGTGGCACATGAGCTACGCCATGAGAGGTACAGCCACGAACAACAGTGAATAAGGGCATGGGCTCAAGAGCCCACCATACTTGTTCGCAGCATGGCCCTGCCACTTATGAACAGTTCATGCTTGAACTTCGTCAAGCAACTTAATCTCTCTAAGCCTCAGTTTCTTCATTTGTGAAATGGAAAGATAGCAAGAGTATCTTTCAGAGTTGTCAGAATTTTTTAAGTAGATTGTGTGTGTGTGTGTGTGTGTGTGTGTGGACAGAGAGAGAAACTTACCCCACTGCCCAACACAAAATAAATGCTCAAACACTGTAGCTTGCTGATATTAAATTATTATTTTAAAAGAGGAAGCCCCAGAGCTCTAAAACCTTCTGCTGGCACGTTCTCTCCATTTCTCAATCTCCTTTCAGGGATACTGACTCGCCTTCGTGTTTTCTGTGTTAATCTTTCATGAATATTAATCTTAACTTGCTTTGATCATGAGGTCCCCAAATTTTGTACATGTATGATTTGGCATTCAAGCAGTTCTCTCTACACTTCAAAATATTAGAACATTAAGACAGTCTGTTGCCTAATTTGGCCTTTGTTGGTACAACAATTGTAAATGGTCTCCCTGATCTGTTTAGGTGGTGAAAAAAATAAATCCCAAAGCACAGAAGATCAATTAATTAGTTATCGAGGTAGTGTGCAGATGTTTTCTACTAACAGCATTCTGCGCATCTGTTTGATTTTTTAAAAGGCATACACATGCACCCCAGAGTTGATGCTATACTGTTTCCTTCCATTATCTTTGTTTTTGTTTTTAAATTTTTTAAATGTATTATTTATTTATGAGAGAGAGAGAGAGACACAGCTTGAACAGGGGAGGGTCAGAGAGAGAGGGAAATATAGAATTGGAAGTAGGCTCCAGGCTCTGAGCTCACTGTCACCACAGAGCCTGATGCGGAGCTCAAACCCATGAATGGTGAGATCATGACCTGAGCCAACGTTGGAGGCTTAATGGACTGAGCCACCCAGGCACCCCACCTTCCATTATCTTTGAATAATAGTTGGATTGTCGACTTCTAAACATTATGCCATAATTTGCATTACAAAGTATGGTAAAAATATGTCTTAATATTGAAATTCAGGTTTCCACGGGACTTGTCTCTTTTGCTTTTTACTGATACATACTATTCACACAGTTAAGTACACAAATCTTAAGGACACTGCTCAGTGAACTTTGACCAAGTGAATACATTCCTGTAACCACCAGTGAGACTGAGATTTAGAACACCACCAGCACTAAGGAAAGCTCCCTTCTGCCCCCTCAGTCATTACCTCCCCCATGGGTAACCATTACTCTGACCTTCATCACCACTGATTAATTTCATCTTCTTTTGAACCTCAGATAAATGGAATCATGAAGGCGGCACCTGGGTGGCTCAGTCAGTTGAGCATTGGACTCTTGATTTCAGTTCAGGTCATGATCCCATGGTCTTGGGATTGAGCCCTCTGCTTGGGAATCTCTCTCTCCCTCCCTCTCTCTCTCTTCCCTTTCCCTGCTTGCATGCTCTTTCCCTCTCAATATAAATAAACATTTAAAAAAACAAAATAATAAAATGGAATCATGAAGTATGGACTTCAGTAGTAGGTCTGTGAGATTCATCTATACATTTGTTTGTAACAGTGGTTCATTTTTTTTCAACAATATATTGTATTCCACTATATACTTGTGTCACAAATTATTTATCGATTTATGGACATTTCTCTTTGGGGCTATTATGTGACTCTGAACATTCTTGTCCATATTTTTTAGCACACGTGTGTATGTAGAGCAGGATTGCTGGGTGGTAATGTAGGCATGTGTTTAGTTTCAACATGCCAAAAATAATGATTTTTATCAATTTACATTCCCACCAGCAGTGTGCAGAGCTCCAGTCAGTCAATGTACTCACCAATTTGGATATTCTTTGTCTTGTCATTTTGGTGATGTTGGAGAATGTGTAGTGATAATGCACTGAGGTTTTAATTTGCATTTTTCTCATGACAGATTAAACTGATCATCTTTTCCTGTCTGTATTGGACATTTGCATATCTTATTTTTCAAGTTTCTTAGGTTTGTGCCAATTTTTGTTTTGAGTTATCCATATTTGTTTGCTATTTTTAATAGATTTGGGACAATAATTTTAGATTTACAGAAAAGTTGTAAAGATAATACAGTGACTTCCAATGTACCCCTCATCTACTTTCACCTGGTGTTAATGTCTTACACACATTACGTTAATGCATTTGTTAAAGCTTAGATACTCACATTAGGACATTGTTATTCACTACATTTCAGGCTTTATTTGGATATCTCCACTTTTTCCACAATACAGTTCTTTTACTCTTCCTTAATCCAAAACAGTCTAGCATATTGCATTTAATCATTATGTCTCATTAGTCTCCTCTGGTCTGTAAGAGTTTCTCAGTTTTATCTTGTTTTTCATGACCTTGACAGTCTTGAGATGTATCAGTCAGGTATTTTGTAGAATGTCCCTCAATATGAATTTGTCTGATGATTTTCTTCTGGTGGGATAGAGATTGTGGGTTTGGGCAAGGATAATCTGACATTTATCAACACTTGCTTTATGACCCAGACAATGGTTTGTTTCAGTAATTGTTGCATGTGTACCTTAGAAAGGAAGGATATGTTTTGCTTCTGTCGGGTACAGTGTTACGCAGCACACACAAACAGGCAAGTTTGTTCATTGTATTGCTCAAATATCCTATATATCTATTAATATTTTGTCTGAGACAAAGGTGTGAAAATCTCTCACTGTGATGATGGTGTATTTGTCTATTTCTTCTTTTATTCATATCTGATGTAGTTTTACTATGCTGGAGTCTATGTCATTAGACACAGACAAATTTAAGATTGTTTTTTCTTGTTGAATCAATCCCATAAATCATCATTACAAAATGACTCTTTATTAATAGCTCTTGCAGCAAAATATGTCTACTACTGGTACAAATAAACTACCTTTCTGTGGTTAGTGTTTGCAAGCTGTATCATTTTCCATGTTTTTCATTTCAATTTTTCTGTGTCTTTATGTTTAAAGCATATCTCTTATAAGCAGTATATAGTTGATTTTTAAATCCAGACCAACAATCCTTGCTTTTCTTCTTTTTTTAATGTTTATTTATTTTTTTTTGAGAGGGTGGTGGGAGGTGGGAGTGCAGGTGGGGAAGAAGGCAAAGAGAGAGATAGGGAGAAAAAGAATCTTGAGCAGGCTCTGCACCATAAGCACAGAGCCCAACACAGGATTTGAATCTGGGAACTATGAGATCATGACCTGAGCAGAAACCAAGAGTCGGACCCTTAACTCACCGAGCCACCCTGGGGCCCCTACTCTGATAATCCATATTTTTCATGGAAGTGTTTTATCCATTCACATTTAATGTAATTACAGATCTTCCTCAAACTTATGATGGGGTTACATACTGATGAACCCATCATAAGTTGAAAACATCCTAAGTTGAAAACGCATTTCATGTTCCTCATCTATCAAACATCATAGCTTAGCCTAACCTACCCTAAACGTGTTCAGAACATTTACAATAGCCTACAGTTGAACAAAATCAGCTAGTCTGTAATAAAGTGGACAAAGCCTACTCTCAAAGTGTGTTGAAGGGGCGCCTGAGTGGCTCAATCGGTTAAGCATCCAACTTCCGCTCAGGTCAAGATCTCACAGTCCGTGGGTTCAAGATCTCACAGTCCGTGGGTTCAAGCCCCGTGTCGGGCTCTGTGCTGACAGCTCAGAGCCTGGAGCCTGCTTCAGATTCTGTGTCTCCTTCTCTCTCTGCCCCTCCCTCACTCACTCTCTCTGTTTCTGTCTCTCAAAATAAAGACATAAACATTTTTTAAAATAAATAAAAATTAAAAAGTGTTGAATAACTCATATAACTTATTAAATACTGCACTGAAAGTGAAAAACAGAATGGTAGTATGGGTACAGAATGGTTATAGGTGTATTGCTTGGTTACCTTTATGATCGTGTACCTAGCTGAGAGCTGGGGTTGCCACCGCCCAGCAACACAAGAGAGCATCAGACTGCATACACCTCCCCTTGGAAAATATCAACATTCAGAATCTGAAGTACAATTTCTAATGAATGCATATTGCTTTCACACTATCACAAAGTCCAAAAATCTTAAGTCAAACCATTATAAATCAGATATCTGATTTATACCTGATTTATAAATAGACTATCTGTACTAATATATTTGAATTTAAATCTACCACATTACTATTTGTTTTCCATTTATCCCAGCTTCTTGCATTCCTTTCTTCTCCTTTCTTGCATCCTGTGTGATTAATCAATTATTTTACTGTTCCATTTTCTCCTTTATATTAGATTGTTAGTTATAGATTATTTTTTGCTCATTTAGGATTTACCCTAGCTATTGTAACATATATCCAGAACTTAACAATTTACCTTAAATTAGGAATTGTACTTCTTCCCAGGTAATGCAAGAATCTCACATCTTAACTCCAATTACTCCTTTCCTGCCCTTTGTGTTATTGTTGTCATGCGTTTTAAAATTATTTTATTATTTATTTATTTTGAGAGAGACAGAGAGAGTGCAAGTGGGAAAGGGGCAGAGAGAGAGAATCCTAAGGAGGCTCTGAGCAGTCAGCGTACAGAGCCTGACACGGGGCTCAAACTCACAAAACCATGAATTAGATCATGACCTGGACGCTTCACCCACTGAGCTACCCAGGCACACCTGTATTTTAATTCTACATTTTGTTTAAACCCACTAGACCTTATTATTATTGTCTTAAAGAGTCAATATTTATTAGGAATTATTAATATATTTATCTATTCTGCTGCTCTTCATTTATTCCTGCTTTTCCATGCTTCCAGTGAAGATCATTAACTTTCTCTTGAAGAACGTCCCTTAGTGCTTATTTTGGTGTAGGTTTTCTAACAATTATTTCTCTCCTTATTTGAATGAAAGTGCCTTTATTTCACCTTCATTTTTGAAAGGTCTTTTTCACCAGGCATTGAATTCTTCTTTGGTAATTATTTTCTTTCAGGTGTTTATATATATCATTTGTTATCTGCAAGGTTTCTTTTCTTTTTTTTTTTTTTAATGAGAGAGAGAGTACGAGTGGAGTAGGGGCAGGAGAGAGAGAGAGAGAGAGAGAGAGAGAGAATCTCAAACAAGCTCCAAGCTGAGCATGGGGATCAATCTTATGACACTGATTGACCTGAGCCAAAACCAGGAGTCAGCAGCTAATCTGACCCCACCCAGGCACCCCTCATCATTTCTTTTGAAAGGTCACTGTCAGCTTATTGTTGCTCTTTTAAAGAATATTCACCTCTTTTTCTCTTCTTAGATAATTTAGATTTTTCTCTTCTTAGGTGTCATTTTTTTGCAGTGGTATTTTGTATTGATTCCGTGTGGGGTTTATAGGGCTTCATGAATCTGCCGCTTGATATCTTTCATTAGTTTTGGAAAGCATTCAGCCAGTGTATCATCAATATTTCTTCTGCTCCATTTTCCCCTCTCCTACCCTTCTGGAGTTCCAGTTACACATTATTAGATATTTTTACAAAGTTTATACGAGCCTTATGCTCTTATCTTTATTTTCTATTTATTTTTCCTCTCTGCACTTCAACTGATATTTTCTACGTACCTACTTCTGGCTCTCTAATTCTCTATTTTGCTGTGTCTCATCTGCAGCAAAAATCATCTTTTGACTTCTTAATTCTTTCTGCTGTAGAACTTCCATTTGGTTATACTTTTAGATTTTAGTTTTATGGTGATATTCTCTATTATGCCATCTGCTTTATTTAACATATTAATCATGTTCCTTTAAAATTATATTTCTGTTAATGCCAATAATGCATCACTTATTGCACCTATTTCTATTATCAGGTTTTTTCCTTGTCTTAGTTTTTGTCATTTGGTCCTATTTCTTGGAATAACTGGTAATTTTGGACTGAATGTTGACATCATGCATGAATGACTGTAGCAACTATGGACTGTAGACACCTATGGTATAGATCTCTAGAGAATATTTTATTTTCTTTGCCTGACAGGCAGGACATTTTGATCCAATTAAAAACCGAAATAACTGGAGGCTAGTTTTAAGACTTTGTGAGGGCTAATCTATTACTGATTTATCCCTATCACCAGCCATGGCACTTCAGAAGTCTATTTTTAAAACCTGGGGAATTTACTGAGATCTCTCCTCCTTGGTAGGTTCTAAATTATAGTTTTTGTCTCTCTTTAGCAATGTGAGGTCACCAAATCTCTGATTAGCCTTTTAACTTTATAGCAGCTAATTTTTTTGGGGTTTCTTAGGCTCTCCATTCATGCTCAGCTTAGGAATCAGGTAAGGAACTAGCTTCAGGTCTGATTCTAGAATAGAATAGATAATTCAATGCACACATAGATTTGCTTCACCTTTCTCTTCATTTGAGTGGAAATTGTATAGAGAATGTCTGATCTCTTCTCTGAAATTACCGTTTCTTCAGGATCTTGGCTCCATAAGTCTTGACTATGTTAATAGGCCTGAAGTTAAATTCGTGTTTCCCATCCTAGTGATAGAACTGCAAGCTCTAGATCTCTGCTCTCTCTTCGGTCTCTATGCCCCACAAGGAAATGAACAAATGTTCCAAAAGCGAAAGCATGCATACATGTAGGACTCACCTTATGCTTTTCCCCATCTTCTTGAGATGCTGGTCCTTCAAGTTTTGGACACCTCAATTATTATCTAATGGCTTTGAACAGCTATTATTTTGAATTTTACTGATATTTTATAGTTTTTCTCAGTGGGGAGATTAGTCTAACACTGGAGAATTTGGTTTCAATTTATCTTACTGCTTGCTCAGCCGCTAACAAAGTTGAAATCAACTTGTAAGTGGAGTGATAATGTATCTCAGTTTAGTATCTAGGATGCTTCTGATTTATGGCTCTTATTCTAGAATAATACTCAATAGCGCCCCCTTTTGCTCTCAAAAGTGTCTAGTATGTGCAATAAATGCTTTATTTTACCTCTAAAGGTGATTTTATCTTTCTTTTGCCCCTGTTAAAATAATCCTTAATCACTTACAAAAGAATGACAAATGACAAAAAATAAATTAAAAATAAATTTTTAAAAAGAGAGAGAGTCTGCTCTTTCTCAGTTACCGTGGTATGCAGTCTCCTGTGACACCTCTACAAGGCAGTGGAGGAAGTCCTGCACCTGAACCAGTGGAAATACCAGGAGTTTTTGGACATCATGGAGCTACAGATAAACTTGAAGAATTATAGCTCTCAAAAGGATAGTGCTACTTGGGCACTGTCAGGCTTAAATACACTCCCTACACCATCTTCTCTGTTGTGTTGTGGGGAAGCAATAGCACTTGATGAGGCCACAACTGTGGATTTCTCCCACACGGACATTGAAGCACTGAAGAAAAAGAAATCCAGCAAGAATAAGAAATTAATCAAGAACCTGACCAAGAAGTATGATGTCTTTTTGTTTTGGAATCTTTGATCAAGCAGATCCCATGAATTCTGGGCCCAAGCCTGAATAAGACTGGCAAATTCCCTTCTTTACTGACCCACAATGAGAACATGGTGGCCAAAGTTGATGAAGTGAAATCCACGATCAAATTCCAGATGAAGAAGGTGTTGTGTCTAGCAGCACCATTGGCCATGTGAAGATGATAGATGATGGGCTTTTGCACACATCCACTTAGCTGTCAATTCCCTGGTGTCATTGCTCAGGAAGAATTGGCACAATGTCTGGGTTTTATACATTAAGAGCACCAGCGGCAAGCCTTAATGCTTATACTAAGGCGCAGCTTAATAAACTAGTCCTACCATTAAAACACACACACACACACAGATTTCATTTATATTATTGCTGCATATCTTAGAATTAGTACTCTTGTATTTACTTGAATATCTTACACATCATTCTGGAATCCAAAAAAGAAGTTTATATTTATAAAGATTAAGGAGATTTCCACATGTTTAAGTGCATAATCAATTCCAATGTCTAAAAAGTCATAATATCATGTGTGAAAGCATAAATATGTATATGAATACAACATATTCATTTAAAAAAGTCAACTGCTTTTCTACATGTATAATTTTCATAGTCTCTTGGGACTAGAAGAAACCTTAAAATGATTGAACTCAGCCATATATCCTTTTTACAGATAAAGGTATTGAGGTCCCAAAAGTTAATTTAGGGTGACCTGAATATTTATCCAACATCACAGATAGATCCTGAACTCTCCTGACTCCGAGGCCAATACAATTCCATCTCTACAAACCATCCCACCCAGTGTTTTCCTATTGGCAAACTCTTCTGGCTCCTATGTCCTAGTCCACGAGGACTAAAGGTTTGGGAATCCATCCATATTGGGTTATGTACAGGCAAGATTTATAAATTATAAAAAGAGAAAGATTTGGGCCTTTCATACTAGGCTATAAAGGGCAAGATATCTTCCTGTGAATTTCATAAAGTAATCATTAATATTTCTATTCACTAAACATTTGCCAGAATACCTACTGGGTAGCCCCCAAGGATTTCAAGTTGCAGATGGTTCATTAGGATTCTTTGTTTATTTCAAATGGAAGAATTTACAGAGTACATGATTTATTAGGTAGTTGCAGCAGACGCATCTGGTGCCCTGAGTCACATCCGCCTAGCCTTACATCTGATTTTAAACAGGTTGGAATAGATAATTCCATGCAGACTTGGATCTGTTTCACCTGATAGCATCCCACCTGTAGCCCACATAGTATCTCTCATTTCTTCCCTAAGCCTCTCTTGGATGCTAGTGGGAGTTTTCTTGGCTGTGCAGGGAAAGAGCAGGGAGCATTCTTGACCAATGAACAAGAGTTAACAAATAAACATTCCTGCCTCATAATCATTGTGTATGAACAATTCTGGAAGGCATTCTCTATATATCTTAGGATGTTTCAGTAGAACTAAACTCTGTTGCCCACAATGGCAGCCATGAAACATCACCCTTATGCTTCTCCTTTCTCTCATTTTTAATGTCATTCTTCCTGTTCCTTCATTCCTGCCCATTGTCACCTCTCAAAGAAACACACACACACACAAGTCTTTGTCTCAGGGTATCCTGGAGGAAACCTAATCATATAATTCTCAAACACGAAATTCTTCCATTTATAAAATTTCCCTGTTTCAAACTTCTCAACTTCGGTTTCGCATATGAAGGCAACTCCACAGCTTCAATTTCTATGGCATGTTTTGCTAGACAGTAAAGGGTAAGAACTGTAATGAATGTGTTCTATTATGATGCCATCTAGTGGCAAGGATGAATCAAAACTCATGGCATCCAAGTGACCATGTTATAAATACTAAATTGAAACCCTGGTAATTTCACATTACATGGGATAGATAGATGTATTCGAGAGCAGGCAATCTTACCACAATTCCATTGAAGGTCAAAAAGATAAATGTTTGTGACAGGATATTAAAAGGTTGGGATAATTTTATGATATGTAGGCAACACAAGCTAAGACAATGATAAAGATAATCAAATCTCACACATGGAAAGGCAAAAGCTAATCGCCTACAAGGTCAGGTAGAGCTCTACCTGTATGTTTTGATTTAGCTGAGCATACAGCCATATTAAGCCCACAAAGTTGGTTCACACAGTCTATATATCAGCCCCAACAGCAGTGCTACAGAGATCTCAGGGTAGAGATAAGCAGTCACATAAAATAATAGTAGGAATAATAATAATAGCAGCTACCATTTAATGTGTACTTACTATGTTCTAAGACCTCTGCTAAATCCTAGATCCACATGATCTCCTTTAATTTTTATAACAACCTTAGAAGGTAGGTATTACTAATATCCCTGTTTTCAGATAAAGAAAAGAAGGCTTAGAAAAATTAATAAAGGTCTCAAAGTCACATCCCTAGTGTTCTCTTACCCAGTTCACATTTCATGCTGCGTCAGAAATCATGGCTAATTTTATGTCAAGTACATTGTTAGTGACTGTTATCAATGATAACCCTCCGTTTTACAGACAGAGAGCTAAAACAGTCACAGTGAAATATCTTGCCCCAGGTCACCCAGAAATCAGTGGCCTACCTGAATTAAAACTCCTTGGTCACTGAACTCTATTCTAAACATATACTCTTTCTCTTGACCGACTTCTGCCAGCAATTAATTTATATCCTTAAGCAAAAGATCTGATTGCCTTATCTTAGATTATGTAACTGAAAGTGCTATTATTAGATAAGCTCTTCTACAGAACTATGAAAAAAAGAATCTATCCTAGAGAGTTTAACTCTGACATCTTCTGACAGTGAATTTCAGAGCTGAATCAGGTTTAGGGTGAATCAGAACTCAATGGCCAGCATATATTTTCCTAGCAGTTCACACTAACACAAGAATCAGGGAGGAGATGGATTTACCATCAAAGGGCATAGAGAGTTTGATCGTGATAAAAAATAGAATCTCCACAGTCATAGGCACATCCTCTTCAGAGAGAAATAAAAGCGTGTGGATTCTGTTGAACAACCATTAGCACAACTTGGAGTGAAATATTTAAACTTTCTGGACCTTAGTGTTTCATCTTTGAATAAGAAAGATGAAGTCAATGTCACAGAGTGCTGGTGAGGATTAATCTATATAAGTAACCAAGAATAACACATGATACATGGTAGGACCTTAAATTATGTTTCTTTTCTTTGGTACCCTTTTTTTGTTTTGTGAAGAATTGTAAACTGCTTATGAAAAAGGTCTCAAAGAATGTTATCTCCCTTCTTCCTTCTTGTAGTCCAAAGAAGAAAAGTTCTTGTAGCGAGTTGGACACTGCATAGGACTTCAGAAATTCATACTTTTGGAATATCTAGACTTGACCAAAGAGGAGAATTTAGCAATATCTAACACCTTACAAATGCAAATGCTGTTTGACCTATCAATTCCACCTGTAGGAATTTTTCCTGCAGATAAATGATTGAGGTACAAGGCTATTCACTACAGCATTAATTTTAACAGCAAAATATTTTTAAAAATCTAAATGCCCATCAGTAGAAGATTGGTTACATAGATTATGGTACATTCTACATCTATAGGTGAGAATAATACACAACTGGAAAAAAATTCCAGAATACATCTTTTAAGTGAGAAAGCAAGGTATAGAACATTATGCATAATATACTGTTACTGTATTAAAAGGAAAGAAAATAAGTATATACTGATATTTGCTTGTATGTACATAGAAAATCCTAGAGAGATGGCTGAAAAATTGTGTTTTCTGTTGAGCAGGGTGGGAGAAAACTGAGTTCATGTGTGAAATGGGTGAAAAGGAGATTTTCACTGTGTTCCATTTTTCTTTCTTTTTTTAAGTTTATTTATTTGTTTTGAGAGAGAGAGAGAAAGTGCAAGAGCAAATGAGCAGGGGTGGAGAAGAGAGAGAGGGAGAGAGTCCCAAACAAGCTCCATACTGTCAGTGCAGAGCCGGATGTGGGACTCGAACCCATGAACTGTCAGATCATGACCTGAGCTGAAGTCAAGAGTTGGGACACTTAACTGACTGAGCCACCCAGGCACCCCTGTATTCCACTTTTTCTAAACCAGTGGCAAATATTTAATAAGTTAATTAAATTTTAAAAATATTTTAATTAGGCTTGTACTCACTTCCAAAAGATAACAAGATGTTAAAGTGTGTCATCTTCTCTCACATGCCTTCTAATAGTCAAATGGTTGAACTGAGCCACAAGCTATTAGATTTTTCCATATAAAGACCATCATTATATCTTGGAGACAGAGAACTACCCCAATCTATGCCTATTTCCACTATTTCTATTTTCGTCACTATTTTATTTTTCTGATGCTGTTCCAGAAACAGAACCAGATGGTGGCCATTTGTAGGTGAAGCACAGTTTCACCACTGACCTTTAGCATAACTGACAACGTATGCCACATACCCTTAATTTCCTCTTCAAGCAAACCAATAACACTTAATTGGACAGTGAATCACATTACTCATTTTTTTTTAATGTCAAACTCTTGCACTTATAATCAAACAGAAGTCCGAAGACTGTATGACAAACTCTCTTCTGATGGTGTTCTATGTAGTGAGCACTTCCTTATTTGAACTCTAATAAGGAACTTCACTTCATATGTATACTCCTGCATGAAAACATTAGAGCAATATATTTCTTTTACGATGCCAGAGAGCCATCCCTGGACTCTCATAATATATTCAGCAATATGACTTCTATGTCCAGACCTAATTTCTTGATTTCTTGTATTAAACATGCTACTACCCATGCATTGGCCACCACAGCAGACCACCCCACCAATTCACCTAGATGCTTAGACCACAATCGTTAGAGGCAATCTTATTACTTTCCCTCCTACCCCACATCTGGTCTATCAGCAAATCCTGCCAGCTCTATGATAGAGCATAAAAGACCAAAGATTTGTAAACTGGGCAATACAGTTCTAAGTAACCTGTGGTCAAAGAAGAGATCATTAGGGAAATTAGAAAATATTTCAACTGGAAATATAACTAAAACAAGAAAATTTGGGTAATTCAGCTAAGGCAATGCTGAAAAGGTAATTTAAAGCTTTAGGTGATGATATTAGGAAAAGAGAAAAGTCTAAAATCTAAGATTTAAGTTTCCATCTTAAGAATATAAAAAAAGACGGGGAGGGGGGCACTTGGGTGGCTCAGTCGGTTAAGCGTCCGACTTTGGCTCAGGTCATGATCTCACAGTTCATGGGTTCGAGTCGCACACTGGACTCTGTGCTGACAGCTAGCTCAGAGCCTGGAGCCTGTTTCAGATTCTGTATCTCTCTCTCTCTCTGACCCTCCCCTGCTCATGCTGTCTCTCTCTCTCTCTCAGAAATCTAAAAAAAAAAAAAATTAAAAAAAAAGAGTGTAAAAAAAGTGGGGCGCCTGGATGGCTCAATCTGTTAAGTGTCCGACTTCAGTTCAGGTCATGATCTCATGGTTCAGGGGTTTGAGCCCCAGGTCAGGCTCTGTGCTGACAGCTGAAAGCCTGGAGCCCCTTCTGTGTCTCCCTCTCTCTCTGCCCCTCCCCTGCTCACTCTCTGTCTCTGTCTCTCAAAAATGAATAAACATTAAAAAAAAGAATGTTAAAAAAAGAGCAAATTCCATCTTAAAAATGTAAGTAAAAGACCAAAAAAAGAAAAAAAGCCCAGAAATTACAAATGTCAGGAATAAAAAAGAAAGGTATCACACAGATCCTATAGACATTAAGAGAATAATGAAAATACGCCACTAGCAACTTTATGTCCACGATATCGACAAGTTATAAGAAACAAACAACTGTTTTAAAAACACAACTAATAAAAAGTTATAGAGAAAAAATAAAAATTTGAATAGCCTGAGAAGTCAGCACAAACATAAAGCACAAACGTAAAAGAGTATTTATTCTCAAATGACTGGCCCTTTTACATAGAAAATAAAAAACAATCTATTCTTTTAAAACTCATAGAATTAATAAGGAATTCAGCAAGATAACAGGATATGCAGTCAATATACAAAAATCAGTTATATTTCTCTATATTAACAGCAATCAGAAAGTTAAAATTTTAAATATCATACCTAATAGCATAAAAAAAACATAAACACTTAGGAATGAGCTTAAGGAGAAAAATCTGTACAACTTGTGCACTGAAAACAACACAACATCGCCGAGAGAAATTAAGGAAGTTGTAAATAAATGAAGAGGCACACCATGATTAGATGATTCAATATTATTAAAATGTCACTTCTCTTCACACGGATCTGCAGATTCAACATTCCCAGAGTCCCCTCGGGATTTTTCTTGCAGAAACTGACATAGTAATTCTAAAATGTATTTGAAATTTCAAGGGGGTTAGGAACACCAAAACAACCAAAAATTTTAGAAGCAGAACTGAGGGGTGCTGGGGTGGCTCAGTCGGTTAAGCGACCAATTTCGGCTCAGGGCATGATCTCACACTCCATGAGTTCAAGCCCTGAGCTGTGCTGACAGCTCAGAGTCTGGAGCCCCGGTTCCGATTCTGTGTCTCTCTCTCTCTTTGCCCCTCCCCCACTTGTGCTCTATCTCTCTCAAAAATAAATAAAACATTTTTAAAAAGTTTTCTAAAAAGCAAACTTGAAAGATTCATCACTTGATTTCAAGACTTCCTATAAATGTACAGTAATTGTGTGAGGACAAATGGTGTGAGGACCTGGGTGGCTCAGTCGGTTAAGCATCTGACTCTTGATTTCAGCTCAGGTCATGATCTCAAGATTCGTGAGTTGAAGCCCCACATCAGGCTTTGTGCTGACAGCATGGAGCCTGCTTGGATTCTCTCTTTCTCTCTCTGTCCCTCTCCCACTTGCTCTCTATCTCTCTCTCGAAAGTAAAGAAACTTGAAAAAAAATACAAAAGTTGCAAGATTATTCAATGGAGAACAAATAGTTTTTTTCAACAAATGATGTTGAGTCTAACATATATAAAGAATGATGGAGCGCAACCTCGATGTCACATTACATGCAGAAGTTTACTTGACGTGGAGCACAGATTTACCAACTAAACTAACCGTGATATTTCTAGAAAAAAAATGGAGAACACCTTCACAAGGTTCTGAGGGAGGCAAAGATTTCTTAGGCAGATTTAAGAATCATACATCAAAAGGGAGTTTTTCCCAAAATTCTAATTTTTTGCTTGAAAACTCAAGTTTTATCATTGGCAAAGAATCTGTCAGTTGTTTTTTGAAAAGACAGGCTCACACTGTTCATTCTTGAGAACATTTTTGATAAAATGTCTGCCAAACACCTAAGTCTAACCAACTGGAGTTTGTTCCATGAGGAAAACAGCTAGTAGTTCAGGTTATACCTCAAATCGTCTCCAAATGCTCCCCAGCCTAGACACAGCCAGTGAACTTAGTTATGCAGCATAAATAAGTACTTTATGCAAAGTTCCCGCATTTTGTCACACAGAATACTAAAAAGACTTGTACTTGTGAGTGGAGATTTAATAAAAACTATTTATACTTTTTTCAAAAAACATTCTTTTTTGAAACAACTTTAAATTTTTATTTATTTATTTATTTATTTATTTATTTATTTACTTATTTATTTAGAGAAAGAGAGAGAGCGGTTGGAGGGACAGAGAGAGAAAATCCCAAGTAGGCTCCCTGCTGTCAGCACAGAGCCCCACATGGGGCTCAAACTCACAAACTCTGAGATCATGGACCTGAGCCGAAATCAAGAGTCAGGTGCTTAACCGACTGAGCCACCCAGGTGCCCTCCAAAAACACATTCATAAGTGAAGCTGTTTTTTCTTCTTCTTCTTTTTAACTTTTTAAAATGTTCCTTTATTTTTGAGAGAGAGAGACAGAAAGACAGAGTGCAAGCAGGGGAAGGGCAGAGAGAGACAGAGACAGAGACAGAGAGAGGGAGGGAGATACAACATCCAAAGCAGGCTCCAGACTCTATGCTCTCAGTGTAGAGCCCTATTGGGGCTCAAACTCACAAACCGTGAGACCATGACCTGAGTCAAAGTTGGAAGCTTAACCGACTGAGCCACCCAGACGCTCCTTCTTCTTCTTTAACTGTGATTGCATGGCAGTGAGGAACACAATATCAAGGAGAGCTTGGTGCCAATGCCTTGATTCATGCTAAGGCACCAACAGTTCTACCCACGCTTGCTTTGGCACTATTAGTGCAAATGTCAATACTGTGAAGTAAGCAGATAGCATTTTAGTATCATAATGAAAATTCTTTTGACCTTCTGAATTGCCAGTGGTCTGCAAATTTTCTGAGCTACTGTTCTAGGAGATAGAGAAATACACATAAGGGCCCGAAGGAGACTGATTAACGAAAGCCATAAGATCGGCCGCAACTTACATTCGTTCATTCAGCTGAGTAATTAGTAAGTGTGTACTATGTTCCAGGCACTGCTGGCTGCGGGCATAGAGTGATGACCAAATTAAGTCATCTCTTTTCTCAGGGAGATTTCACGTAGGCAGGCGAGTAGGTAGGCTGAGGGGTGGGAACAGAGAAGACAACACACTAATTAGTCCATTGCATGAATATATTACAATATGTTTATCCACTCACTTGTTAAGGGGCATTCAGGTTGTTTCCATTCTTGTTGTTATTAAGAGATGCAATTTTGTGCAATAGTCTCTCTCTTTCTTTTAAGTAATCTCTGTGCCCTTGGTGGAGCTTAAACTCACGACCCCAGCATCAAGAGTGACACGTTCTACTGACTGAATTAGCCCAGGTGACCCCACTAGTCTCTTTTTGGACATATGTTTTCGTTTCTCTCAAGCAGATAACTAGCTGTGCAATGGCTGGGTCACAGAGTATACAAATGGTTCTCACCCTGGGACGATTTTGACAATGTCTGGGGATGTTTTTGTCATGATTGGGGAGATTCTTGTAGTGGACGGAGGCCAGGGATACAACTGAGCATCGTACAATGCATAGGGCAGTGTCCATGGCAAAGAACCACGTGGTCCAAAATGTCAAAGTGCTGAGGTTGAGACCACTTGGGTCAGGTACATGTTTAAATGTTAAGGAAACTTCTAAACTACTTTCTAACAGGAAGTAGCAAGGTTTGAGAGTATCAGTTGCAGAGCGAGGGCCAGTTTCCAGAAATTTTTTTTTTTTACCTTGCCAATGACTTCTGTGTCCATTCAACAATAACGCTTCATTCCCACCACTGTCCAGCTCCTGGTAGCCACTGTTCTTCTTTTGGTCTCTATGAATTTTCCTATCTTAGGTACCTCATACAGTATTTGCCCTTTTATGTTGGCTTATTTCACTCAACATAAGGTTTTCAAGGTTTATCCATGCTGTAGAGGTGTTAGAAGTTCATTGCTTTTTTATTTTTTTTTTGATATATATTTATTTTTGAAAGTGGGGTCAGCAGAGAGAGGGTGACAGAGGGTCTGAAGCAGTCTCTGTGCTATGAGCATAGAGCCCGATGCAGGGCTTGAGCTCACGAACCATGAGATCATGACCTGAGCCAAAATCAAGAGTCCTCCACTTAACCGACTGAGCCACCCAGGAGCCTCAGATGTTCATTCCTTTTTAAGACTAATATTCCATCCTGTGTATATAGCACACCTGGCTTATCCATTCATCTGTCAATGGACATTTTCATAAATAATATTGCCATGAGTATTGCGGTACATGTATCTGCTTGAGATTATACTCTCAGTTCTTTTGAGCATATACTTGAAAGTGGAATTGTTGGGTTGTACAGAAATTCTGTTTTACTTTTTGAGTAATCCTCAATAACTTTCAAGATATAAAGGGGTTAGGGACAAAAAAAGTTTCAGAATTGCTGTCCAAGAACATCCCAGCTTTGCCTAGATAACTCCTGCTTGTTATTCAAGATAAAGGCAGGCATCATTTCTTAAGAAGAAAGTCAAGTCCACCCCTAGGATGCCTTATAAGGTCCCGTGTGTCACCTATGCATACCTTCCTCTTGGCTCTTAGTACTCCATATTTGATCACCTGTTAACATCACTCTCCTTTCTCTGAACTATGAGTTCTTTGAGGGTGACATTCAGATCTCTTCCATTTGTGTACATGCTCAGTGTCTAGAATATAATGGTTCACAAGAAATATAGTGACTTATCTTTGAATGAAATTAAAGGTGATTATTCGAAATGCTCTATAGGAATACTTACCTGGCAGGGGAGATACCATGATCACGAAATGCTCTATAGGAGGATTGATAAGGAATTTCACTCATATGTCACCTCCAATTACCTGGTAGGGGCTGCTTAGAAGGCTGTGTTGAGAAGGATTCTGAGGGCATCTAGAGGCTTAGCAGAAAGAAATACAGGGACTAATCAGTGATGTAAGTGGACTGTAGAAAGATCTATGCCTGGACTAGACGCTAAGTCCCTTTCAGTTCTAACATTCCAGGCAGGAAAATGTCATTATTTTTGTGTTCAAATCTCAGCCTTATTACTTTAATCTAAAAATCGAATACTTTTTTTTATTAGTAAATTAAATGCAACTATGTTGCAAAATCCACTGGATAAAAACCACAAACATTCCCTCTTCAGTCTGCATCTCTACGCCTGGATCCTACCAAGATCAAAAGTTCCTTACAAAAGTCTTCATGGATTTTTACAAATACATCAATGCAATTTTATGATAATACAGGGCTGTTAGATTTGAAATGACTCACACTGCTTTCATCTGGGGACACATTCCTTACCCGAGTAGCATTCAGACACAAATATATACAGCCTACATTTTCATTTTATTTCTAGTTTCATGTCTTTGGTTTTATTTATAAAAAGCTACACCTTGTTAGAAAATGAAGAACATTCAAATATGTATTATTACATTATTTCTCCAATTTGTCTTTTTAGAAATGGATATTCATTGGAGTTCAAGAAATTACTGGCTAGGCTAAAAAAAAAAATTAATGATGCCTTGAAAGAAAGACTAACAGGACACATTTGAATGGGGAGTGTGAAATCTTTATGGCCTCCATTACAGGAAAAAAAGAAAAGAAAGCAGACACTTATAAATTAAGTGTGGGTACGTTATTATCCATGCGGGTGACATAATATGTTGGTATATCACAGATTTAATTTATCAACAGATTGATCCATAGACGTTCAAATTGGACTGGAGATGCTACTGCCAGAGAGACCCTTTCATTTGTGCTGTTTAGATGTGTTCAAAGATTACTAGGCTTCAGAGAATGAGCTATGTACTTTATCTTAAACTCACCCTAGACAGTACAGAAACAATAAGTAAGGAACTGAGAATTTCACGAAAATCTAAGTGATACTATCTTCGTAAAGGATCAGAAAAAAAAGGTCTTCTAATTTCTTGAGGATAGAAAACAAGGATTTGAGATGCTTTCTTCATATGCATGTATGTGGGGACCAGCTGACAAACAATACATGTAATAAAAGGCACAAAAAATACTGCCCTGAACTTTACAGCACTTTTTGCTTTTTAAAAACATGCTCACATTCATTATTTCATTTTATCCTCCCGAGAAACCTGTGAGGTAGATAAGGCAGGTTTCATTATCTTCCAGATTTATCTACCACTCTCACCACGACTATTTTATGAGAGGGTTCAGAGACCCAGAGAGAAGTATTCCTTGCACTAGGGCTCTATCTAGTCACTCACAAGCACTGGAAAAATGAATTAACGAGCATGTATTATGGGGAATAGGAACACACTCTCTTCACTTGGGAGTCAACTTTCCCTTATAAATATTCTACCAGCAAAATTACCGATAAACACATTTGTTCTGCTGTATCGAAGTGGGGATTTCCAGACAAACCACTTTTGACTTGCCAGCACAGGAGACGACCAGAAAAGGTGACCCCAACGACTATGTGCAAAAAAATACTGGCTCATAATTTCTTACCCTCTTCGTAACTCTTTCTCTTATTTCTCTTGGTGGCTGGTAGATCAAAAATTAAGAGAAGGGGAATAGGAACATTTTAGGTTAGATAACGCAATGATTAGAAATTGTCTTGTGTACAAATATATGACTTCACTCATATGAGGACTTTACGATACAAAACAGATGAACATAAGGGAAGGGAAGCAAAAATAATATAAAAATAGGGAGGGCAGAAACATAAGAGACTCAAAAACGAAGAACAAATAGAGGGTCAATGGAAGGGATCTGAAAGGGGGGATGGGCTAAATGGGTAAGGGGCATTAAGGAATCTACTCCTGAAATCACTGTTGCACTATATGCTAACTAACTTGGATGTAATTTTAAAAATAAACTTTAAAAAATAAATTGTCTTGGGTAGACAGAGCCCATGTTTCTATTTAATTTAAAGCTAGTACATATATTATTCCATCCCTTACTAGAAATGTAAACAGATAATATGTACCAAATGTGAATAATATACCAACCAGAGTAAAGAAACCTTATACAAATGTCTTTTAAAAATTCTTATGTCTGGCGTGCCTAGGTGGCTCAGTTGGTTAAGCGTCTGATTCTTGATTTCAGATGTGATTTCACATTTTGTGGGTTCTAGCCCCACACTGGGCTCTGCGTGGACATTGCAGAGCGTGCATGGGATTCCCATTTTCTCTCTCTGCCCCGCCCCCACTTGTGCACACGCTCTCTCTCCTCTCTTTCTCTCTCTCAAATAAATAAACAATGAAAACATTTTTAATTCTTATGTATGCCTAAAATGATGGCCTCACGGGAGCTATAAAATGCTATACTTGAATGGCTTTGAAAATAAAAATACAATTATTTGAAAACCGAAAACAAAAAATTCTTACATAAAAATGTTGTTTATGAAAACACTAGCTCCATCTCACAATGTTCTCTCCTATTACAGTGAATTGAAGCTATTTTTTTAGAGGCAGGAGGTAGCGGGCGGGAAGAGCTGTGGGTCAGCTGTGTTCATCAGGATAGCCCACTCACTTGTTTATGGCGAACCTTCTTCTGACAGATAACTAGTGCCTGTTAGACATTTCACATGCCATCCCTGACATAAATATTTGCCATTTTGTTCTCTTTCCTTTTGTGTATGCTTGAAATTACACAGGCACACACATATATGTGTCTATGTGTATATATTATTACAGGTGTGTTTATATGTATACGAACATATATAACATACATATTACACATTTTTAAAGAAAAACAGGTATCTATAAAGCCTTTCATCTTCATCTGTAAAGTGAAGGCAACCATTGCATGAGGGAGTCCCTGCTCCAGGGCCCACTAGGTTCCGATCTCCACAACGCCGCT
Source organism: Hyaena hyaena (assembly GCF_003009895.1). Lineage (NCBI taxonomy): Eukaryota > Metazoa > Chordata > Mammalia > Carnivora > Hyaenidae > Hyaena > Hyaena hyaena. The sequence goes on from NW_024081173.1 coordinate 1,277,744, forward strand.
CACCAAGTTCACATCTTAGACTAACATGGCTTAGAGTACCCCTCTACACCGGGTCTTAGAACCAAATTCAGTTCTTCTGTGGATGGCTTCCATTTTTGGACACACATTTAAATTTGACAATATTTCAGGAAGCATCGACTGACTTTTCGTTTTACCTATAGTTGGACAAATTTGGCAAAAAGGTTTTCTTGCTCCTCATTATTCCCATCAGTTTGGCCTGGTTGGGTAACACTTCTTAAAGGGCATTGTGTCTAGCTTGGTCTGAGATATCAGCAATTCACTCTTTTTTTTGTTTTTTGGGTTTGTTTGTTTGTTTTTTAGAGAAAGACAGCACATGCACAAGGAGTAACAGCAGAGAGAATCTTTTCTCTTAATGTTTGTTTATTTTGAGAGAGATGGCATGCATGTGCATGTACACACAAGCAGGGGAGGGGCAGAGAAAAGGGGAACAGAGAATTCCAAGTAGGCTTCACACTGTCAGCCCAGAGCCCAGCGCAGGGTTCAATCTCACAAACCTGAGCCGAAATCAAGAGTCTGATGCTCAACCGGCTGAGCCACCCAGGCACCCATAGCATCCAACTCTTGATAACAGCTCAGGTCATGATCCCAGGGTTGTGATAATGAGCCCCACATCAGGCTCTGTGCTGACAACACAGAACCTGCTTGGGATACTCTCTCACTTTCTCTCTGTCCCTCCCCTCCACCTCTCTTTCTCTTTAAAAAAAAAAAAAAAGAGAGAGAGAGAGGGACACTTAACTGACGGAGCCACCCAGAGTGCCCCAGCAATTCACTATTTTTTAAAGTTTATTTATTTATTTTGAGAGAGAAAGAGTGTGGGGGCAGGGGTAGAGAGAGACGGAGACAAGAGAATTCCAAGCAGGCTCCATGCTGTCAGTGCAGAGCCCGATGTAGGGCTCAAACTCACAAACTGTGAGATCATGACTTGGGCCAAACAGGAGTCAGAAGCTTAACCAACTGAGCCACCCAGGTGCCCCTTCAGCAATTCACTCATAATGGATGAGAGGGGAATACCATCTCCTCTCGCTCCTCTGTTTTGTGGCCTAATGGTTAGAGGCTGGGTTCTGGAGTCACATGAGCTGGGCTTCGTATCCTAACATTTCTCCTTTCTAACTGAGTGACCTTAGAAAAAATAATCTATGCGGGCCTATGTGATTTGTCTCTTGATTTGTAAAATGAGGACACTGAAAGGCCCTACTTCAGAGAGTGGTTGAGAGAATTAAATGCTTAGGACACAGTACCCAGAGGGTAATAGGTGCCTGATGCCAGGAGGGCTATTTACATCACTATAAAACATTGGTCTTGACCCTGACAGCAGGCAACTCTATGAAAGGTAGAATATTCTAGCCTATAAAGATCTTATATCCTGACATCTCTTCAGTGAGACCCAAGGTGGGTACAAGGCAGGAACATACTTGTATTTACTTCTGAGCCCATGCTAAAGTTTAATGTTGTCTTTTTATTCCCTATTGCAATTCTACCATTGTACCTCACACTCAATTATTTATCGTTCTGTACAACTATTTCTCCTGTCCATGACTTTGTCCTGTCTTAGAGAATGAACACCTGGAGAACAGGGATCTTTTACTTAATATTAGCTTCTGCTACTCTAGTGCTGCTGACATGAGGTTAAGTTGATTGCCTAAGCCTTCCACCGGATCAATAACCAAAATACATTGCACTCTTGGATTTCCTGCATGTATTTTCCCATTGGACCCAGTTGACCACTTAGGTCTTCTCAAAATTTTCACTTTTGGAGATGCAGCTCTGGACCAGTTCTCCTCCTGCCCACCTCTCTATTTCTTCTTCTCTCCCATAACCACCAAACATTAGTATTCCCAATGGGCAGCAGCTTAAAAAAAAGAAGTAGTTCTGTCTGTATTGATGTAGACAGATTTCCAAATATATAGTAACATGGGAGAAAAAAGTTTTTTCACCAATAATTGACTCTCTTTCCTTGTTTAGTTTTTAAATATCCTAACCAAGGAAATGTGTATTAGTTTCCCATGGCTGCTATAACAAAGTATATACCACAGACCAGATGGGTTAAGCCACAGAAATGTATTCTCTCATAGTTCTGAAGGCTAAAAGTCCAAGACCAACATGTCAGCAGGGTTAGTTCCTTTTTGGAGGCTCTGAGGGGAGGTACTTTTCCTTGCCCTCTTCCTGGCTTCCAGTCCTTTCTGGAAATCCATGGCATTCTTTGGCCTGTAGACTCAGCACTCCTATCTCTACCTCTGTTGTCACATAGTATCTCCCTGTTTTTGTCTCTGTCCTCACACAGCATTCCTTTCTCCATGTGCCTGTGGCCAGATTTCCCTCATTTTATGAAGACACCAGTCACTGGATTAGGATGGACCATCCCCAAGCCTGTATAACTCTATTAACATTTAAAAATAACTAAACGGAAAGCATATAGTTGTGGGTTGTATTGTGTCCCTCAGAAAGATATCTTGAAGTCTTAACCCCCAGAATCTGAGAATGAGACCTTCTTTGGAAATATGTCTGTAGACGTAATCAAGTTAAAATAAGCTTACACACATATACAGATGTATATTTACATATTACATAATGATTAGTACCCTGCACTTTCTGTCCTGGCTCTTCTTTCTCTATCCCCATCCTGCCCACAGACATCCAAGCAGGAAAACTGGGAGTGCTCCCTTGGGGGCTCCTTCTCCTGACCTGGCTGATTCTGTCTCATTAATATCTCTCAATCCAAGCCCTCCATCCAGCCTCCTCATTAGCTCTTACCTGCACCATTGCAATCGATTATCAGTTGGTCCCCTGGCATCCAGTCTTGACCCCTGAAATCCATCACTTCCAGGGTAGCTAGATTATTTATATATAATGCAAATTAGATAAGTTGCCCTGCTGCTTAAAACCCTCCCCTGTCTCCTTCTCTGCAGTTCCTTAATCCACACATCTGATTCTCATGACCTGCCCTACCCACCCCTTCAGCCTCATCTCTTGCTTCTCCCTGCCTTCAACACTAAACTGCTAACATCGGTGGCTTGCAGATCTTGGTTCACACTTCTCTTCCTCTGCAGTGCTAGTCCTGTAGCAGGAATGTCCTGCCTCGGCCTAACTTGTATCAGCCTTCAGGATGCATTCCAGATGGGCCGTGTCCTCCATGAAGCCTGTCTGTCCCAGGTGAGGTAGCTGCTTTCATATGTGTGACGGAGCATGCTGAGTGCACTGATCTCTTCAACTTTCCCCTATATAATAAATAGCAAATTCTGTCTGTCTCTCTGACTGTAAGCACTTGAATGATGAATGTCGTATATTTTAAACCATGTATCTGTAGTGTCTACCCCAGTCCCTGGCACAAAGTAGATGCTGAAGAAATGTTGGTTGAGTGATCTTTAATTATTAAAGAATTTCCACCAACTATTAACAAAAGAATAAATGACCATTTAGTATTATTTCAATAATATCATAAACACTTTTTTTATATAGACCAGAGTTTCTCAACCTTGGCACTACGAACACTTGGGACACATAATTTCTTGTTGCAGGAGCTGTTCTGAGCATTATAGGATGTCTAGAAGCATCGTTGGCCTCTACCCATTGATGCCAGTAGCTCCTAGTCTCTAACTGTGCCAACCAAAATGTCTACAATCATTGTCAAATATCCACCAGAGGGGCAGAGAAGACAAAATTGGTCCCAATCCAGAAGCACAGGTATAGACTGATGTTCAATATAGATTTTGAATATAATTACACCTATAAAGGCAGGAATTCCCATAACATTTCATTTGGTCCCTCAGGATATCAATTACCTTTTGTAAGAGTGAATCTGCCATAGTTTATCAGATGTTTTTAAAGGCATTTAAACGAGATGTATGTAAAACTTTTAAGAGTTTTTCTCTAATATAATTACCTTGTAAAAAGATGAGATCGTGTCATTTATTGTTCTATAAAAATGTAGGTCTGTTTTTTAAAAACATAATATAAAATATAATTTTAATTTGAATGATGCTCTTCTCTAGCTGTGAGAGAAGAAGAAAGAATGGAGAGAAGGAGCAAAAGAGAAGGAGGAGGGAGAGAGAGAGGACTGTTTTTACTTTATTGTACTTTTTCTTTAAATAAGTTCTGCACTCAACATGGGGCTTGAACTCACAGCCCTGAGATCAAGAGTCCCATGCTCTACCAACTGAGCCAGCCGGGCTCCCCAAGAGAGGATTGTTTCCATTCAAAACAACAGGGGGGGGCTTTTTATACTAACCCCCGATTTTATTTGCTCTCCATGTGATTCTAATTCACTATTATGGACCATTGTGGTCAACATTAAATGAAGAATGACCTGTGTTACACAGCCTGGTCAGGCAAAGGTCAATCCAATACTCTGGTTGACAGAGTTTCCAATAGTCAAAGCATTCTACTATTCATAAACACACAAAAAAATGAAAACTATAGTAAAATATTTTAGAAATTCTTTGAGTCAAAAGGAGCACCTCCAGGAATTAAGGACTTTTTTAAAAGTTATTTTTAAAAGGTTATTTATGTATTTATTCTGAGAGAGAGATAGTGTATATGCACAGGGGAGGGGCAGGAGGGAGAGAGACAATCCCAAGCAGGCTCCATGCTGTCAGCGCAGACCTCAATATAGGGCTTGAACCCATAAACTGTGAGATCATGACCTGACCTGAACCAAATTCAAGATTTGGACACTTAACCAACTGAGTCACCCAGGCGCCCTGGGAATTATGGACTTTTAAAAATGAGCCACACAGACAGCATCTCTATTCTCTGAAAGGTTATGGTCTAGTAAGCGGAGATTAAAAAAAAAAAAATAGCGTAATAGTCAAACTGATGGGGGTGTAATTAGAGATTGAATAAATAAATGCTATGAAGTAAGGTGATTAAGGGGCATGAAGTAAAGTGATTAAGAGGCATTGAGAGAATGACACTTGAGTTCATATCTGAAGAAGGAATCTAAGAAATTAACTAAAGGAGACAGAAGAAGAGCAGCTGAAGGTGGAGAGAATGGCGTGAGTAGATGCCCTTGGCTGGTGGGAGCACATCAGGGACTGAGTAAAGAGAAGAATAGTGCCCAATGGAGCCAGTGGAGGAGGCCAAGGCAGCCAGGCAGAGCCTGTTGCGCCATGTTGAGGGTGGACGGAAGGGCCGTCCAACTAATGTAGGTGGAAGAAATCACTCTGGCTATGGTGTGGAGAATGTATGGGAAAAACTGGGAGGGAGACCAGCATCTTACTAATATCAACATCCTCATTACTTCTTGAAAGCTCAGGCCAAAGGTTCCCTGTTTTACAATGTAGATGAAACTTGAAAACACAATGCTAAGTCAAAGAAGCCAGTCACAAAAGGCCACATACTTGCATGGTTCCATTTATAGGAAATATCAAGATAGGCAAATCCATAAAAATAGAAAGTCAGTAAGTGACCGCAGTGGGGATGGGGTGAGAGGGGATGGATGACTGCTAATGGGTACTGGGTTGCTTTATGGGGAGATTAAAACGTTTTTGAATTAGATAGTGGTGTCGGCTGCATAACTGTGTGACTATGCTGAAAGCCAATGAATTGAATACTTTATAGGGGTGGATTTTATGGCATGTGAATCATATCTCAATAAAGCTATTACCCAAAAAACCCAAAAAGCCCTCTTAATATGTCTTGGGAGTAACCAGGTTCTAAATTCCTAAGTAAAAACAAGGTTAAGAGCTGACTTTTTGAATTGTTAATTTTAAACTCATGTTCTTTAAAATGCTCCTTGCATTCTAAAATTCAATTAGCTGAAATGTAAGAATTATATTGAAAGAGAGGCATTTAAACAAGAGCAGCTGATCAATGATTTAGAGAGAGCCCCATAATTCCCAAATCATGGTTTTTGTGAAGAAAAATTGTCAAAGCACCAGCTATTGGGAATTAGATCAATTGGAATTTTACTATTTTGTCAATTCAGTCAAATAGTGGATTTTAAATTTCTGCACGATTTTCATTTTCTACTCAGACAGCCACTTAGCAGATATGTGATATCAATCTTGATTTCCAACCTCAGCTTTCTCTCTGAATTTAATGGGGGAAGTAATTGTGCAAGAATGTGTTTTAAAACACAAATCTTGACTACCCTATTATTACATTTACAGCTGATTACCATGTGAATTGCTTTTATGCTATGCAGAATATCGCTAACACTGTTCTCTCAAGGGATACAGTAGAAAGCACAGGATATAAGGAATAGCCTTTAATAATGGTGACACTGGATAATATTTATTTTTAAATTCAGATTTGCATTAAAAGTATTACCTTGAAAAAAGAACTAATGTGTGTGGTCATTTCCTACATCAGGACTCTTTTTGGTGTCACAGAAAATTCAACTCAAAACAATGTAAATGGAAATATAATTTAATGGCTTTTTTAACTGCAAGTTCAACTTCAGGTACGGCTAGACTGGTTTTCTGCAAATCGCAAACTGCAAATTTTCTGCCCGTTTCCTCTACTAGCCAAACTCAACCAGAAGTCAGAAGGCATAAGAACTGTTATTCTTGTCCATTCAAGTCAGCCTTTGAGACAGACCCCAAGATGGCTTCATTTTTATACTCAAGGTTGTCTGGGTTTCGTCAAATTGGTTTTATTTTCATACTCAAGGTGTTTTTCCTGATGCCAAGATGATGTTTTTCATACTCAAGATGTTGAGTATTTTCATACTCAAGATGTTTTTCCTGATGCTTTTGTCTCTGCCTATACTCTTGGCACAAGACTCATTGTGGAATGCAGGTGTTGTTGCTAGAAAAAAAAAAAAAAAACACAGAGGCTGGCAGGGAAAATAACAAGTGTCTGCCGAAGCTTCCGGTTAGAAGATGGGCCAAGAGAAAAGGCAGTGGGTGGGCAAACTGACGACAAAGCTAGGAAGTTGAGTGGGTCCTTTCCAGACCTGAGCACCCTTCTTTGCAAATTCCTCCATCGGCCCCATTGGTTGAGCCAGTAACTTCCACTCGCTCCTCTGGATCCTCTCTGTACCCTTCTAACTGTGCTTTCCATCCCAAAGGCTGACCTGAATGGACAAGAGTAACAGTCCCTGCAAAGCCCTTGACTTCTGGATGGGTTCAGTGAGTGGGGAACACACACAGCAGATCTAAGGGAGTGAGGGAGGGGTCCTTGGAGTCTAGTTACACCCATCAGCCAACCGTTACAGCAGCCATTTAGTTCCCCAGCTTCACTGAGCTATAGTCGACATATGATATTGTGTAAATTTATGATGTATATAACATGATGCTTTGACACACATATATATTGCAAAATAATGACCACAAGAAGGTTAGTTCATATACCCTTCCTCTCACATAATTATTTGTGTTGTTTTCTCTTGGCAACTTTCAAGTACACAGCACAGTACTGTTCAATATTGTCACTATGCTGTATATTAGATCCCCCTTTATGATCATCTTCTCTACTCAAACTTTCCTTCTTGGCTCTGGTCATTGCTTCCCCACTTGCCCTTGTAGGCCCAGACATGGTAAGGGCTCTTGGGATACTGCACTTTTCTCTGTGCAGTTTCCTGAACCCTGCCAATAGCTTTGAAAATAGTCCCATAATTTACCCTCCTTGAATTATCATAATTTGAGGGCACCATCTGTTCCCTGCTGAGACCCTGACAGATATATGTATTGACTGTGGCAGATATGCCTTTACTGCATGACCTCACTTTATGTATTATTCCAAATCCTCACATTTATTCTATGAAATAGGCATTATTAATCCCTGTTTGATAGATAAGGGAACATAGGCTCAGAGAGGTTAAGTAACTTGACCAAGATCCCACAGCGAGGATGGGACCCAGATGACACTGCTCTAATTTCTCATTCTGTACAACCAAGCTGCATTATCTCTGGTGTGGACTATGATGTCCACTCTTGCCTTCTTACAGTTTTTCTCTACTTAGCAGCCAGTCATCATCTGTTTCATAGATCTGCCAAGCTTTTTGACAGGAGTCAGAGAAATAACAAGCAACAATACAAAGTAAAGTGCCTTAAAAATGTAACATATTATTAAGAGTACACATGTTTTGGGGCACCCAGGTGACTCAGTTGTTTATCTGTCTGACTTCAGCTCAGGTCATGATCTCATGGTTTGTGAGTTTCAGCCCCTCATCAGGCTCGCTGCTGTTAGACCTGCTTTGGATCTTCTGTCCCCCTCTATCTCTGCCCTTCCCTTCCTCCCTTCCTCTCTTTCAAATGTAATAAATCAGCATCTTTTAAAAAGAGCACACTTTTCTCAAAGAACACTGAGTAATGTCTGGAATTGTTAAATCACTATATTGTACATATGAAAGTAATATAGCACTCTTAACTATACAAGAATTAAAATGTAATATGTACAAACAACAATAATAAAATGTAACATATTAGCTCATTGAATATATATATGTAGATCCTCTGGTCACTATCACAATTAGATTCCTTGAAGCTGGAGGATCTGAGGGAGACACTGGAGGAATTGAATCTAGACATCCAATCCCTCTGCACTCAGCTCATTGATCGTCTTCTCCAGAAAGATCTTTCTGATACTCCAAGATAGCAAGATATCCACTTTGTGCTCCATAGTATTTATCCTACCATAGAACTTATCCATGTAGTGTGATAATTATTTGCTTTCTTTTCTCTACTCCACATTCTACACCATAATAATGGTCCACTCACTTCTTTGTCTCTTTTAAGATTACAAGTTTCTATAAGGCAAGGTCATACTTATTATTTCTGTAACACTGGTGTTTCCTAATTCCCTAATCTGAGGGAGGAGATAGATATCTAGATCCAAGAGGCACAGAGAACTCCCATCAAAATCGAAAAAAGCAGGCCAACACCAAGAATTATTATAATTAAATCTGAAAAACACAGCAATAAAGAAAAAATGCTAAAGGTAGCAAGACAAAAGAAGTCTCTAACTTACAAGGAAAGACCCATAAGGCTAGCTGCAGACTGTCAACAGAGACTTGGCAAGTCAGAAGGGAGTGGCATGATATAGTCAACATTCGGAACAGGAAAATACCTGCAGCCAAGAATATTCTATCCAGCCAGGCTGTCATTCAGAAAGAAGGAGAGATAGTTTCCCAGACAAACAAAAATTAATGGAGCTTGTGACCACTAAATCAGCCTTGCAAGAATATTAAAGGGGACCCTTTGAGTATAAAGGAAAGACTAAAAGTGATTAGAACAAGCAAGGAACAGAGAAAATCTCCAGCAACCAAAACCCATCTACATGCTGCCAAAAAAAGACTCATTTTAGACTGAAAGACACCTGCAGACTGAAAGGGAGGGGATAGAGAAACATCTATCATGCAAATGGACATCAAAAGAAAGCCAGAGTAGCAATACTTATATTGGACAAACTGGACTTTAAACCAACTATAACAGGGTACAATAAAGGGGACTCAAATATTGGGAGCACCAAAATATATAAAACAATTAATAACAAACATAAAGGAATTAAGTGATAATAATATAGTAATAGTACAGAACTTTAACACCCTGACTTACCTCAATGGACAGATATCTAAGCAGAAAATCAATAGGGAAACAATGGCTTTGAATGACACACTGGACCAGTTGGACCTAACAGATATACTCAGAACATTCCATTCTAAAGCAAAAATACATATTCTTTTCTTTTTAAATTTTTTAAAATTTAATTTTTTTTTAATTTGAGAGAGAAAGCATACAATCTGGGGAGAGGGACAGAGGGATAGAGAGACAGAGAGAGATGGATAATATTAAGCAGGCTCCATAAACAGCACAGAGCCCGATGCAGGGCTTGATCTCACAACCCTGGGCTCCTGACCTAAGCCGAAACCAAGAGTTGGGCGCTCAGCTGACTGAGCCACCCAGGCACTCCTACACATTCTTTCACATGCAAATGGGGCATTCTCCAGAATAGATCACATACTAGGTCGCAAAACAGGCCTCCAGAAGTACAAAAATACTGAGATCACATCATACATATTTTCTGATCACAATACTATGAAACTTAAAGTAAATCACAAGAAAAAAAATGCAAAGACCATAAATACATGGAAGTTAAACAACGTGCTACAAAATAATGCATGGGTCAACCAGGGAATCAGGAAGAAAATTTTAAAATATATGTGAGCAAATGAAAATGAAAACACAATGGCCCAAAACCTTTGGGGTGCCACAAAAGCAGTCCTAGGAGGGAAGTATATAGCAATACAGGCTTACCTTAAAGAAGCAAGGAAAATCTCAAATAAACAACCTAATCTGACACTTTAAAAAGATAGAAAAAAGTACAAATGAAGCCTAAAGCCAGCATAAGGGAAATAATACAGATTAGATCAGAAATATATGATATAGAAACTTAAAAACTAATAAAATAGATCAATGAAACCAAGAGCTGTTTCTTTAAAAAAAATTTAATAAAATTGATAAACCCATAGCCAGACTTACCACAAAGAAGAGTAAAGGGACCCAAATAAATGAAGTCACATATGAGAGAAGAGAAATAATAACCAACATGACATAAAAACAATTATAAGAGAATATTACGCGTGGCTTAGTCAGATAAGCTTCTGACTCTTGATTTCGGCTCAGGTCATGATCCCAGAGTCATGGGATTGAGTCCCACATAGGGCTCTGTGCTGAGCATAGAGCCTCCCTCAGATTCTCTCTCTTCCCCTCTGACGCTCTCCCCATCCCTTGTGCTCTCTCTCTCTCTAAAAAATAAAATAAAATAATATTTCGAAAAACTATATGCCAACTAATGGGACGGGCTTAAAGAAATGGATAAATTCCTAGAAATGTATAAACTAACAAAACTGAAATAGGAAGAAATAGAAAACTTGAACAGACCAATAACCAGCAAAGAAATTGACTCAGTAATCAAACATTTCAAGGGGCACCTGGGTGGTTCCGTTGGTCGAGCATCCGACTTGGGCTCAGGTCATGATCTCACAGTTTGTGGGTTCAAGCCCCTTATTGGGCTCCACACTGACAGTGCAGAGCCTGCATTAAATTCTAACAAACATTTAAAGAAGGGTTAATACCTATTATTCTCAAACTATTCCAAAAATAATAGAAATGGAAGGAAAAATTCCCAATTCATTCTCTGAATACAGCAGTATCCTGATACCAAACCCAGATAAAGACTCCATTAAAAAAGAGAAGTACAGGTCAGTATCCCTGATGAACATGAATGCAAATATTTTCAATAAAACACCAGGAAACTGAATCCAACAGTACATTAAAAGAATCATTCACCCCAATCAAGTGGGATTTATTCCTAGGTTGAAAACTGTGATTCAATTTTCAGAAATCAATCAACATGATACACCACATTAATTTAAGAAAAGGATAAGAACCATATGATCTTTTCAATAGATGCAGAAAAAGCATTTGACAAAGTACAACATCTGTCTACAGCCATACCACACTGAACGCACCCGATCCCATCTGATCTTGGAAGCTAAGCAGGGTTGGGCCTGGTTGGTACTTGGATGGGAGACAAAGTACAACATCCACTCATGATAAAAACCCTCATCAAAGTAGGGTTAGTGGAAACATACTTCCACATAATAAAGGCCCTATATGAAAAACCCACAGCTAATACCATCCTCAATCGGGAAAAGCTGACAGGTTTCCCTTCACAGTCGGGAACAAAATAGACTCTCACCACTGTTATTTAACATAGTACTGGAGGTCCTAGCCACAGCAATCAGACAACCAAAAGAAATAAAAGGCATCCAAACTGACAAGAAGCAAAACTCTCACTATCTGCAGATGACATGATACTCTATATAGAAAACCCCAAAAGATTCCACCAAAAAATTGCTAGAACTGACCCATGAATTCAGTAAAGTCACAGAATAGAAAACCAACATACAGAAGTCTGTTGCATTTCTATACACCAATAATGAAGAAGGAGAAAGAGAAACTGAGGAATCAATACCACTTACAATTACACGAAAAACCATAAGGTACCTAGGAATAAACCTAATCAAAGAGGTAAAAGATCAGTACTCTGAAAACTATAAAACATTGATTAAAGAATTGAAGATGACATAAAGAAATGGAAAAAACATTCCATGTTCATGGGTCAGAATAAAAATATTGTTAAATGTCTATATTATCCAAAGCAATCTACACATTTAATTCGATCCTTATCAAAATACCACCAGCATTTTTAACAGAGCTAGAACAAATAATCCTAAAACACGTATGCAACCACAAAAGCCCCTGAACAGCCAAGGCAACTTTGAAAAAGAAAAGCAAAGCTGCAGGCATAGCAATTCTAGACTTCAATTCTTGGTAATATAACTTCAAGTTATATTACCAAGTGACAGTGTAGAAGACAGTATAGTATTGACACAAAAAGTGACAATGGAACAGAATAGAAAACCCAGAAATGAACTCACAACTATATGGTCAATTAATCTTCCACAAAGCATGGAAGAATATCCAATGGAAACAAGATAGTCTCTGTAAAAAATTGCACTGGGAAAACTGGACAGCAATGTGCAAAAAAATGAAAATCGACCACTTTCTTAAATCATATACAAAAATAAATTAAAAATGGATGAAAGACCTAAATATGAGACAGGAGACCATTAAAATCCTACAGGAGAAAAACCTCTTCTACATCAGCCATAGCAATATTTTTCCAGATAGGTCTCCTGAAGCAAGGGAAACAAAAGCAAAAATAAATTATTGGGTCTTCATGAAAACAAAAAGCTTCTGAACAGTGAAGGAAACAATCAAGAAAGTAAAGGCAACCTACATAATGGGAGAAGATATTTTCAAATGACACATTAGATAAAGGGTCCAAAATCTATAAAGAATTTATCAAAGTCAACACCCCAAAACCAAATAATCCAGTTAAGAATTAGCTAAAAGACATGAATAGATATTTTTTCAAAGAAGACATCTAGATGGCCAACAGACAGATAAAAGATGCTCAACGTTAACTCATCATCAGGGAAATACAAATCAAAACTACAAAGAGATATCACTTCATACCTATTAGAATGACTAAAATCAACAACACAAGAAACAACAGGTGTTGGAAAGGATGTGGAGAAGGGGAACCCTCTTACACTATTGGTGGGAATGCAAACTGGTGAAGCCATTCTGGAAAACAGTTAAAAATAGAACTACCCAGGGGCGCCTGGGTGGCTTAGTCGGTTGAGCGTCCGACTTTCGCTTAGGTCACGATCTCGCGGTGGTTCGTGGGTTCGAGCCCCGCGTCGGGCCCTGTGCTGACTGCCAGCCCAGAGCCTGGAGCCTGTTTCGAAATCTGTGACTCCCTCTCGCTCTGAGCCTCCCCTGCTCACGCTGTCTCTCTCTCTCCCTCCTAGAAATCAATAAAACATTTAAAAAAAAAAAAATAGAACTACCCAGAAATGCACTACTAGGTATTTACCCAAAGGATACAAAAATACTAATTCAAAGAGATACATGCACCCCAAGGTTTACAGCAGCATTATCAACAATAGCCAAAATATGAAAAGAGCCCAAATGCCTATGTATGGACTGATGAATTGACACAACATGTGGTGCACGTGCACATGCGCACACACATACACACACACACACACACACACACAGAGGAATACTACTCAGCCATAAAAAAGAATGAAATCTTGCCATTTGCAATGACATGGATGGAACTAGAGAGTATTATGCTAAAAGAAATACATCAATCAGAGAAAGGCAAATACCATATGATTTCACACATAGGTGAAATTTAACAAATAAAACAAACAATCATGGGGGGGTAAAAAGAGAAAGGCAAACCAAGAAAAAGACTCTTGACTATAGAGAACAAACTGATGGTTACCAGAGGGGAGGTAGGTGGGGTAATGAGTTAAATAGATGATAGGGAATAAGGAGTGCACTTGTGATGGGTGCCAGGTATTGTATGTTTAAGTGTTGAATCACTAAATTGTACATCTGAAATTAACATGACATTGTATGTTAACTAACTGGAATTTAAATAAAAACTTTAAAAGACTCACGCTAAATAGTTTCTACTAACACTGATCGAATAACTAAATATATTGTGAATAATAAGACATAAGCCTTTAACTGTTGGACAAATGGAAAAACTGATGGCATTCAAATAAGGTATTTACTGTAGTTTACAGTGTCATAGCGATTGGAATTTCCTGGTTCAGATCATTGCATTGCAGTTCTACAAGATATTAAGATTAGAAGAAGCTGAGGGATAATGAAACTTTTTGGACTATTTTAAAAACTTTTCTGTGATCTAAAATTCGTTCAAAATGCCACTGTCTTATGGCACATTCTTTTAAAGGCATACTCTTAGAATCTAAATAGGTGATAAAATTTCACCAAGAAGTTCATGGAGTGTAACATATTAATAGCTTGCTGTGTTATTTAGAATCACAGATTACAGTTGGGGTATGAGCTTTGCAGTCACAGTCCATCATCTATTCTTGAGGGAGTCCCCCTGGTATAGTCCCTGATAGCATGAAGCCTTGGCTGGGACATCTCCAGGGACCACAGTGTAACATTGCTTCAGAAATGAATTGTGGAAGAGCTAGAAATGTCTTCCTCTTTCTATCCACCAAGATGAAATCGATCTTGGTAACCCTTCAGCTACATAAAGAACAATCATTATTCCTCCTGTGGTTTTTCTTCTTCAAGCAAAACACCCTCAATCCCTTACCCTTTTCAGATGACATAATGGTATTTTAGTAGGGGCCTATGATGCTTTGACATGGCCATTTCTGAATTTTTTACTTCAACAACAGAACTCTTTCTCAAAGAAATTCTTCTGTAGAAGTCATTATGTAAAACAGATGCAAGGAAAATGTCTTTGCTGGAGGTGGTGGGTAAGCATCCAAGAACTATACAATCCCGCACCCTGTACCTCCCCTAGGGGTCCTTGAAGCACATCCTTGGAACTTGAAAATGTCCAGAATATGTCGTAAACTTCTCCTTAAACCAAAAACCAACTTTTTCTTAAACCAAAGGTTTGAAAGGACATGGAAATCTCAGATCCCAAGGCAGGTTTGTGGGTGAGAAGTTTTGGGGTCTCTACCATGCCCAAATTATACCACACGGACAATCCTTGACTTGGCCATCTGTAGGGCAATACATAATGGTGATCACAACAACTAAGACTGTATATGTATTAATTCAAGAACCAACGAATGTAGGTATTTGGATCATTCCATTTTGTAAATGACAAAACATAAGCATGAAGACAAAGAAACTTATTCAGTGTCAATAGAAGTGACAGAACTAGGGTTTTAACCTAGAATTCTTAGATTCTAAACCATGCCCTTAACCACTGTACTCTCCTGTCCCTCTAGAACAGAAACCTAGAAAGATGATGAGACTCCAGCCCTCTCATTTCTGGTACACTAGTTACTTTACAACTTGGAAGTCATGCTGGAGTGGATTCAATAGGGAATGCACCATAGACAGTATGTCTCTGACATCAAAGCTCTACAATATAATCCAATCCCTTACCTCAGATATACCTAAGTCCTCATTTAACCAGAATCACCTGGCAATATAATTGCTCTGAAGTCCTGAGGGTTAACAAATCTTGGAATGGCTGGTCCACACATAAGGAAGGGTGGTGTGCAGACACACTCAGGCTAATGGCCAGCACGGAACATGAGAGCCATTTGTAGTTCCAACCTGTGGCTGTCTTATCCTTTCACACAGGGCAGATGCTTCAGGAGGCTCAGACAGTAATCTGTCTTCCCCAAGCAAGGGCTGGGATGATGGTCACCTGTTCTTACTGTCTGTCTGGCAGCCATGCTCCCTTTGCTGATAATGACACGTTTCCTTTTGATGGAAACTCTCGCCTCCCACCCTTCAGTATCTGGGGTTCAGGTCACCAGGCCTCAATTCCCCAGCTCTACCTCGGGGTAGATAACCTGGCTGAGCCTGGATGATCAGCAGATTCCCACTTCCTTGTGATCCAAGAGGATCAATGAGACCCAATATCAGGGCAGCCGTTGGAACCACTAGAGAAGATCGCTCTCTTTTCCCGAGGGCTTCTCGGTGGAGAGGCTGTGAATCCAGCAGCCATCTTGTCACCGGGAGACAACTGGCCGGACGTTGAAACCAAGGAGAGGAAAACAAAGCCAACAGATGAAAAGAAACATTCCAGAAATCTTCACAGGCACAGCATCCAGCTGTGCCTAGGGAGAGACTTGTTACATTTATGTGAACTAATAAATTCCCTTTGTAGTGTAAACCTATTCAAGTCAGAAGTGTGACCTTTGAATTCTCTATAGGCCTCTCCTCTTCATCCATTATAGAATTACAAACCCGCTCCACACCCTGGTTCTGCCTAAGCACCTTCCTCATTTATTGTTTTGTTCCTCGACACTTATCTAACATACTACATATTTTACTTATTTGCCTTATTTATTTTCTCTCTCCCCAATGAAAAAGTAAATGCCATAAAAGTAGAGCTTTTGCATATTTGTTCGTAGCTATACCTGGAATGGTACCGGGGATAACCCTGGAACACAGTCAGTGCTCAATAAATATTTGTGAAATGAATGAATGAAAGAACTTTAGGTGAAATAGTTCTAAGTGGTTTATATGGAAATGTTTTTTTTCTTTCTTTTTTTTTTAGCTTTTTTAATTTATGTTGAGAGAGAGAGAGAGCTAGAAGGGGGAGGGGAAGAGAGACAGGGTAAGAGAGAATCCCAAGCAGGCTCCATGCTGTCAGCACAGAGCCCAAGATGGGGCTCCAACTCAGGAACCATGAGATCATGACCCAAGCCAAAGTCAAGAGTCAGACGCTTGGGGCACCTGAGTGTCTCAGTCTGTTAAGCCACCACTTTGGCTAAGGTGATGACCTCATGATTTGTGAGTTCAAGCCCTGCATCAGGCTCTCTGCTCTTAGTACAGAGCCTATTTCAGATTCTCTGCCCTCCTCTCTCTCTGCCTCTCCCCAGCTCACATGTGCATGCACACACAGTCTCTGTCAAAAAAATAAAAAAAAAATAAAAACAACTAAAAACAAAAAAAACCCAGAAAACAAAAAGCACACATTAAAAGTTTTATTTAAAAAAAGAGTTGGACACTTAACCAACTGAGCCACCCAAGTGTCCCTGGAAATGCTTTTTTTTTTTCTAGAGAGAGTTAGGATGGAAATTTTCCCTGTGACCTAACTTGAGGCGATTTCTCTCTCAATTTCAAACACCTATTCAATAAACACTGATTGAGCATTTACCTATGGTAGTCAATCTGCCAAACACAAAGAGAGATGAAAACACACCCCTGTTCTGCAGGACCTCTCAGTCTGGTGCTCCCAGTCTTGTACAGAAGCAAGTACACATGGCGGGAAAACAACCAGCTTTGACGTATGAACCTGACATCCATCCACAGGAGAGAGGGCACCTCCCTCCTTCTCTCTCTCTCTCTCTCTCTCTCTATCTCTATCTATCTCTCTCTCTCTCCTTCCCTCCATATTAACACGCTGACCTGAAAACTCAGAATGAAGAGTCATATATACCCCAGTCTGGAAACTGGCTACACAAATTAGAAAGACAAGGACACAGCTTAATTGACTAGGAGAAATAACAACTAAATTAAAACACAAAAACAACACCGACCTCAATAAAAACTAAACTCCAGTTTATGTGGCAGTGATGAAGCTGCCTAAATACTTGGCATCCACGCCCTTCAGGTTCTAGCGAAGCTATTTCTACTAATATGAGAAGATTGTAGGGACACATGTGGCAGTGAGGGAGACAGGAATGCCAGAAAGAACAGTAGATCTGGTTGTCCATCACCATGGGGACTGAACTGTGGCTCCTCTAAGATCCAAGGTGCTTAGCCATCTGGTTCTATCACAGTCTCCTCAATGGGAGCCTGCAGAGGTCACCCCCTAGAGGCTGAGTAGCATGACAGCCACCGTATGTTGGCTTCTCTTGGCTCACTTTTTTTTTCTTCCTTCCTTTCTTCCTTTCTCCCTTCCTCCTCTCTTCTTCTATCCCTTCCTTCCTCCCCTTCTTCCCTCCTCTCTTCCCTCCTTTCCCTCCTTCCTTATTTAGCTTCATTATTTATAACTGACATATTTAAAATTCACAGTATACGTTTTGACCTACGTTTACACCCATGAATCCACTACAATCAAATGAGTAAACATATCTGCACATCCAAAATTTCCTAAACTCCTTTTTAATCCTCTCCCCTGCCCCTCCCCAATCCTGCTTATTCTCTCCTAGCAACTGCTGATATGCTTTCTGTCACTATAGAAATAGTTTGTATTTTATAGTACTTTTAATAAAAGGAATCATACAATATGTGCTCCTTTTCTTTGGTTTCTTTTGCTCAGCACACTGATTTTGAGCCTCGTCTGTAACACTGTGTGTATCAATTGTCCATCCCTTTTTACTGCTAAGCAGTATTCCATCATATATACCACAACCTGTTTATCCATTTACCTGTTCATGGATATTTGGATTATGTTTTGTTTTGTTCTTTAGTTTCTAACTATTATTCATAAAGCGGCTGTGAACATTTGTGTACAAGTTTCTGTACAGACATGTTTTCACTGTTGTTGGGTTAAAAAGAAAAATTAGGAGTGCCATGGCCGGTCCCATAGTAAGTGCATATTTGAGGGTTTATTTATTTATTTATTATTATTTTAATGTTCATTTTTGAGAGAGAAGAGCATGAGCAGGGGAGGGAGACAAAGAATCTAAAGAGGGCTCCGTGCTAACATCAGAGAGCCCAACATGGGGCTCGAACTCACATACTATGAGATACTGATGTGAGCAGAAGGCAGGTGCTTAACCAATTGAACCACCCAGGTGCCCTTAAGGTTTTTTTTGAAAACTATCAAACTGTGGGGAGGAGTCAAAATGGCAGGGCAGCATGGAAGATATTTTTTGTGTCTCATGTCCAGGAAATACAGCCAGATCAACACTCTACCATCCTGTACACCTAGAAAACTGATTTGAGGATGAACACAACAATCTGCACAACCTGAACCACAGAACTCAGCAGGTACGTGGGGCGGAGAGATGAACTGGGGGAGAGAGGAGCCACAGAGGGCAGGGATCAGTTTTTACTTGCGGAGAGAGGATAGAGATGGGGGAGAGTACGGGAAAAGCACCCTCTCCCAAAAGCAGTTGGAGAGAGAGTGGAAAAGTGGAAATAGCCACAGGGACTGAACTGAAAAGGGAGAAAGGAGAAAGGAGAGGATTTAAATTCCATTAAGACATTATAAACAGGGGGAGGACAGAGTATGAAGCTCCACAGCTTGATACCTGGCAGTGCTCTGGTGGGAAGGGAGAATCCCCAGGAGGAGAGTGAAGTCCCTGAAACGCTGCTGCTACACAATCATGTGAACTTTTTCTGGGTTGGGCTGGCACCGAGCTGCAGTCTCTGGGCATCCACAGCAGCATGGTCCCACGAACATTCCTGGATGCGGCTTGAACCTGGCCATTGCTCAGTGAGACCCTCCCACAGAGGATCAGAATGGGTCAAAGTGAGGGGTGGGGGGAAAAAAAACCACATTTGAGATAAAACTCAGGAGGGAGGTGCCACCTGGCAACCTGACAACTTGGTCATGGACAGTGTAAAAGTGGGGAGAGGACAGAAGCTGGAGACAAAGTACAGGTGTGCAATTCGTCAGGGAGAAGAGTTCTGATACTAGAGACTGATAGTTGGATGACACCATTTTCACCCCTCCCTCATATGCACATACAAACCTACAAGAGCCACAACAATCCACCCCAGTGAGCTAAGCAGGGCCACCTAATGGAGAACGGAGACATTACACTAAGCCCCGCCCAACTGGGCCAACCTCGCGCTTCAGGAATCCCACACATCTCTCCGCCTGCTTAGTTTAAGGAATATAAAGTGCTTCATAGTTTGACTTCTAAGGGAAAATGATATGATTTCTATTGAATATCAGCCTGTTCCCTGGTCCATCTATTTAGTTTTCTTTCTTTTTTTATTTCTTTTCTTTTTCTTGAATACAAAAAGAGAAAAAATTCATTTTTATTTTCAATTTTTATTAAAAAGGTTTTTTAAATTTTTTTCTACTATATTTTTTATTTTGTGTCAATTTTTCAAATTCTATTTTACTTACATCATTTCATTTTATTCTGTTTCTTTTTTCCAGATTTTCAAACGTTTTCCTTTTTTTTTCTTTTTCACTTTTTTCTCGAATCTATCAAGCTCCTTTCAACACCCAGACCAAAACACACCTAGGATGTAGCACCATTTATTTGATTTGTGTGTGTGTGTGTGTGTGTGTGTGTGTGTGTCTGGTGTTTTTAATTTTTTAGTTTTATTTTTTTACATCATTAAATCTTTTTCTTCCTTCAAAATGACAAAATGAAGGAATTCACCCCAAAAGAAAGAGCAGGAAGAAATGACAGCCAGGGGCTTAACCAAGATGTCTGAACCGGAATATAGAATCACAATAATAAGAATACTACCTGAGGTCGAAAATAGATTAAAATTCCTTTCTCCAGAGATAAAACAAAGTAAAAGCTAGTCAGGATGAAAAAAAAAAAATGCTATAACTGAGCTGCAATCTCAAATGGATGCCCTGGCAGCAAGAGCAGTGAAACAGTGATATAGAGGACAAACTTATGGAGAACAATGAAGCAGAAGAAAAAGACAGCGACTAAGGCAAAAAAAAAAAAAAAAAAAAAACACGATTTAAGAATTAGAGAACTCAGTGACTCATTAAAAAGGAGTAAGANAAAAGCTAGTCAGGATGAAAAAAAAAAAATGCTATAACTGAGCTGCAATCTCAAATGGATGCCCTGGCAGCAAGAGCAGTGAAACAGTGATATAGAAGAAAAACTTATGAAAAAAAAAAAAAAAAAAAAAAAAAAAAAAAAAAAAAAAAAAAAAAAAAAAAAAAAAAAAGCACGATTTAAGAATTAGAGAACTCAGTGACTCATTAAAAAGGAGTAAGATCAGAGTCATAGGGGTCCTAGAAGATGAAGAGAGAAGAAAAGGGGTAAAAAGGTTATGTGAGCAAATCATAGCAGAAAATTTTCCTAATCTGGGGAGACACAGACATCAAAATCCAGGAATCACAGAGGACGCCCATTAGATTCAACAAAAACCAACCATCAACAAGGCATATCACAGTCAAATTCACAAATTCAGACAAGGAAAGAATCATGAAAGCAGCAAGGGAAAGAGTCCTCAACCTATAAGGGAAGACAGATCAGGTTTGCAGCAGACCTGACCACAGAAAATTGGCAGGCCAGAAAGGAGTGGTAGGATATATTCAATGTGCTGAATTGGAAAAATAATCAGCCAAGAATTCTGTATCTAGAAAAGTTGTCATTCAAAATAGAAGGAGAGATTAAAAGTTTCCCAGACAAACAAAAATGAAAGGACTTCATGACAACTAAACCAGCACTGCAAGAAATTTTAAGGACTCTCTGAGGGGAGAAAAGTTTAAATAAATAAATAAATAAATAAATAAATAAATAAATAAATACCAAAAGCAACAGAGACTAGAAAGGACCAGAGAACATCACCAGACATTCCAACTCTGTAAGAAATATAATGGCAATAAATTCGTATCTTTCAGTACTCACTCTAAATGTCAATGGACTAAATGCTCCAATCAAAAAACAGAGTAACAGAATGAATAAGAAAACAAGATCCATCTATATGATGTTTACAAGAGACCCACTTTAGACCTAAAGACACCTTCAGATTGAAGATAAGGGGATGGAGAACCAGCTATCATGCTAATGGTTGACAAAAGAAAGCTAGAGTTGCCATAATTATATCAGACAATTTACATTTTAAAATAAAGACTACAACAGGAGATGAAGAAGGGCATTATATCATAATTAATGGGCTTATCCACCAAGAAGATCTAACAATTGTAAACATTTATGCTCCAAATGTAGAACACCCAAATATGTAAATCAATTAATCACAAACATATAGAAACTCATTGATAATAATACCATAATAGTACGGGATCTCAACACCTCACTTACAGCAATGGACAGATCATCTAATCAGAAAATCAGCAAGGAAATAATGGCTTTGAATGACACATTGGACAGATGGACTTAACTGATATATTCAGAACACTGCTTCCTACAGCAGTGGAATATACATTCTTCTCCAGTGCCCATGGAATGTTCTCCAGAATAGATAACATACTAGGACACATATTGGCCCTCAACAAGTACAAAAAGATCGAGATCATACCATGCATATTTTCAGACCACAATGCTATGAAACTTGAAATCAACCACAGGAAAAAATTTGGAAAGGTAACAAATACTTGGTGATTAAAGAACATCCTACTAAAGAATGAATGGGCTAAACAAGAAGTTAAAGAGGAAATTAAAAAGTACATAGAAGCCAATGAAAATGATAACACCACAACCTAAAACCTCTGGGACGCAGAAAAGGCTGTCATAAGAGGAAAGTATATAGCAATCCAGGACTTTCTAAAGAAGGAAGAAAGGTCACTTTCTAAAGAAGGGAGAAAGGTCTCAGACACACAACCTCACCTGACACCTTAAAAACCTAGAAAAAGAACAGCAAATAAAACCCCAAACCAGCAGAAGACAAGATTAGAGCAGAAATCAATGCTATCAAAACCAAAAAAATAAAAACAAAACAGTAGAACAGATCAATGAAACTAGGACCTGGTTCTTTGAAAAAATTAACAAAACTGATAAATTACTAGCCAGTTTTATCAAAAATAAAAAGGAAAGGACCCAAATAAATAAAATCAAGAATGAAAGAGGAGAGATCACAACCAACACAACAGAAATAAAAACAATAGTAAGAGAATATTATGAGCAATTAGATGCCAATAAAATGGCAATCTGGAAGAAATGGACAAATTCCTAGAAACATATAAACTATCAAAAGTGAAACAGGAAGAAACAGAAAATGTGAACAGACACATAACCAGTAAAGAAACCAATAATCAAAAATCTCCCCCAAAAAACAAGAGTCCAGGGCCAGATGACTTTCCAGGAGAATTCTACCAAACATTTAAGGAAGAGTTAACACCTATTCTCTTGAAGCTGTTTCAAAAAATAGAAATGGAAGGAAAACTTCCAAACTTTCTATGAAGCCAGCGTTACCTTGATTTCAAAACCAGACAAAGATCGCACTAAAAAGTAGAACTAAAGACCAATTTCCCTGATGAACATGGATGCAAAAATCTTGAACGGGATAAGAGCCAACAATACATTAAAAAAATTATTCACCATGACCAACTGGGATTTATACCTGGGATGCAGGTCTGGTTCAATATTCACAAAACAGTCAATGTGATTCATCACATCAATAAAAGAAAGGAGAAGAACCACATGATCCTCTCAATAGATGCAGAGAAAGCATTCAATGAATTACAGCATCCTTTCTTGATAAAAACCCTCAAGAGAGTAGGGATAGAAGGATCGTATTTTGAGATCATAAAAGCCATATATGAAAGACCCAATGCTAATATCATCTTCAATGGGGAAAACCTGAGAGCTTCCCCCTAAGGTGAGGAGCAAGACAGGGATGTCCAGTCTCACCACTGTTATTCAACACTGTATTGGAAGTCTTAGCCTCAGCAAACAAACAACACAAAAAAATAAAAGCATCCAAATCAGCCAGGAGGAGGTTACATTTTCACCCTTCACAGATGACATAATAATCTATATGGAAAACCCAAAAGGTTCCACCAAAAAACTGTTAGAACCGATCCATGAATTCAGCAAAGTCGCAGGATATATAGTCAATGCACGGAAATCAGTTGCATTCCTATACACCAACAATGAAGCAACAGAAAGAGAAATCAAGGAATCTATTCCATTTACCATTGCACCAAAAACCATAAAATACCTAGGGATAAATCTAACCAAAGAGGTGAAAAAGCTATACACCAAAAACTATAGAAAGCTTATGAAAGAAATTGAAGAAGACACCAAAAAAAATGGAAAAATATTCCATGCTCCTGGATAGGAAGAAAAATTTATTAAAATGTCAATACTACCCAAAGTAATCTACATATTCAATCCAATCGCTATCAAAATAACACCAGAATTCTTCACAAAGCTAGAATAAACAATCCTAAAATTTGTATGGAACCAGAAAAGACCCCAAATAGCCAAAGCAATCTTGAAAAAGAAAACCAAAACGGGAGGCATCACAATCCCAGACTTCAAGATGTATTACAAAGCTGTAATCATAAAAACAGTATGGTATGGGCACAAAAACAGACAGATCAATGGAACAGAATAGAGAACCCAGGGGCGCCTGGGTGACTCAGTCGGTTGGTTGGCCGACTTCAGCTTAGGTCATGATCTCATGGTTGTGAGTTCAAGCCCCATGTCGGGCTCTGTGCTGACAGCTAACTCAGAGCCTGGAACCTGTTTCAGATTCTGTGTCTCCCTCTCTCTCTGACCCTCCCCTGCTCACGCTGTCTCTCTCTTTCAGAAATAAATAAAACATTTAAAAAAAAATTTTTTAAATAGAGAACCCAGATAAAGACTCGTAAACATATGGCCAACGAATCTTTGACAAAGCAGGAAAGAATATCCAATGGAATAAGACAGGCTCTTCAGCAAGTGGTGCTGGTAACACTGGACAGCAACATGTAGAAAAATGAACCTGGACCACTTTCTAACGCCATACACAAAAATAAACTCAAATGGATGAAAGACCTAAATGTAAGACAGGAAGCCATCAAAATTCTGAGGAGAAAGTAAGCAAAAACCTCTTTGACCTTGGCTGTAGCAACTTCTTATTCAACACATCTCCAGAGGTGAGGGAAACAAAAGCAAAAATGAACTCTTGGGACCTCATCAAAAAAACAAAGCTTCTGCACAGTGAAGGAAACAATCAGCAAAACTAAAAGGCAACTGATGGACTGGGAGAAGATATTTGCAAACGACATATCAAATAAAGGGTTAGTATCTAAAATCTATAAAGAACTTATCAAACGCAACACCCAAAAAACAAATAATCCAGTGAAGAAATGGGCAAAAGACCTGAATAGACATTTCTCCAAAGAAGACCTCCAGATGGCTAACAGACACATTAAAAAATGCTCAACATCACTCATCATGAGGGAAATACAAATCAAAACCACAAGGAGATACCACCTCACACCTGGCAGAATGGCTAACATTAACAGCTCAGGCAACAACAGATGTTGGCAAGGATGCGGAAAAAGAGGATCTGTTTTGCACTGCTGGTGGGAATGCAAACTAGTGCAGTCACTCTGGAAAATAGTATGGACGTGCTGCAGACAATTAAAAACAGAACTCGCCTATGGCCCAGCATCTGAACTACTAGGTATTGATCCAAGGGATACAGGTATTCTGTTTCGAAGGGGCACATGCACCCGAATGTTTATAGCAGCACTATCAACAATAGTCAAAGTATAGAAAGAGCCCAAATGTCCAATGATGGATGAATAAATAAAGAAGATGTGGTGTGTGTGTGTGTGTGTATATATGTATATATATATATATATACACGTGTATATATGTATACACGTATATATGTGTATATACACGTGTATACATATATACACGTATATATATGTGTACATATACGTGTATATATATATACACACATGTATATACGTGTATATATATATACAATGGAGTATTACTTGACAATCAAAAAGAATGAAATCTTGGGGCGCCTGGGTGGCTTAGTCGGTTGAGCGTCCGACTTTTGCTTAGGTCATGATCTCACGGTTCGTGGGTTCGAGCCCCGCGTCGGGCTCTGTGCTGACTGCCAGCTCGGAGTCTGGAGCCTGTTTCAGAGTCTGTGTCTCCCTCTCTCTCTGACCCTCCCCTGCTCACGCTCTCTCTCTCTCTCCTAGAAATAAAAATAAAAAATAAAAAAAAATATTTTAAAATAAAAAAAAAAGAATGAAATCTTGACATCTGCAACTATGTGGATGGAGCTGGAGAGTATTATGCTAAGCGAAGTTAGTCAGAGAAAGACAAATATATGACTTCACTCATATGAGGACTTTAAGATACAGAACAGATGAACACAAGGGAAGGGAAGGACAAATAATATAAAAACAGGGAGGGGACAAAACATAAGAGACTCATATATGGAGAATAAACAGAGGGTTACTGGAAGGGTTGTTGGGGGGGATGAGCTAAATGGCTAAGGAGCATTAAGGAATCTACTCCTGAAATCACTGTTGCACTATATGCTAACTTGGATGTAAATTTAAAAAATAATTTTAAAACTGTCAAACGGTTTTCCAAAATTGTTGAGCCATTTGGCACCCCCACACCAGTATGAAAATTTCAGCTGTCCCCCATCTCCATGCGGTATGCCAATCTCTTTAACTTCAGCCATTCTAATAGGTGCAATGGTATTTGTGGCTTTAATTTGTACTTCTTTAGGGGTGCCTGGGTGGCTTAGTTGGTTAAGCGTCCGACTTTCGCTTGGGTAATGATCTCGCGGTTCGTGGGTTCGAGCCCCGCATCGGGCTCTGTGCTGACTGCCAGCTCAGAGCCTGGAGCCCGTTTCAGCCTGTGACTCCCTCTCTCTCTGACCCTCCCCTGCTCACGCTGTCTCTCTCTCTCCTAAAAATAAATAAAACATTAAAAATAATAATAATAATAATTTGTACTTCTTTAGTGAATAATGATGTCCAGCATCTTTTTGTATGCTTATTTGCCATCCATATGTCTTAGGTGAAGTATCTGTTCAACTCTTTGACCACTTTTTTTTAGACGGTTTTTCTTATTGTGCTTTGATAATCCTTTATATATTGCAGATACAATTTTTTTCTCACATACATGATTTGCAAATATTTACTCCCAGTCGGTGGTATATTTTCTCATTCTCTTCACCTGCATTTTTTAAAATAGCAGAAAATTTTAATTTTGATGAAGTCCAATTTATTAACTTAATTATGGTTTGTGCATTTGATGTTTTACCTAAAACATTTGCCTAACTCAAGGTCATGAAGATTTCCTCCTGTTTCCTTATAGAAATTTTATGGTTTGGAGGTTTACATTTAAAACTATGGAGCTGGGTGTCTGGGTGGCTCAGTCAGTTAAGCGTCCAACTTCAGCTCAAGTCATGATCTTCCAGTTCGTGGGTTTGAGCCCTGTGTCAGGCTCTGTGCTTACAGATCAGAGCCTGGAGTCTGCTTCGGGTTCTGTGTCTCACTCTCTCTCTCTGCCCCTCCCACCCCTCTCTCCCAAATATAAATAAACATTAACATTTTTTAAAAATAAATCTATGGGAGAGGGGGGCAAGATGGCGGAGAAGTAAGGAGCTCCGTACTTGCACTCGCGCCCATACATCACACAGAAAAGATCTGAAGCCACTGGAAACCTTACAAAACCTGAGAGACTGGGAGAAAAAGGACGCAGAATCCACTGAGAGAGCCTTCTAACGTGAGTGCGAACCGGGGAAGATAAAATCGGGCCGGGATCGGAGACTCCAGGGTGGGAGGGGATCCCCCTCTACCCTCTACGGGGAGTGAGAGGGGAAAAGGAGAGAGTCCGAAACAGAAAAACCTCCGCTCAGGGGGAAAAACCTCCACATGGTGCCTAGAAAGACCGTACTTGCCAAATACCTGCACACCAGGTCCCCTCGCGCCAACTGGTCCCGGAGGGGCTGAGCGCACAGACTGCTGCTTTGTGCCGGTTCCTGGAGGCTGGACTTCAGAGTGGTGGCGCGCCTGCTGCCATTGTCCTCCCGGAGGGCTTGGGCCCCTGGAGGAGCCGTGCGCGGACACCGGGCATCCGCGCTCCTGCCTGGCTGGAACTCGAGAGGGTAGGCAAAGAGCTAAAAACTGGGAAATGTGCCTGTGAGTTCGTGTTTCGGGTGACGAGCCATAGAGGGACCCGGTTTTCCTTACTCCAGCGGGCTCGGGCTCAGAGCACCCTGCGGGCAAGCCCCGTGCATGCACGCCAGCACGACCCAGAGAAGGAAGCAGCGATTCTGACTTCGCCCCCAGAGCGCGGCAGGGGGCCTGGAATTGCCCCGAGGGGGTTGCCTGGGAAGCTGTGTCTAAGGCAATTTCAGCGGGGCGCGAGGACAGGGATTTGGAGATTGGAACTGGCATGGGTTGAAGAGTGCAACCAACTTCGGCTGCGCCCCAGGTACAGGGAGTTTACACGCCCAAAAAAGCGAGGAGCAGCGCTTGGTTCAAGAAGGGACTGGAGCACCGTCACTTGCCTCCCCACAACCGCCGAGGCAGAGCTCCCGCCTGAGGCGTTGGATCACACCACGCCCATCCCTGCCTGAGAGCTGTCTCCCCCCCTTTTTTTTTCTCTTCTTTTTTCCTTCTTCTTTCTCTTTTCTCTCTTTTTTCCCCAGAACACTGACTGGATTAACTCCGGTCACCGGCTTGCTTAAACAATCACAACGAGTCCATTCTGTAGATGTAAATTTTACACCTACCGACATCTTCATCTCTTTCTCTCAGGAGTAATTAGACTATATAGTTTCTCTGGATAATTCCAGCACCCTTCTCTCACCTATCCAACCATATTCTACCCTTTACCTCTTTGAAAAAAGCTTCGTATCCCTTCTGCCTGTGCATTCTATTTCCAATTGTGTCTCATCCCGCCCTGTCTTCTCTCTCTTTCTCTATGCTCTTCAACCAGCACTGCATACACACGGCTATTTAACTGTAGCTGGGAAATCCGGTTATATGCTTTAAACCCTTCTTTGTCCATTGGTTTTCTTCTTTTTTCCTTTTCTTTTCTCCTTTTTGACCCTTTTATGTATTTTATACTCCCTATTATTCGCCCTCCCTCCTCCATCTTTTCTCTTAACTTTTTCGTTTTCCCATTTGCTATGCATGTTAGTTGAATTAGCCTGTGCGTTTGTGTGTCCCTGCTCCCTGTGTGTTTGTCTGTCTGTTTTCTTTTCCAGGGCTACCTCAAGAAACAAGCCAGAGTACACAAGGTGGAGAGTCCCAAATATCACTACGAATAGGAAAATAAAATAACCAA